>NC_069506.1:215192014-215548264 GCF_027579735.1 Bombina bombina
GCGGCGGTATAGGGGGATTATATTAGGGGTTAATTAATTTAATATAGGCGGCGGTATAGGGGGATTAGATTAGGGGTTAATTAATTTAATATAGGTGGCTGCAGTATAGGGGGATTAGATTAGGGGTTAATAATTTTAATATAGCTGGCGGCAGGGTAGGAGCTCACATTAGGGGGTAGTTAATGTAGGTGGCGGCGGTGTAAGGGACTCACATTAGGGGGTAGTTAATGTAGGTGGCGGCGGTGTAAGGTCTCACATTAGGGGGTAGGTAATGTAGATGGCAGTGGTGTAGGGGCTCACATTAGGGGGTTATACATTTAATGTAGGTGGCGGCGGGTTCCAGGAGCGGCGGTTTAGGGGTTAATAACTTTATTAGGGATTGCGGCAGGGGATCGCGGTTGACAGGTAGATAGACATTGCGCATGGGTTAGGTGTTAGGTTTTATTTAGCAGTTCGCGGTTGACAGGTAGATAGACATTGCGCATGCGTTAGGTGTTAGGTTTTATTTTGCAGGTAGTTTAGGGAGTTACGGGGCTCCAATACACAGCGTAAGGCTTACTACGCCTGCAATTTGTGGCGAGGTGAAAATGGAGTAGGATTTCTCAATTTTCGCCACGTAAGTCCTTACGCTGTATATTGGATACCAAACTGCGCTGGTTTGGTATACCTGTTTATGGGCCAAAAAAATACAGCCGAAGGCAGAAATATACGAGCGTAACTTCTAGGTTACGCCGTATATGTGATACCAAACCCGCGCAAAATATGGCTTCGCCGGCTTTTGCAGGCGACGCTGCACATCGGATCGAGGCCCTGTAATTTGTTTTTAATTTCTGTAATTTAGTGTTTGCTTTTTTGTAATTTAGCTAATTTTATTTAATTAATTTATTTAATTGTTTTTAATTTAATTAATTTATTTAATTGTAGTGTAGTGTTAGGTGTTATTGTAACTTAGGTTAGGTTTTATTTTACAGGTACTTTTGTATTTATTTTAGCTAGGTAGTTATTAAATAGTTAATAACTATTTAGTAACTATTCTACCTAGTTAAAATAAATACAAACTTGCCTGTAAAATAAAAATAAACCCTGAGATAGCTACAATGTAACTATTAGTTAAATTGTAGCTAGCTTAGGATTTATTTTATAGGTAAGTAGTTTTAAATAGGAATTATTTAGGTAATAATATTAATATTTATTTAGATTTATTGTAATTATATATATATATATTTTTAAATATTTTATTTATTGAGGTTTTGCTGAAACAATACAATTTATATGGAATATCATATCATTATAACAAGCATGAATAATGTATTCCATTTTAACAGAGTCTCTATAGATACAAAGAAAAAATTCCCAATATAGACATTCTAATAGTAGAGACTGGAACCCCTTTTTCTTTTTTCTTTGTTGTCATTTTCCACATAAGCCAAGATTAAGAAATCAAATTATCACTTTTGAACCTGTAAACTTGAATAGTAGAGTAATAGACATTTGAAATGATAGCAAAAATGAAAGTATCAGTTTACTGTATAAAGGATATGATGAGATAGATAAATATATTGCTCTGAATACCCAAGCAGTCCTGCTACGGTAGATATAATAGAACAAAGTTAACATCAAGACATACGGCAAGGGTTATTATTAATAAAAACTGTAGTGAGGTTGCGGCACAAGAAAGAGATAAGCCGCATGAGTAGCCCTCCTAAATAAGGAGGTTCATTATGTGTGTGGGGGGGAGGTGGTAAGATAAATATAATGTAAGGTGTAAGACCACCCTTAACTAATGGCAATAGTACAGATCATGCTCTTTAATTAAAGGTTAGAAAGGAATAACAAAAATTGTTTTAGCCCTCAATATCTGAGGCCAGTAACTCTGTTGTATCTCTATTAGAATATCATAGCAGACATTAATTGGGTGTGATATACATGTGAGAAATGTGAGGTAGTATGGTGTATATCAATAACATGAGACTCAGCATATGTGTGTACAGTGAGTTCATACATGGCCAGGGGTTAATGATTTTATCTAACTCCTGTCTTCTAAAGAATATTGAACACAAAACATTGTGATGAACAGGTTGAAATTAAACCATGACTCCCCTCTGGTGGTATAAAATGGCTATTGCATCCTTTATCTAGGAATATTAGTTTAAAGCCAAATTCTGCCTTATAACTTGTCTTTAAATATATAACTCAAGCGATCTAGGTCTGTATAGTGTAATACAAATCAAATATAGAAACAGAAAATCTAAGTAACCTTGGAGAAAACACAATGAAACAGACAAACAAATTATCATAAACACGAATATGAGCTGCTTATTTAAACCAAAATATAGTTGTGAAAAATAGGTAGCTTTTGTTCACTCGTAGCCCACACTTAGAGAGTAACCCCATTGTCCCTTTAATAAGAGTTCCCACTGGTAATCAAATACCAATACTAAAGGTTTAATCCACTTTCATAAGCCCATAGAGGACTAATAGAGTTTTGAAAAATTCAGTCCACTTTGTCACACATCAGCAGAAAAGGCTTAAACGATAGTGGAAAATGCAAACAATTAAAGATGAAGTAGATAAAAAAAACAAAAAACATAACCAATCTTCACCAATTGACCGTATATAAGACATCACTGAACATTCAATAATAACTGAACTATTTGAACTTCTTAGTAGCGTGAGCAAGCTGAAATGAACTTTGTGCAGAGTCCTCTTTCAGACTGGGGATAGAATTACGTAACCAACTCTGAGTCTGAGGAGTTTTAAAATCCATTCTCTATGGAGCTTCCGATGTGTCAGAATTTTAGCTAACTGTGTTTCCTCAGCTTCAACTTTATTGTTGTGAGCCGATGAAGTGCTGGGCAGATTGAAAAACATTGCAGCAGAGTGCTTCACAGCTGCAGCACCACATGGCATTGTTGCCTGAAGGAAACCTCCCAAGATTGCTGCAGGAGGTGGGATAGGTACAAATTGGTGCCCTGTTAGAGCAAATAGCCCCCTGTTAGCTGATCGTTCAGCACAGAATACTGCCGTAGAGAGAAGTGGTCCACTCTGTTCACCTTGTAGGGGCTCAAGTGAATCCACCCCCACCGGCTTCTGAGTGATGTCGGAATCCGAGATCTGCGTCATCTCAGCCACCCATGTTGTAAGGCACTGTGTTAGACATTCAAACCGGTAGTCCACCATTCGCTTGAAATCCTCCTCCCATATAGCGTTCGGCTCCATGGCTCTGTCGAGATATATCTCTCACACGCTGTCCCTCTCAAGCCTGATAGGGTCACCAATCTGGGTTTAGTAGACAAAGTAGGCCTCAATGGCGCAGGCAGCTGTATTTCATCTGACTTGGTGTTAGAGTTATCGATCCGGATCAGGGTCAAGTCAAAGCTCTCCTTAGAGGTTAAGAACAGTCTCTCATATAAAAAAATGCAATAATAAGTATAACACGACTCATATAGAAGGCCTTTCCAGATAGATAAATACGGAGCTCACATAAATACGTCTGCCATTATAGGTTGCTGGCTCCGCCCCCCTATTGTAATTATATTTAAGTTAGGGGGTGTTAGGGTTAGACTTAGGTTTAGGGGTTAATACATTTAGTATAGTGGCGGCGACATTGGGGGCGGCAGATTAGGGGTTAATAAGTCTAGGTAGGTGGCGGCGACATTGGGGGCGGCAGATTAGGGGTTAATAAATATAATGTAGGTGTCAGCGATGTTGGGGGCAGCAGATTAGGGGTTAATAAGTATAATGTAGGTGGCGGTGGTGTCTGGAGCGGCAGATTAGGGGTTAATAAGAATAATGTAGGTGGCGGTGATGTTAGGGGCAGCAGATTAGGGGTTAATAATATTTAACTAGTGTTTGCGAGGTGGGAGTGCGGCGGTTTAGGGGTTAATATGTTTATTCTACTGGCGGCGATGTCCAGAGCAGCAGATTAGGGGTTAAAAATGTTATTATAGTGTTTACGATGCGGGAGGGCCTCGGTTTAGGGGTTAATAGGTAGTTTATGGGTGTTAGTGTACTTTTTAGCACTTTAGTTATGAGTTTTATGCTACGGCGTTGTAGTGTAAAACTCATAACTACTGACTTTAGAATGCGTTATGGATCTTGGAGGTAGAGGCTGTACCGCTCACTTTTTGGCCTCCATGGACAGACTCGTAATACCGGCGCTATGGAAGTCCCATAGAAAAAAGACTTTAGGTAAGTCGTTTTGCGGTAAGGCCAAAGAAGTGTGTGGTGCCCCTAAACCTGCAAGACTCGTAATAGCAGTGGTAGTGAAAAAGCAGCGTTAGGTCCTGTTAACGTTGCTTTTTCAGCTTAAAGGGACAGTAAAGTCAAAACTAAACTTTCGTGATTCAGATAGGGCATGCAATTTTAAACAACTTTCCAATTTACTTTTCTCATCAAATTTGCTTTGTTCCCTTGGTGGTATTTTTGAAAAGCTAAACCTAGCTAGGCTCAAACTGATTTCTAAACAGTTGAAAACCGCCTCCTAGCTCAGAGCCTTTTGAAAGTTTTTCACAGTTAGACTGTGCTAGTTCACACGTGTCATATAGATAACATTGTGCTCACTCCCGTGAAGTTATTTAGGAGTCTTCACTGATTGACTACACTGCATGTCTGTCAAAGGCACTTAGATAAGGAGGCTGTCTGCAAAGGCTTAGATACAAGGTAATCACAGAGGTAAAAAGTGTATTTATATAACTGTGTTGGTTATGCAAAACTGGGGGATGGGTAATAAAGGGATTATCTATCTTTTTAAATAAGAACATTTTTGGTGTAGACTGTCCCTTTAACGCACAACTTGTAATCTAGCCGTTGAAACTCTAGGTCAGTGCTTTTCAAACTGTGTGTCGTGACACATTAGTGTGTCGGCAGCAGTTTGTAGGTGTGTCCCTGCTTCAGCACCAATTTTTTTTAAATTAATTTTTGGGGGGTTTCCGACTTTCCGCCTGCCTGCTACGCATATCACATGATTGAAACCTAGTGGGTCACAGATCATCTTAACCAATTGGCGCAGCTAGGCAGGAACTGAAACTATTCCTATTGGCGGCTTATGCAAGTGTCTTTATCTAATATTCCACCAAATATTCAGAAACTGTGTTCATCCCATCAACCTCATACATCCCATTAAAATAGTAAGTAGCTATTGGTGTTAATAAACTTTTTTTTTAATTCTTGCACATACTTACTGTTACTTGTAAATACATTTTGTTATTATATAATTTATATATGTGTCTGTATCTCTTAAAACAAGTTAGTTTAACCTCCTTTTTGCTAGTACAACTGAATTACTGTGTTGCAAAATGATGTAGGTCTAAAAAGTGTGTCACCAACATTAAAAGTTTGGAAAGCTCTGCTCTAGGTATTACACATTAAAGGGACAGTAAAGACAGTAAAGAGAAAGTAGCAAATTTGATAACAGAAGTAAATTGGAAAGTTATTTAAAATTGCGTGCTCTATCTGAATCATGAAAGTTTCATTTTGACTTTACTTTACCATTAAGCATTAAATGGACATACAACACAAACATTTTCTAATTTACTTCTTTAATCTAATTTGAATTGTTCTCTTAGTATCCTTTGTTGAAAAGTATACCTAGGTAGGCTCAGGAGCAGCACTACTACTACTTGTAGCTAGCTGTGGATTGGTTACTGGATATATACGCCTCTTCTGATTGGCTCAACTAGCTTCCATTAGTGCTTTGTTTCTCCTTAAACAAATGATACCAAGAGAATTAAGCAAATTTGGTAATAGAAGTAAATTGGAAAGTTGTTTGTAATTCTATTCTCTATCTGAATCATGAAATTAAAAAAATCGTGTTTTATGTCCCTTTAAGTATCTGAATATAAAAAAATACTAAATAAAAATCTCTCTGAAGCAGACCAATTATGAGCCAGATTACGAGTGGAGCACAAAAGTTGGCGCGCAAGCGATAACAAATTTTCGCATTTGTTTGTGCACAAGTTAAATTGTGCTCGTAAACGTGATCGCTTGAGTGCAACCTTAGAGCTCTGGTTAACTGTTTTGCAAAACAATAAAGTCTCACAAAACACATAAAAATGCATTACAAAGTACACTTACACTCATAATAAAAACACCAACTTATTTTAAAAAAATTGCACAAAAAAGTTATAAGGGCTCAAAGATATGAGATCTCAGGTGTTAGGTAAAGGACTTTAACATTGAGATACATACAGTACATATACATGTCTAAAGATGAATATATATGTATAGTATCCCACAAAAGTGAGTACACCCCTCACATTTTTGTAAATATTTTATTATATCTTTTCATGTGACAACACTGAAGAAATGACACTTTGCTACAATGTAAATTAGTGAGTGTGCAGCCTGTGGCCTCTATTTAAGTCTGGCGGACCTGATCCAACAGTGCGGATCAGGTCTGCCAGACCTCGCTGAATACGGAGAGCAATATGCTCTCTGTATTCAGCATTGCACCAGCAATTCACAAATGACTGTGAGCTTCCTCTCATCTTGGATTATATGGCTTTCTACTTATTCCTTGAAGCACTTTGTGTGTGTGTTTTTTAATTTTCCATGATACTATTGTTCAAGTTGCAGATTCATACGCCTAGATTTAGAGTTTTGTCGGTAAAGACCCGCGGTGCTAACGCTGCTTTTTTTCACAGCACACCCTTAAGACAACGCCTACGGTAGCGGTAAGCTGGAAAAAAGTGCTTGTGCACGATATCCCCATAGGAAACAATGGGGCTGAGCTGGCTGAAAAAAAACCTAACACCTGCAAAAATGCAGCGTTCAGCTCCTAACGCAGCCCCATTGTTTCCTATGGGGAAACACTCTCTAAGTCTACACCTCACACGCTAACATGAACCCCGAGTCTAAACACCCCTAATCTTACACTTATTAACCCCTAATTTGCTGCCCCAGCTATCGCTGACAGCTGCATTTTATTATTAACCCCTAATCTGCCGCTCCGGACACCGCCGCAACCTACATTATCGCTATGAACCCCTAATCTACTGCCCCTAATATTGCCAACACCTATATTATATTTATTACCCCCTAATCTGCCCCCCCAACGTCGCCGCCACCTACCTACACTTATTAACCCCTAATCTGCCAACTGTACCTCGCTGCCACTATAATAAATGTATTAACCCCTAAACCGCCACACTCCCGCCTCGCAAACACTATAATAAATTGTATTAACCCCTAATCTGCCCTCCCTAACATCGCCGCCACCTACCTACAATTATTAACCTCTAATCTCCCAACCCGCAACGTCGCCGCTACTATAATAAAGTTATTAACCTCTAAACCTAAGTTTAACCCTAACCCTAACACCCCCCTAAATTAAATATAATTTTAATTAAACTAAATAAATTTACTATCATTAAATAAATTATTCCTATTTAAAACTAAATACTTACCTATAAAATAAACCCTAATATAGCTACAATATAACTAATAGTTACATTGTAGCTATTTTAGGATTTATATTTATTTTACAGGCAACTTTGTATTTATTTTAACTAGGTACAATAGCTATTAAATAGTTAATAACTATTTAATAGCTACCTAGTTAAAATAATTACAAAATTACCTGTGAAATAAATCCTAACCTAAGTTACAATTAAACCTAACACTACACTATCATTAAATTAATTAAATAAATTAACTACAATTACCTACAATTAAATTTAATTAAATAAACTAAACTATAGTACAAAAAACCCCACTAAATTACAGAAAATAAAAAAACAATTACAAGAAGTTTAAACTAATTACACCTAATCTAAGCCCCCTAATAAAATAAAAAAGCCCCCCAAAATAAAAAAATGCCCTACCCTATTCTAAAATACAAAGTAATCAGCTCTTTTACCAGCCCTTGAAATGGCTTTTTGCGGGGCATTGCCCCAAAGTAATCAGCTCTTTTACCTGTAAAAAAAATACAACCCCCCCCAACATTTAAACCCACCACCCACATACCCCTACTCTAACCCACCCAAACCCCCCTTAAAAAAAACTAATACTAACCCCCTGAAGATCTCCCTACCTTGAATCGTCTTCAACCAACCGGGCCGAAATCTTCATCCAAGGTGCGCAGAAGAGGTCCTTCATCCGGTAGAAGTCTTCATCCAGGCGGCGTCTTCAATTTTCATCCATCCGGAGCGGAGCCATCTTCCAAGGAGCCGATGCAGAGCCATCCTCTTCATCCGGAGTCTTCTTACACAATTGTAGGTAATTGTAGTTAATTTATTTAATTAATTTAATGATAGTGTAGTGTTAGGTTTAATTGTAACTTAGGTTAGGATTTATTTCACAGGTAATTTTGTAATTATTTTAACTAGGTAGCTATTAAATAGTTATTAACTATTTAATAGCTATTGTACCTAGTTAAAATAAATACAAAGTTGCCTGTAAAATAAATATAAATCCTAAAATAGCTACAATGTAACTAATAGTTATATTGTAGCTATATTAGGGTTTATTTTATAGGTAAGTATTTAGTTTTAAATAGGAATAAATTATTTAATGATAGTAAATTTGTTTCGTTTAATTAAAATTATATTTAATTTAGGGGGGTGTTAGGGTTAGGGTTAGACTTAGGTTTAGGGGTTAATAACTTTATTATAGTAGCGGCAACGTTGCGGGCGGGAGATTAGGGTTTAATAATTGTAGGTAGGTGGCGGTGATGTTAGGGAGGGCAGATTAGGGGTTAATACAATTTATTATAGTGTTTGCGAGGCGGGAGTGTGGCGGTTTAGGGGTTAATACATTTATTATAGTGGCGGTGATGTCCGGTCGGCAGATTAGGGGTTAATAATTGTAGTTAGGTAGCGGCGACGTTGGGGGGGCAGATTAGGGGTTAATAAATATAATTTAGGTGTTGGCGATGTTAGGGGCAGCAGATTAGGGGTTCATAGCTATAATGTAGGTGGCGGCGGTGTCCGGTCGGCAGATTAGGGGTTAAAAAATGTTATTAGAGGGTTTGCGATGTGGGGGGGCCTCGGTTTAGGGGTTCATAGGTAGTTTATGGGTGTTAGTGTACTTTATAGCACAGTAGTTAAGAGCTTTATGTTCCGGCGTTAGCCCATAAAGCTCTTAACTACTGGCTTTTTTTGGCGGTAGGAGTCTTGTCGGTAGAGGTTCTACCGCTCACTTGTTCCAAGACTCCAAATACCAGCGTTAGGCAAATCCCATTGAAAAGATAGGATACGCAATTGACGTAAGGGGATCTGCGGTAGCCTGGAGTCGCGGAAAGAAAGTGAGCGGTAGACCCTTTCCTGCCTGACTCTAAATACCAGCGGGCGGTAAAAAGCAGCGTTAGGACCCCTTAACGCTGCTTTTGATGGCTAACGCCAAACTCTAAATCTAGGCCATAGATTGTAGGGCTGTTAGGCTTACACTACTATATGTTGATTGTTATACCAATTGGAATGTTCTAATGACATCCTGCATATGTTGATTGGTTATACACCTATGCATCCTGCTTTTGAACTTATGTATATATATTTTTGCTACTATTGTTTTTAATCATTATCTTTCATTTACCCTGGTATTTTTACTCAACTACCGCATATCTGGTGTATCCGTCGCCATGGCAACATATAGCGTTACAGTGATCCACTGGATATTCTAAATGTGGATCTTATAGTGTGCTTACTGCTGTCTTTAGCGCTGAGTGGGTAATGGCACTGGATACTACAGATTATGTATATTGGTGACTTCTAATAAGCTTATAATGAGAGCTTATGTGTATATAGAGCTACAACGGTTGCCATGGATATATGTGTATACGTTTACGATACCCGTATGCTGTGCGTACGTGATGACGCCACGGGCCTTTGAGCTGTGTGATTCTGTGGGTTTCCTTGACAACTGCTGCTAGTTCTGTGACGCTCCGGCCTGATGACGCTCCGTATATTGTTATTCACGTACGATCTTATTACTGACAATTAGACCCAGCTGCTTGTTTTTAACTTTTGGCGGTTTGTTATGTCTTTGTATCAGTGTGTTTTAGGGGGGTATATAAGGTGCACTCATAGGTATGTGTGTTATGCTTGTCCTGGGAGACTTGTTTCATGTGACCAAGGCCTCCTGGTTGGGGCTGAAACGTTATGAATTTTCTACAATAAAAGGTGATATTTTGCTCTCATAAAATACAGCATCGACACTTAACTTAATTACTCACACGGCTAATTTCTCAAAAGGACTACTATTCTACATTGGACTCGAATCTTAACCAAGATGGCGATGATCTTACTTCTGTTACAGCAACTGGAGGCAAAGCTGGATATTCACTTCCTTGAGCTACATGAGGAACTTGTTTCAGGGCAAAATACTTCAGAAGAGGAACACGTACCCCACACAAGGCAGTCTCTGCATATGGACATTCTATCGGCCACCTCCTCTTCTTTCCTACCGAAGAGGTCAGAGTATAAAAACAACCTAGCCCAGCTAAACACGGATACTCACCAACCTTCCATCTTACAAAGCTCCGCCTGGTCTGTAAGAAGCGCACCGATTCCTGTATGGTTGCCGGACTCCAACACCAGTGGCAACAGAGATCCCGTAGTGCTAGAGGAGACAGTTAACTCCTTGGATCGCAACGATGGTGGAAGGGCCTCCGCTGTTTTATCAGCTGTCAACAGCAGGGTCCTAGAATTGGGGCCGAGATCTCTAACACACACCATTTCAGGGGCTGACTGTTACATGATGCAGAATACATGATGATCGACTGGTGCGACGGTGACTCAGCTCTTACATTTTCAACGCTGCCATGCAGTGGATTATGGAGGCCTGATATTCTTTTTCTGCTGAGCCCAGTATGCGCTTATATGGTGCAGATTCCTGCCTGCATTTTCTCAGAATAGGAGACCTTTTATTTTCAACTTGCAAGCTCTGACCATTTTAGTATGGGCATTGTCTGTGTTAAGCCTTGGTCACTAAGAGACTTTGCTGCATAGGATCAGATATGGCATTGGTTACATTTTTGTATGCCCCAGAACATCTACCCTAACATGATAATACTTTTTGTTTATGAGGGTACTGTGACTGCTAGCTCCCATAAGCACTGTTTCTAATTTAGCTCTAATGTCAGCTCTGTTATTTTATCTCTGTATGTTATATGCCTTAAATGTTCAGTAGAATAGTTACATTATATATTATAGTCCTATGATAGCAGATTACACTTTTTCACATTTTATTGCGCAGTCTATTGCTCTGTACTATTTTGCTAATGTACTATGGAACCCTGCTATTTAGTTATAGTTATGTGTATACTATAATGTATTCAAAACTTTCTTAACATTAGCCTATATAAAATACTATTAGAATTTTGTGTTACTGGGTATGATAAAAACTATATTTCATGATACAGAGAGATAAGGGAGACCTTTATTTTATTAACCCATTCTGAACAGTGAAAGAATGCACTTCACACTGTTTTGCTATCACTTTTATGGTTTTATAGGTGGTTGCATGCATGCTTATATCTATGGATCTTCATACTTTATTACATCGACTCAATTTCACCTAGAAGTTTCGAATTCGGCTTACATAAGAGTTCTATGAGCCTTATCTGCTCTAAGTACCTACGCTGTCGCATAGCTATTATTGTAAGGCCCTTCTTAGACGAATTTAGCCTATCTTAGACTAATTCTCCAAGTACAGAATATTTATGAACTACATAACTATCTACTATAGAATCTTCTATACACACAACTATTATTATAGATAAGTATTGGGGAATTACACCCTGTCTCATGTGCCTAGCTACCACTCTTATGTTATACTTTGCTAATCTAGCTTTAGCCTAGTCTTACTAATTACCTGAACATGCTTTTTATTGTGGGACGGCTCTCCTCCTCATCTTGATTGAAAGATGTAGTTTGAATTTGTACAAGTGCATTCAGATATATAGCTATGTCTCCCTAGTTACACTCATTCTCCTGAGACACATAGTTATTTGATTAATGCCCGTATATAGAGGTCCCAAATCTTACTTGCTGCAACTCCAATTGTTGGCATCTTTTATTATCTTATATTGCCTTACTACAGCCTTATATAATAGCTTGTTGTCACACATACTTTATAGCATGAAATGTGTTTACTCGCACAGTATTACCTGAACTTGTATATCTTTACTCGATAGCATTATAAGATGTGACCCAGGTGTCTCTAAAGGCGCTACTATACCCTAATATCGCTCTCCAGGATACTCCAAGATGTCCTACGTACCAATATCGAACCTATATCCCATAGATAGAGACATAGGACTAGAGACTTTCTTCCTCTTATTTATAAAGAATATACTTGTCACTCTAAAGCCCTTCAATGTCTACATATGCCTGTTGCTTGAGGGTTATTTGTTGCTATAGTTTATAGTATATATTTTGGTTTTTAGTTATTGTACTATTTGCATAGTTATCCCAGGCTGGCATAGGATAAATCTTTGAACTGCCTCTTTATGTGACCGTGATCTCTACTATACAGTTACTGGAAAGCATTGTTCCTTACATGTAATTAGGTTTAACCCAGTTAATATTAATGGAAGCTTACATATATAAGGGTGTATTCACATCAGGGTTCTGTTTAGTGAGTCCTAATAGTTCACAGTTGTTGTTATTTATATACTACTTTTCTTTTAACCCCATGCATTCAGCCTAGAGGATTCATCAATCTTTGTAATTTCAATAGTACTCTGTTTTCCCCTGTATTGTTCTGTTTGCTCCATTACTGATCATATTATAGTCTGAAGACCCGCCTTAATGTGCTACCTCCCCCAGTATACACGTTATCTCAACCTAATGGTATTTTTGGGAATTTTGGGAGTCTTGAACAGGACAGACAGTATTACACATTGAGCTGCTGTTCCCCTCCCTATTAATTAAATAAACAATAAGCTGTCCCTTTGAAGTCTACCCCTATGACTATATAACATGTCCTCTACTTACTCCCTACACCTTACTATTTTGATACCTTATAAGGCTCCGCCCCATCCCCTCCCCCACACCAATTAGAGCGGCTCTTGCCCGCTGAACTTCCTTTCCCCTTCCCCGCTAACTTGGTCCAAAAGTGACCAAACAAAAACTAACTCTCACTTGTCCCAATTTTTCCTTTTTTTTCTGGATTAAATAACTACATGAATGGCAAGGTAGAGACTATATTTATTATTTCTATAACATAAAAACGAGGTTTCATTATTCTTTATTGTTATACTGGTTATGTATGTCTTACAATATTACTCTCGTTTACTAGAAATTTGTTGCAAACTTCTTACAATACTTGTAATACGGATACCAGACACAGCCTTATATTACATATATATGGTTTTGATGTTCTTCCAGGGATGCACAGACTCTATGCCCAGATTTGTTGTATCTCTACTTCTTCGCTATGTTTTTGGGTATACAATTTATGTTTCTATGTTATATGTTCTTTGTCACTGGATGAATATTTGCTGTAATACTTCTCACAACCTTAATAAAAATATATTTAAAAAAAAAAAAAAAGTGATATTTAATATCTTTGGTGCTGGCTTTTCTGTGCTGCTGTGGATATTGTAGGATTTACACCGGAATCCTTTTCTACATGCTGCCTATCTTCTGGATTGATTAAAGTGGCCGTGCACAGAGTGGTTGTGGTTGCTGGTGAGTGCGGATCTTATTGTAAATTTATATATATATATATATATATATATATATATATATATATATATATATAGTTTAGAGAACCATGCAAAACTCGGGAATGGGCAATAAAGGGATGATCTATCTTTTAAACAATAGAAAATCTGGAATAGACTGTACCTTTAAGTATGCTTTAAAAGGGATAGCCAACACCAGAATTTTTGTTGTTTTAAAAGATAGATAATCCCTTTATTACCAGAAGAAAGTAGTGCCGCAACCAAGGCGTTCAAGTTGTGCGACACCGGTAGCCCAAAGCCGGGCTAGTATAGTAATACCTCCCCTGGAGTACCGTAGCCAATAACGGTAGATGAAGCCGTAGAAACTCAGGAACAGAAGGCGGTAGGCAGGTACTACTCCAAGCGTATGTTGATTTAAAAAAAATAAATTATTGATTCATTTAAAAGAATGAACAGACATGGCAGCAATAGAGCAGGAAGTCTGACATGTTTCGCACCTCACAGGTGCTTACTCATAGACTGAGTTCTGTGTTTCCATCTCACATGTTTATAGGCTGAAGTGGGGATTGGATTAACCCCTTCAGTCCCACAAATACAGAAAATAAGATAAAAACAATCTATTGTTTGACATAGAAGAAAAAGTTAGTTTTACCAAAAAACAAGTCATTGAATTAGTAACCATGGCTAATATTTTAGATTTACCTACTATTACTCAGCATTTAAAGCTTATTCAAATCTTAATTATTCTGATCGCATATCTTTTGAAATATGTACACTATAAAGTGAAGATAACATATAATATGAAGATTTAAAAATATCATGACATGTGGATATAGTAACATTAGAATAGACACTCTGGCACAGGAAAAAGACACTGCACTAATGTTTATATATATACTTAATATATATTCAACATATACCAAATATATAGTTTAGCTAAAATGCCACATGGGAACTGGATACATGGAAATCAAACTTAATTATCAATAAAGTAATTTATATCACATTCTCTATTCATACCTGAAGGAGAACGTGTATTTAATTTTAGTATCCAGTAAAGTTCTTTTTTTTCCAAAATGTTATCCCTGTTGCCACCTCTTAAAGGGACATTTGCTAAATCAATAACTTGAAATGTAAGTTGTGCAATATTTGTAAGATGTTTATTATTAAAATGTTCAGCAACTGAGGAGTCTGTGCTATAATGTTTTACATCCCGGACATGTTCATTAAAACGTGTCCTGACAGTGCGTGTGGTTTTTCCCACGTACTGAAAAAAACACAGATTACAAGTTAATAGATAAATGGCATATTTAGAGCCACAGTTAGCATAGAACTCTATCGGATATGTTTTATCATTAAATTGACACACAAAGTGATCATCCTGTAAAACATTAGAGCATGCCAAACACATGCGAGCTCCACATTTAAAAGTGCCTTTTTTATTTAACCAGGATGTAATATATTTTTGTGTGGAATTTTGTTTTTTCACTAAGCTTGGTGTTAATGTTTGAGCTAGTGTCCTTGATTTTCTTGGTACAAATTTGCATTGTTGTATTAGTGGTTGTAAAATTTCGTCTGATTGCAACAAATTAAGATGCTTTTTTAAAATTTTAACTATTTCTTCATATTGTTGACTATATAGTGTAGAGAAAACAATAGCATCACTAAAATTTGAATCAGAATCATAAGTGGATTCTTTGAGATATACATCCTGTTCTTTAACTATGTTTTTATCTTTTTGAACTGATTTTCTTACATCTTCCAGCTGTTTATGATTATATCCTCTTAATTGTATTCTATCTCTGAGCTCTATAGATTGTTTTTCATATATGCTGTCTATTTTGGTATTGCGCCTCAATCTTAGAAACTGTGATTTAGGTATAGACCGAACTAAATGATTAGGATGTTGGGAGTGTGCGTGCAATATGGTGTTTCCTGCTGTTTGCTTTCTGTATGTACTGGTCACTATGGTATTGTCTATAATTTGTATGGTAAGATCTAAATAATTAACCAACTCTTGACTATGTACCCCAGTGAATTTTAGGTTTAAGTCATTACTGTCACAATATTTCAAAAAATAAGAAAATTTATCATCATTCATGGGTATCTTAAAAATAAATAACAAATCATCTATAAAACGCACATAATGTGCAATGTGCTGATTCCATGGATTATTTAAAGAATAAAGATGTGTTTGTTCCCAGAAAGCCACAAAAATGTTGGCAAACGAGGGAGCAAATTTTGCCCTCATCGCTGTACCACATATCTGTAAAAAAAATTAATTATTAAATAAAAAATAATTATGAGACAGTAAAAATTGTAATACCTCACAGATATAATCAATTTGAGACAAAGTGTAATAAGATTCTCTTTTCAAAAAGTGTTTAACAGCCATGATACCTAAGTTTTGTGGAATCGATATATAAAGGGAAGTTATATCTATAACACCCCAAGAGTAATCACTATGCCAATTGACTTAATCCAAGGTGAGCAAAAGATGCGAAGTGTCCTGTAGGTAGCTCAACTGTGACACAGCAATAGGCTGTAAGATGGAATCAAGCCATGCGGCTAATGGCTCAAATAAAGAGCCAATGCCTGCCACAATCGGCCTACCCAGCGGACACCCTGCATCCTTATGCACCTTGGGTACATGGTGAAATATAGGGCAAATAGGGTTAGCTGGAACAAGAGAAGATTTATCTTTATCAGAGAAAATTCCCAAAACAATACCATTGTCTATCAACTTAGCAAGTTCCCTTCTAAATAAATTAGTTGGATTACTAGTCAATTTCTTGTATGTTTTTTCATTGGACAATTGTCTATAAGCCTCATCAAAGTATGCTTCTTTATTCATGACAACTATGCTGCCCCCCTTATCCGAATTGCGTATGACTATATCATGATTGTTCTGCAAAGATTTAAGTGCTTTACGCTCATTGAAGGTCAGATTATGGGGGGCAGCACAGTGTGTTTTATTTTCCAGTGCCAGAATGTCTTTTTGTACTGCTTTTTGAAAAGCATTAATACATGGTCCCCTAGAATTGGTGGGGTAAAAATCAGAATAATGATGTGGATTAGGAAAAGACACTGTTTGATATTTTGAATTTTCATCATTGTACATATCAACCAACGTATTAAGAGTACAGGCCTCTTCAAAATCTACATGTACTTTTTTATACTGTCTCTTTTTATTCTCCACCCCCCTGGAGCCAACACTGTCCTGAAACCTGTTCATTACAAAATATCTTTTCAATGTTAGCTTGCGGACAAATTTGTTAACATCCAGGAGGGTGGAGAAACCAGAGAATCTACTTGTGGGTGCAAATCCCAATCCCTTAGAGAGCACATTTGTTTCATGAGCATTTAATTCATGATCAGATAGATTTATTATACTGAGGCCTTGGTCAATTTGATTACTAGGTGAATCTACTGGTAAATCCATATTTCCTAGATTTAAAGTCCCTTCTTTTTCTTTTCCTTGTTCTTTCCTACTCCTTTTGATTTTCCATCTTCTTCGCCTTTGTTTCTTTGTGGATTTCTTCTGATCTTCGGTTTGTCCACTATGGGGGCCTTCTCCACTTCTTCTGTTGACGGTTCCTGTAAAAAAGAAGAAGAAGAGAGAGAGGGAGAGGGGGAGAGGGAGTTCAAAGAGGACATAGAGGAGGAACAGGCTGAGGCACCTATGCTTCTTGCACTTATGTCAAAGTCTGTGAAGTCACCTTCATCTGTGCTGAACACCACCTTTCTTTGACTCTTGTTTTTATTTTTGTTATTAAGAATTGACTTAGGTTGTTCTTTATCTGCGGTTAATTTGCCTTGTTTGTCAGCATTTTTATTATTATTTTTATAATTTGACCTCCTTCTCTGCATATTTAGTTGGCGTAGGGCTGCCCAGTTGTACACTTGGTTTTGCTCATAATCTTCTTTATCACGTATAAACTTATTTCCCTTTCTGGTAGCTTGTTCACCATCTAGTTTTTCAAGTGCATCATCCATTCTTTTTTTGAAAGCACTGAATTTTGTATTTCTTTCATGGTTTTTAAGTTCTTCTTTTGCTAAAATCAGAGGGTCTCTTAAATTTATACGCTTTTTTTCTTTAACTCTGATGAGTATATTAATTAGTTTGCTAGAACACTCAGTGAGTGCCATGTTCCATTCTTCTAAGTCTGCTGAATCCTCAAATTCAAAAGAGGGAAATTTTTTGATTCTAAGACCTCTGGGAATGCGCTTACAATCTAAATATTTTTGAAAAGCGATAATGTCCCACATTAATCTCAGATCCACTGATAACATGTGCTCTAGGTTTTTAAAAGTTTTTTTGAAGTCTTGCTGTTCCTTTAAGTCTGACTCCGGATCTTCTGCAAAAATTTTATCAAAGTATCTTGTTTTATGTTGTCTTGTTTCAACATCAAATGCAGCATGTTGATACTCAGTGTCCCATGTATGTATATCACCATTATCAGTCACAGAATTTTCATTTGATAAATCAATTGTTGCCATGTTACAAATATCGATGTCAATGCCTGCCATGTCTGTATATTTTTATTCAAACGCTTGTATACAGGGATAATAATATTAAAATGTATTATTATTGTCGGTTTGTAAGATAAGACTCTAAGGTCTATGCGCTCTGTATCTGTAAGTTACCCTTTAATTCAGACACGGTGTTTTTTGTATATCCAAAATGTAAATTTAGCTGCTTCAGAGGTTCATAAATATATATTAAACTCTTACTTGTCAGCGTTCGTTGGTTAAGCGTCCTGGTCTCACCGTGATGTGGATACTTCAGAGCCCTCTCAGCTTGTGGCGCCCGATCAAGCGGCGTAGTGATCCAAAAGCAATTAGCAGAAGAAAGTAGTGCCGCAACCAAGGCGTTCAAGTTGTGCGACACTGGTAGCCCAAAGCCGGGCTAGTATAGTAATACCTCCCCTGGAGTACCGTAGCCAATAACGGTAGATCAAGCCGTAGAAACTCAGAAACAGAAGGCGGTAGGCAGGTACTACTCCAAGCGTATGTTGATTTAAAAAAACAAATTTATTGATTCATTTAAAAGAATGAACAGACATGGCAGCAATAGAGCAGGAAGTCTGACATGTTTCGCACCTTACAGGTGCTTACTCATAGACTGAGTTCTGTGTTTCCATCTCACATGTTTATAGGCTGAAGTGGGGATTGGGCTTTCTGGGAACAAACACATCTTTATTCTTTAAATAATCCATGGAATCAGCACATTGCACATTATGTGCGTTTTATAGATGATTTGTTATTTATTTTTAAGATACCCATAAATGATGATAAATTTTCTAATTTTTTGAAATATTGTGACAGTAATGACTTAAACCTAAAATTCACTGGGGTACATAGTCAAGAGTTGGTTAATTATTTAGATCTTACCATACAAATTATAGACAATACCATAGTGACCAGTACATATAGAAAGCAAACATCAGGAAACACCATATTGCACGCACACTCCCAACATCCTAATCATTTAGTTCGGTCTATACCTAAATCACAGTTTCTAAGATTGAGGCGCAATACCAAAATAGACAGCATATATGAAAAACAATCTATAGAGCTCAGAGATAGAATAAAATTAAGAGGATATAATCATAAACAGCTGGAAGATGTAAGAAAATCAGTTCAAAAAGATAAAAACATAGTTAAAGAACAGGATGTATATCTCAAAGAATCCACTTATGATTCTGATTCAAATTTTAGTGATGCTATTGTTTTCTCTACACCATATAGTCAACAATATGAAGAAATAGTTAAAATTTTAAAAAAGCATCTTAATTTGTTGCAATCAGACGAAATTTTACAACCACTAATACAACAATGCAAATTTGTACCAAGAAAATCAAGGACACTAGCTCAAACATTAACACCAAGCTTAGTGAAAAAACAAAATTCCACACAAAAATATATTACATCCTGGTTAAATAAAAAAGGCACTTTTAAATGTGGAGCTCGCATGTGTTTGGCATGCTCTAATGTTTTACAGGATGATCACTTTGTGTGTCAATTTAATGATAAAACATATCCGATAGAGTTCTATGCTAACTGTGGCTCTAAATATGCCATTTATCTATTAACTTGTAATCTGTGTTTTTTTCAGTACGTGGGAAAAACCACACGCACTGTCAGGACACGTTTTAATGAACATGTCCGGGATGTAAAAAATTATAGCACAGACTCCTCAGTTGCTGAACATTTTAATAATAAACATCTTACAAATATTGCACAACTTACATTTCAAGTTATTGATTTAGCAAATGTCCCTTTAAGAGGTGGCAACAGGGATAAAATTTTGGGAAAAAAAAGAACTTTACTGGATACTAAAATTAAATACACGTTCTCCTTCAGGTATGAATAGAGAATGTGATATAAATTACTTTCTCTTGTTAAGTGTATCCAGTCCACGGATCATCCATTACTTATGGGATATTAACTCCTCCCCAACAGGAAGTGCAAGAGGATTCACCCAGCAGAGCTGCTATATAGCTCCTCCCCTAACTGCCATTACCAGTCATTCTCTTGCACCCAACGAATAGATAGGATGTGTGAGAGGACTGTGGTGATTATACTTAGTTTCATACCTTCAATCAAAAGTTTGTTATTTTATAATAGCACCGGAGTGTGTTATTCCTTCTCTGGTAGAATTTGAAGAAGAATCTACCTGAGTTTTTCTATGATTTTAGCCGGAGTAGTTAAGATCATATTGCTGTTTCTCGGCCATCTGAGGAGAGGTAAACTTCAGATCAGGGGACAGCGGGCAGATTAATCTGCAAAGAGGTATGTAGCAGCTTATTATTTTCTGACAATGGAATTGATGAGAAAATTCTGCCATACCGATATAATGTAAACTCAGCCTTAAATGCAGTAGCAGCAACTGGTATCAGGCTGTCATGTATGTATATTTTACACTTCAGTATTCTGGGGAATGGCACTTCACTGGAATTATACTGTATGCATAAAACTTTAGCCTAATTTGCAGGGACTAGCAACAGGCTTTTTAATAACACTCAATTTATTAATGTTAAACGTTTTTTGCTGGCATGTAAAATCGTTTAATTTTCTGAGGTACTGGGTGAAAAAATGTTTTGGGCACTATTTTTTTCCACTTGGCAGTCGTTTTATTTAATTTATGACAGTTTACTGATCTCTCTCACTGTTATGTGTGAGGGGGAGGGGCCTTTTTTGGTGCTTTTGCTACGCATCAAAAAATTCAGTCAGAAGTTTATTGTCTTCCCTGCATGATCCGGTTCATCTCTACAGAACTCAGGGGTCTTCAAAACTTGTTTTGAGGGAGGTAATCACTCACAGCAGAGCTGTGAGATTGTAGTTGACTGTGATAAAAAAACGTTTATTTCTGTATTTTTTTTTTTTTTTCTCTGCTATCAGGGTTAGTTATCCTTTGCTAATGGGAGCAATCCTTTGCTAAAATTTTTTTACAAAGATTTGATGCTATAACTTTTCAGTTTATTAATTTTCAACTGTCATAACTTTTTCTGTGCTTCTTATAGGCACAGTACGTTTTCATATTATAGTAAATTACTTGAAAAGTATTTCCAAGTTGCTAGTTTATTTGCTAGTGTGTTAAACATGTCTGATTCAGAGGAAGATATCTGTGCTATATGTGCTAAAGCCAAAGTGGAGCCCAATAGAAATTTATGTACTAACTGTATTGATGCTACTTTAAATAAAAGTCAATCTGTACAAATTGAACATATTTCACCAAACAACGAGGGGAGAGTTATGCCGACTAACTCGCCTCACGTGTCAGTACCTGCATCTCCCGCTCGGGAGGTGCGTGATATTGTAGCGCCGAGTACATCTGGGCGGCCATTACAAATCACATTACAGGATATGGCTACTGTTATGACTGAAGTTTTGGCTAAATTACCAGAACTAAGAGGTAAGCGTGATCACTCTGGGGTGAGAACAGAGTGCGCTGATAATATTAGGGCCATGTCAGACACTGCGTCACAATTTGCAGAACATGAGGACGGAGAGCTTCATTCTGCGAGTGACGGTTCTGATCCAAACAAACTGGATTCAGATATTTCAAATTTTAAATTTAAGCTGGAAAACCTCCGTGTATTACTAGGGGAGGTGTTAGCGGCTCTGAATGATTGTAACACAGTTGCAATACCAGAGAAAATGTGTAGGTTGGATAAATATTTTGCGGTACCGGCGAGTACTGACGTTTTTCCTATACCTAAGAGACTTACTGAAATTGTTACTAAGGAGTGGGATAGACCCGGTGTGCCGTTCTCACCCCCTCCGATATTTAGAAAGATGTTTCCAATAGACGCCACCACACGGGACTTATGGCAAACGGTCCCTAAGGTGGAGGGAGCAGTTTCTACTTTAGCTAAGCGTACCACTATCCCGGTGGAGGATAGCTGTGCCTTTTCAGATCCAATGGATAAAAAGTTAGAGGGTTACCTTAAGAAAATGTTTGTTCAACAAGGTTTTATATTGCAACCTCTTGCATGCATTGCGCCTGTCACGGCTGCAGCAGCATTTTGGTTTGAGTCTCTGGAAGAGACACTTGAATCAGCTCCATTAGATGAGATTACACACAAGCTTAAAGCCCTTAAGTTAGCTAACTCATTTATTTCAGATGCCGTAGTACATTTAACTAAACTTACGGCTAAGAATTCCGGATTCGCCATTCAGGCACGCAGAGCACTGTGGCTAAAATCCTGGTCAGCTGACGTTACTTCTAAATCTAAATTGCTTAATATACCTTTCAAAGGGCAGACCTTATTCGGGCCCGGGTTGAAAGAAATTATCGCTGACATTACAGGAGGTAAAGGCCATGCCCTGCCTCAAGACAGAGCCAAACCTAAGGCTAGACAGTCTAATTTTCGTTCCTTTCGTAATTTCAAAGCAGGAGCAGCATCAACTTCCTCTGCACCAAAACAGGAAGGAGCTGTTGCTCGCTACAGACAAGGCTGGAGACCTAACCAGTCCTGGAACAAGGGCAAGCAGGCCAGGAAACCTGCTGCTGCCCCTAAGACAGCATGAATCGAGGGCCCCCAATCCGGGAACGAATCTAGTGGGGGGCAGACTTTCTCTCTTCGCCCAGGCTTGGGCAAGAGATGTCCAGGATCCCTGGGCGTTAGAGATCATATCTCAGGGATACCTTCTAGACTTCAAATTCTCTCCCCCAAGAGGGAGATTTCATCTGTCAAGGTTGTCAACAAACCAAATAAAGAAAGAGGCGTTTCTACGCTGCGTACAAGATCTTTTATTAATGGGAGTGATCCATCCGGTTCCGCGGTCGGAACAAGGACAAAGGTTTTACTCAAATCTGTTTGTGGTTCCCAAAAAAGAGGGAACTTTCAGGCCAATCTTGAATTTAAAGATCCTAAACAAATTCCTAAGAGTTCCATCGTTCAAAATGGAAACTATTCGGACAATTTTACCCATGATCCAAAAGGGTCAGTACATGACCACAGTGGATTTAAAGGATGCTTACCTTCACATACCGATTCACAAAGATCATTACCGGTATCTAAGGTTTGCCTTTCTAGACAGGCATTACCAGTTTGTAGCTCTTCCATTCGGATTGGCTACGGCTCCGAGAATCTTCACAAAGGTTCTGGGTGCTCTTCTGGCGGTACTAAGACCGCGAGGAATTGCGGTAGCTCCGTACCTAGACGACATTCTGATACAAGCTTCAAGCTTTCAAACTGCCAAGTCTCATACAGAGTTAGTACTGGCATTTCTAAGGTCGCATGGATGGAAGGTGAACGAAAAGAAGAGTTCTCTCTTTCCACTCACAAGAGTTCCCTTCTTGGGGACTCTTATAGATTCTGTAGAAATGAAGATTTACCTGACAGAAGACAGGTTAACAAAGCTTCAAAATGCATGCCGTGTCCTTCATTCCATTCAACACCCGTCAGTAGCTCAATGCATGGAGGTGATCGGCTTAATGGTAGCAGCAATGGACATAGTACCCTTTGCACGTCTACATCTCAGACCGCTGCAATTGTGCATGCTAAGTCAGTGGAATGGGGATTACTCAGACTTGTCCCCTACTCTGAATCTGGATCAAGAGACCAGAAATTCTCTTCTATGGTGGCTTTCTCGGCCACATCTGTCCAGGGGGATGCCATTCAGCAGGCCGGACTGGACAATTGTAACAACAGACGCCAGCCTACAACATCACGACTGTAGCTTACATCAACCATCAGGGAGGGACAAGAAGCTCCCTAGCAATGATGGAAGTATCAAAGATAATTCGCTGGGCAGAGTCTCACTCTTGCCACCTGTCAGCAATCCACATCCCGGGAGTGGAGAACTGGGAGGCGGATTTCGTAAGTCGTCAGACTTTTCATCCGGGGGAGTGGGAACTTCATCCGGAGGTCTTTGCCCAAATACTTTGACGTTGGGGCAAACCAGAGATAGATCTCATGGCGTCTCGACAGAACGCCAAGCTTCCTCGTTACGGGTCCAGATCCAGGGATCCGGGAGCGGTTCTGATAGATGCTTTGACAGCACCTTGGACCTTCGGGATGGCTTATGTGTTTCCACCCTTCCCGATGCTTCCTCGATTGATTGCCAGAATCAAACAGGAGAGAGCATCAGTGATTCTAATAGCGCCTGCATGGCCACGCAGGACTTGGTATGCAGATCTAGTGGACATGTCATCCTGTCCACCTTGGTCGCTACCTCTGAAACAGGACCTTCTGATCCAGGGTCCCTTCAAACATCAAAATCTAATTTCTCTGAAGCTGACTGCTTGGAAATTGAACGCTTGATTTTATCAAAACATGTTTTTTTCTGAGTCAGTTATTGATACCTTAATACAGGCTAGGAAGCCTGTTACCAGAAAGATTTACCATAAGATATGGCGCAAATACTTATATTGGTGCGAATCCAAGAGTTACTCATGGAGTAAGGTTAGGATTCCGAGGATATTGTCTTTTCTACAAGAAGGTTTAGAAAAGGGTTTATCCGCTAGTTCCTTAAAGGGACAGATTTCAGCTCTGTCCATTCTTTTACACAAACGTCTGTCAGAAGTTCCGGACGTTCAAGCTTTTTGTCAGGCTTTAGCTAGGATCAAGCCTGTGTTTAAAACTGTTGCTCCACCATGGAGTTTGAACTTAGTTCTTAATGTTTTACAGGGGGTTCCGTTTGAACCCCTTCATTCCATTGATATCAAGTTGTTATCTTGGAAAGTTCTGTTTTTAATGGCGATTTCCTCGGCTCGAAGAGTCTCTGAGTTATCTGCCTTACATTGTGATTCTCCTTATCTGATTTTTCATTCAGACAAGGTAGTTCTGCGTACTAAACCTGGGTTCCTACCTAAGGTGGTCACTAACAGGAATATCAATCAAGAGATTGTGGTTCCATCTTTGTGTCCTAATCCTTCTTCGAAAAAGGAACGTCTGCTACACAATCTAGATGTAGTCCGTGCCCTGAAATTTTATCTACAGGCAACTAAGGATTTTCGACAAACGTCTTCCCTGTTTGTCGTTTATTCTGGTCAGAGGAGAGGTCAAAAAGCTTCGGCTACCTCTCTCTCCTTTTGGCTTCGTAGCATAATACGGTTAGCCTATGAGACTGCTGGACAGCAGCCTCCTGAAAGAATTACAGCACATTCTACTAGAGCTGTGGCTTCCACTTGGGCCTTTAAGAATGAGGCTTCTGTTGAACAGATTTGCAAGGCTGCAACTTGGTCTTCTCTTCATACTTTTTCCAAATTTTACAAATTTGACACTTTTGCTTCTTCGGAGGCTGTTTTTGGGAGAAAGGTTCTTCAGGCAGTGGTTCCTTCCGTATAAAGAGCCTGCCTGTCCCTCCCGTCATCCGTGTACTTTAGCTTTGGTATTGGTATCCCATAAGTAATGGATGATCCGTGGACTGGATACACTTAACAAGAGAAAACATAATTTATGCTTACCTGATAAATTTATTTATCTTGTAGTGTATCCAGTCCACGGCCCGCCCTGTCACTTTAAGGCAGGTAATTTTTCCATTAAACTACAGTCACCACTGTACCCTATGGTTTTCCTTTCTCTGCATGTTTTCGGTCAAATGACTGGTAATGGCAGTTAGGGGAGGAGCTATATAGCAGCTCTGCTGGGTGAATCCTCTTGCACTTCCTGTTGGGGAGGAGTTAATATCCCATAAGTAATGGATGATCCGTGGACTGGATACACTACAAGAGAAATACATTTATCAGGTAAGCATAAATTATGTTTTATTGATAATTAAGTTTGATTTCCATGTATCCAGTTCCCATGTGGCATTTTAGCTAAACTATATATTTGGTATATGTTGAATATATATTAAGTATATATATAAACATTAGTGCAGTGTCTTTTTCCTGTGCCAGAGTGTCTATTCTAATGTTACTATATCCACATGTCATGATATTTTTAAATCTTCATATTATATGTTATCTTCACTTTATAGTGTACATATTTCAAAAGAAATGCGATCAGAATAATTAAGATTTGAATAAGCTTTAAATGCTGAGTAATAGTAGGTAAATCTAAAATATTAGCCATGGTTACTAATTCAATTACTTGTTTTTTGGTAAAACTAACTTTTTCTTCTATGTCAAACAATAGATTGTTTTTATCTTATTTTCTGTATTTGTGGGACTGAAGCGGTTAATCCAATCCCCACTTCAGCCTATAAACATGTGAGATGGAAACACAGAACTCAGTCTATGAGTAAGCACCTGTGAGGTGCGAAACATGTCAGACTTCCTGCTCTATTGCTGCCATGTCTGTTCATTCTTTTAAATGAATCAATAAATTTGTTGTTTTTTTTAAATCAACATACGCTTGGAGTAGTACCTGCCTACCGCCTTCTGTTCCTGAATCCCTTTATTACCTATTCCCCAGTTTTGCATAACCAACACAGTTATATTAATACACTTTTTACCTCTCTTATTACCTTGTATCTAAACATCTTCTGACAGCCCCCTGATCACATGACATTTTATTTATTATATATTGACTTTTATTTTAGCCAATTAGTGCAGTGTCTACCACAAGCCACGGGCGTGATCACAATGTTATCTATATGGTTTACATGAACTAGCTCTCCCCTGTTGTAAAAAGCAAATTAAAAAGCATGTGATAAGAGGTGGCCTTCAAGGGCTTAGAAATTATCATATGATAATTTCATATCATATCCTTGGTTTAGCTTTCAACTTAGAATACCAAGAGAACAAAGCAAAATTGGTGATAAAAGTAAATTGGAAAGTTGTTTAAAATGACATGCCCTATCTGAATCATGAAAGTTTTTTTTGGACTTTACTGATTTATGGGGGTTAAGTGCACAAATTAATGTTCTAGGATTTTACTATTACATCATTTAAATCTCCTATTGTTTACAATTTGTGAAGAGGAGTTTATAGCGTTATATTTTGCAGTAAATAACAAGAGCTAGAAATAGGTTTTATTGTGTAGTGTGTTAAATAATTTTATATTTTCAATTTGGTAGAAGAATTAGGAATTTTTTTTTTAATTAAAGGTATATTAAAAGGGCTCCAAACCCAGTAAAATTGTTACATTATTGACTCATTTAGAACAGTCCCTAACTGGTCTCACCTACTCAACAGAGTGCCCTGGTGCAAAATTGTTTTGGAACCCCCAACGGTAGCTCAGTAGTAAGCAACAGTAATAATATACATGCTGCTCTGCATAATTATTTTTGATAGATAGATAGATAGATAGATAGATAGATAGATAGATAGATAGATAGATAGATAAAAGGCTACCAAGCATTAGGATTGTACACATTCTGTACATGTCTTTGTATAGACTGGGTGCTATTTAACTACTTGAAGTCCAAACATTGCTGTTTTTGAACATTTCACCTTAATAAAGGACTTTTGATCTTTTATGGGAAGTACTGTTAGTTACCTCTCTACTGGATATACATTAGGGATAAACAGAGACCCTTATAATAATGTGCACTCCTAAAGTTTGAATTTAATTGAGTGCTGTGACCCCCCCCCCCCTTGACGCCACATGCTTTTTAGCCTTGAATATGTTAAATTGATTGGAAAATCAAGATTAAACTAAATGAATTCAGATAGAGCATGGCATTTTAAATTCACTTTTATTAACAAATTCACTTTGTTCTCTCAGTAACCTTTGCTGAAAAGAATACGTACATATCCTATGCTACTAGTAGTTAGCTGGTGATTGGTGGCTGCACACATTTGTCTGTTGTCTTTGGCTCAATAGATGTATTCAACTAGCTCCTAGCAGTGCACTGCTGCTCTGGAGCTTTCATTAACTATGTGTTTAATCCCATTGCAGAGGTTAAACACACTTTTATACAAGCAATAGAGCAATAATAAAATGTTGTAACATATAAGAGCATTTTCTTTCTGTACTTTTATATCAGTAGCACCCATTACTAAACTAAAACTTTACATGTATTCCTTAAATATTTAAACCCCTAAAATAATTAAAAAATATACATCTACGGGACTTCCGGCGGGCGGGACTTAGGAGCACCATCACAGAGCTCCGGCATCTGTAAGCCCAAAAGAACGATTAAAGTGCTGCCTGACCTCCTCCCCACGCATAACTCTTGTTGGATAATTGCCCTTAAACAGGCCCCAACTGAATACCCAGCGTGTAGGGCAACTACAACCAGCCCTTGCTCCCGGAGGCACGAGAAAGCTACAAGGAGACAAGGAGACCGGCGCCATCTTGGCGCACAGTGAAAGAGCTGCACTAGGGACCAAATAGACTCCCACTGACCGGCGGGGTAGAGGAGGGTGCCGCAGCTCGCAGAAGAAGCCATCCGGCAGGATTGGGTGAGCCCAGTGACTTTTTGCTCTGCTTTGGGATTGTGCGGGGGGAGCGGGCGGGCAGAGGCCCGGCATCACCACACACCCGGCTCCTTTGAGGCCCACACTGTATACAAGGGGAGATTTGTTGGCCGTCTGGTCTGTCCGGTTTGTCTGCTCGCCCCTCCGCAGTCCACACCACTGCAACTCATTACACAACAAAGGAAGGGGGGCCTCCTGGCCTGGTCAGTGAGGGGGACAGAGGCCCTGCATTATTGCCATAATACTTTTAACTGGCCTTCACTGAAAAGGGTCTGCAAGTGCCGTATAGATCTCTCTCTCCCTCATTCTAAGGGGTAATACAAGGAAAAGTTTCTGCAGGACCACAAGGGAAGCTCACTTTATCTGCATTTAACACCCTGCTTGAGACATCACTCTAGTGCAGTGCAGGCTTGATTTCACAGGTGGTCCTGCTCATGCTGGGTGCCCAGCTCCCTCTCTGCACCCTGTTTGACGTATTTAGGCCTACACCTTTTGCAACAATAGCACTGGGTATTTCTTTAAACCACATCATAACAGCTCAAAAGGGAAGCCCAGCCTTTTTCCTCCACGTATCCGTGAGAGAAATACTGACTGTACACCATCTGCAGCAGATAAAGTCTTTCTATAGTTTAGCTGGCACAAATGAAAGTAGAAAAATACTTCAAAGTTTCTGCTACTCAGGCTACACCCATTATGTCAGGAAGGCAAAGACCAGCAGAGAGAAAGCAGAAATTGACAGCAGAGCCTCAGATAGAGACACCTGGGCCCTCTGACAGGGACGCAACAATTCAAGACACCTCTCACACTATGCTTCAAGACTTAAAAGCCTTTTTTCTCCCCAAAATGGAGTCCCTACAAGCAGGTATGGACAACCTCACTTCAGAAATCAGGCAGTACTCTACACGTCTACAGCATGCAGAGCAGAGAATCTCGGATGTAGAGGATAGTCAGCACTCCTCCTCAGTCACTGTTCAAAGATTAGAGCGCCAGAATTTCACGTTACAAGAAAAACTCGATGACCTTGAGAATCGGTCTCGTCGCAACAATCTGAGAGTGATAGGATTCCCTGAGTCAATAAAGAATAAGGACCTGCTTGAATTCACAGCCCTGACGCTACCTAAGCTACTGCAACTTGATCCAGACACCTTGCCCCTGGATGTGGAAAGGGCACACAGAATTGGACCAGAGTCCTTACCCACAAGAGCTAACCAACGCCCCAGACAAGTCATATTTAAACTTCTTCGCTATCAAGAAAAGCTGGCGCTTCTTAAGGCGTACAGAGCTAAACCAGACCTCACTTTTGAGGGTCAAAAACTGCTTATTTTCCAGGACTTTTCAGCAGAGGTCGCAAGAAAGAGAAAGGAGTTTGCACCTTTATGTCCAAACTGCACTCGCAGGGCCGTCAGGCCTCACTTTTATACCCAGCCAAACTGCGGCTCAATACTCCTAGGGGCCCTAAACTTTTCCTCACACCTCAGCAGTTACAAGAATATCTGGACGCTGAAGACACGGATGTTCAGATCTGAGTGGCACCATCCATCCTCTGTTTGATTCTATATATCACCAAAAAATTCCAGATGGCTTTTGTTTGCTATCATATGGCCCATTGGACTGGGCTTGAACTCTCAGTACTCCATCCGCAGTCTTCCCTAGAATATAGAAACTCCATTCCCAAGACCTGGGCAGCTAGGTCTCAGCAGGCTGCCCAATACACTCACTGCCCTGGATGTGTTGACAATCATAATGGAACACTTGGGGCCACTCGGCAGCCAGGGCTGCTGCATTTTGCTCTTTTGTCTCTCCTGATCACGGCTACTGTGGTCAGGGCACACAGCTCTCTGGCCTCCTTGTTTGTCAGTCCAGGAGGGCTTGTGGGCGGAAACCCCTGCAACCATTACACTCCTGAGCTCCTGACTGTTTGCATGTCTATCACTGTTTTTGCCTTTATTGCTCTCTGTTCATATATATGTTCACATATATGTTTATGTTTTGCATTTCTTCAAATATGGTTGTCTCACCCTGTTATGCTCCCTTTTATAGGTCCTGGGGGGGGGGGTTCATGGAGGGGCCTGCGGCCAGCGACCAGTTCCTCAGAGATTGGAGTTGCCTCCCTGGATTGTCGTAACTGTAAGTTGCTACCCACATACACAAATGACTTGACATATCCCTTTGACGCACATGACAGAGAGCGAGAACACCCTGGACCTACCTGTGTCCGCCACTGTGCACTTTTCCCCGCACCACATAGACCATGACTCAAAGCCTAAAGATTGTGTCCTGGAATGTTGGGGGCATCAAGTCCCCAGCTAAAAGGAGTATCATTTTGCAACACCTCAAACGCTTGCACACAGATGTGGCTCTGTTACAAGAGACACATCTCACAGACGCTGAACATGAGAAGCTGAGGGTTAGATGGGTGGGTCAGGTCTACTATACTCTAACTGAGGGCCGCAAACGTGGGGTGGCAATACTGGTCAAAAAGGGCCTAGCGGTCCAGATATCCACACTCAGCATCGACCCTAGTGGCAGATACATAATAGCAGCACTTCATTTTGCTGGGAAGTCTTACACTCTATGTAACGTCTATGGTCCCAACTGTCCCCTTCCTCAGTTCTGGCACACTCTACAGGCAGCTTTGTTACCACACGCAGACAAACCTCTCCTGGTGGGTGGCGACTACAATCTAATTCAAGCTACCCCGCTGGACAGTAGGGTTGAGGATGCTAACTCTGACCACAACAGAAAACAACTTAGACGCCACAGGGCAGACACAGTCACAATTGCGGCATTTAAAGCTGCTCTGGACCTGGTAGACTTGTGGAGACTCCGCTATCCGACCCATAGGGATTTCACTTGCCTTTCTAAAACACACAGTTCCCTGTCCCGGATCGATTACTTCTTGTGCTCTCCACAATTAAATAAACAGGTTAAACATACACACATAACGGACATTTTAATCTCAGATCACGTCCCTATCTGGCTGGAACTACAACACAATTCATGCACCCCCTCTCGAGGGACCTGGCGATTCCCCACATATCTTTATCACAATTTAGATTTTAGAAAGCACCTGATGGTTGGAATATGCAGGATTTAATGCACAACATCACGACACCCCGGCACTCTTTTGGAACGCCTCAAAGGCAGTGATGAGGGGACACATAACTAGTTACACGGCATATTACAACTCTAGGCGTAAAAGAGCTGACATGGACACAGACGCAGCACTTACATCTGCATATAACGATTACCTAGCGCGCCCGTTTACCCAGACTAGACTAAAATATTATGAATGCAAGAAAATTAGAGAGGACACACTATATAGACAGGATTTACTCTTTCAGAATCACAGACAGGGACGCTTTTATAGATTTGGGAGTAAGACAGGTAAACTATTGGCTAATGCTGTCAAACTGGCCACACCTAAATCTGTAATCTCCGCTCTACGGGTGAATGGGACTATTCAGACCGACACCAAAAACATAACGGACGAATTTGTTCGTTTCTACACAGACCTATACACCAAATGTCCCACAACACTTAGTGATAAGGAAACCTTTTGGAGCCACATACAGACCCCTACACTCACACAAGAGAGACTAGCCTCCCTAAATGCACACATATCAGCCCTGGAAGTCCAAAGGGACATTAAAAGGGCCAAGTTAGGGAAAGCCCCGGGCCCTGATAGAATCCCCATAGAATATTACAAAATATTACAAGATGAAATTAGCCTCCCGCTATCCCAGTCATTTACCGCGTACCTCACTGGCGCAGCTCAACCTGCGACTGACTTTGCAGACGCATATATATCCTTGATCCCGAAGCCAGACAAGGACCAAACTCTGGCCGCCTCATATAGACCGATATCCCTGCTGAACAACGACTACAAGTTGTTCACGGCCATTTTGGCGGATAGGCTGGCTGGGGTGGTAGGGGAGGTCATTCACACAAACCAAACCGGGTTCATGAAACATCGCTCGTCGGTCACGAACATTCGTAAAACCTTTGCAATTATTTTGCACTACTGGCAGGCTAGAGGGGGAGGTCATTTTAGCTCACTGCCGGACGCCTGTTTCCTTGCGATAGACGCAGAGAAGGCGTTCGACAGGGTGGAGTGGGACCACTTGCTGACAGCCCTAGAGAAAATTGGAATCACTGGAAATTTCCACAATCTCATTCGGACGCTCTATCAAACCCCCAACACATCAGTTGTAGTCAATGGAGAGATCTCACAATCTTTTACGCTGGAGAGGGGCACCCGCCAGGGCTGCCTGCTCTCGCCCCTCCTCTTCAACCTGGAGGTAGAACCGTTGGCTATTTATATTAGGGAGACCTTGAGAGGGGTGAGTGTTGGCTCGCATTCTGTGCACTTATCCCTTTAAGCCAGGGGTTTCCAAACTTTTTTCGAAGAGTGCCAGATTTGATGAAGTGAACATGTGCGAGGGCCGACCATTTTGCCTGACATTTTTTAAACCATTTAAATTAAATGTAAATTAACAATTTTATGCAAAGTTTATTGAAAACGGCATACTTTTCATTTTGTGACTTGGATGACAAATCTAAACAGGTATTAAATCACTCTGCCTTTAATATAAAAACAACAGGAAGCTGAAATATGTCAGGAACATTGTAAAGTACATTACACAAAGTAATAAAGGTTGTCTGTCAACTTTTAAGTTAAAAAAATGTGAACAGGAACATAACACCAAGTATACATGTGTTCAAATATATTTATAACTGATTTAGACCAACTGACATTAACTGAGATTTTACAATGTATTCATCTCAATTGAAAAAAAAACTTGCCTGCACTAATGTGAAGGGTGAAACTGAGATCTGGACTGCAGCACATAGACTAGGTCTGGTTCAAAGGCCGTGGTTTTGATGCGCAAAATGTCACGCATGTGAGAGTCACTTAGTCTTGTCCTCACGTGGTTCTTGTTAAAGTTCATAACAGAGAATGTCTTATCACACAAATATGTTGAGCCAAACAAGCTCAGCATTTTCTTAGCCAATGTTCAAATCTCTTGAAACCGGCTCGTATCCAGTTATCCATGCCTGCCTGTCAGTGTGTTGTCTGTGCAGTTACTGCTCCTTGTCAAGGTGTTTGGTAGGCAGAAGTTTTTTTCTTCTTCAATAGCCCTTAATGGTCGCCCTTGTAGCTGTGTGTGGAGGCGCAGGGAGAAGGAAAGCCCAAATCTTGCGATGTCCGAGATCTCACAAGATTTGAGCTTTCCTTCTCCCTGTGCCAGCTGATGACGTCAAGTCCCGTGGCGAGAGATCCCAGGAGTCCTGAGCGGCGCTCGGGGACTCACTGGAGGGGCCGTAAGATCTATATTTGGGCAACTTATCTGTGGGGCCTTATCAGTCCGGAACGCGTGCCACAATTGGCCCGCGGGCCGGACTTTGGACATGCCTGCTTTAAGCGGATGACCTACTGCTTTATATTCAGAATCCGAACACTGAGATCCCCAAACTCCTTGACTTATTACTTCAATTTGGTAACGTGTCCAGGTACAAGGTCAATCTTGACAAATCAGAACTAATGTACCTGAAAAATACTGCGGACCCGGACACACCCCACCCACCGCTTAAAATCACAACAGATGCGTTTAAATACCTAGGCATATATTTACACACGAACCCTAATTTGATTTACAAACTCAACATTCCCCCAACACTCACGCAGGTTCAAGCCCTTCTGACCGGCTGGTCTAAGCTCCCACTATCACTATCAGGAAGGACCAACCTAATAAAGATGATAGCAATGCCAAAACTGCTATACCCACTCCAACTACTGCCTCTCCTCCTTACGTGAAAAGACACGCAAACTATAAACACAATGTTTTCCAGATTTGCGTGGAACGGCAAAAAACAAAGGATTAGTCGACTCAAGCTGGCTATGCCGGTTACCAGGGGTGGGCTTAAGTTGCCCAATGTAGAGTGGTACAACTGGGCCACTTTGGCCAAGTTGATCTTTGAATGGTTGGAAGGCACAACAGTGTTCGGTGATAAGCAACTGGAGGCCCAGCTTGTACACCCGCTGGCCCGAGCCTTTCTGCCGCACGCAGAACTTCGTTCATTGCCACCCCATATTAAAGATAGTATCTTGTTCAGGGACCCCCTCAGGGCATGGACGAGATTGTGTAGGTGGTGGGGACTCTCTCACACTATCACCAGGCGCCTCCCATTGCAGGGGAACCCAACCTTGACCTAGGTGTCACAGCTTATAGACCCCCTCTCTGGAGAAGTGCACTCACTAGCCACGCTTCGGGAAAAGTACAACCTCCCCCCACACAGTATCTTTCCATATCTTCAATGTACCCACTATGTACGCAAGCTTCAGGCAGAGGGAGGAAACACACACATGTGGATAGTCTTTGCTCCCTGGCTAAACAGGGAACTCACTCCATCTCTTACATTTATGATCTAGTTATGCAACAGACGGCTGTTGACATGGTGCAACACCTGAGCAACAAGTGGTCGGCCACCTTGCATGAGGAGATAGACACAGATACACTGACGAATAGTTACGAACGGGTCGTAAGAGCCACCCTGGCTTCGGATGCCAGAGAATCACACCTTAAACTTATGCACCACAGCTATATCACACCAACCTTAAGAGCCAAATGGGTGCCTGGTGCAAGCTCCTCATGCCTGAAGTGCTCTTTCCCAGACCCGGGCATGGTGCATTTGTTCTGGGAATGTCCCAGAATCTTACAATTCTGGGAAAAGGTACAATTCTGGCTTTCCAAGATTATCGGCGACAAAACTAGACTAACAAGACATGAGGTTTTCTTCCTGCGGGGCCACCCCCCTTTCCCCCCGAAAGTTCGTTTTATAAATGCAATCATATTGTTGTCCAGGAAATTAATACTTAAGCACTGGATCCTCCCCAAACCTCCACACATAACCTACCTCATAAGACTAGTGCACACTCAGTTTCTTGTTGAGCAAGCTGATGTTAAAGGGGATGTGGAGATGAGGGTAAAACATTTCATGTCCAAATGGGAACCTTACTTGCTGCACCTTGCTCCAGGCGTTAGACAACACCTTCTGGCACCCTTTCGCAATAGTACCTACTTCATGACTGAGCAACTGAAGGGCCGAAAGCTCCTGACAGAAGAAAATACCTGACTTTCTAAATATCACTTAATGACTTTCACCCATCCCTAACATTATTACAGACCTGGGACTGTGCCCAAAGACACGGACGCTGGACGTCTACAAGCTGGCTGCTGGCTGCGGACGCCCCCCCCTCCCCCCCCTTCTTACTTGTACGGGGTATAGAATTCATAATCCATTGTATGGTATTTATTACTGCAACAGAACTGTTACTTGTTTGTTACATGTTGTTGTGTTTGCTACATTTTGAAATGTTTGACCATGGTTATATCTGAAATGATTGGTTATTAGACACCAGGCCTAGTTGATCGTGGCTTATGTTTAGTATGGGCTTAGGCTCGCAGCTTCGAGGGATGACAGCGCAATATGTATGTAGGAATGTTCGAATGGTTTCAATTAAGATAACAGCTGCTATCTACTGTGAAACTAGGCTGTCAACTAAATAATTGTTTGCTCTCCCTTGTCTCCTTTCCCTCCCCCCCCCCCTTCTTCCCATCTTTGACACCTCCCAACTCCCTACCCTGTTCCCACCCCGGTTCCACCTTCCCCACCACCTTCCCATAGTCCCCCCCCCCCTCCTTCCCCACCCTCCAGTCCACATTGCCCACCCTTCCCTACCAGAAAGGTTAACCGGGAAATGAGCGTGAGCTCAGGATGAGATCACTAAACTAAACTCCTGTGTATTTTCTCCCCTCATAACTGTAAACCTGTGTACTGTTTAACCAAAGCAACGTAGGGATTGGTACTTTAACACATTGACTGAGTTAGCAATAGGAAATGTAAAGTTATTTACTTCTTGCTTCCTTATTTCTGCCCCCCCTCCGCTGCTCCTCTCTCTCCATACTCCAACCCTTACCCTAATCCACTCCTCTCTCCCCCTGCAGCCCCCCCCCCCTGCAACCCTCTCCCTCCCACCCTCATCCCCATCTCTCCTTATTTTTGATCATAAAAAGGAAAGCAAGCTCGGAGAGGCTACTATGCACTACTTGTATGACTCCCTCACCTTCATTAACTGTAAGTCTAACTATGTAAAAACATTACTGTACTCTGGTTAATGCTGTGAATTGTAATGTCCCTCTCTGAGCGAGTTTGTGAAAATAAAGTTATTTTTAAAAAAAAAAAATATATATACATCTACATATTATTCTCAGGCTAATCTTTGCTTTGAAAATATCATGATAGAATTTGTTGGGGGTTTAGAATCCCTTTAACAATAAACTAATGCTAGTTTATTGTTAAAGGGATACTAAACCCCAAAAAAATATTTTGTGATTCGGATAGAGCATGCAATTTTGAGCGACTTTCTAATTTACCCCATTATCAATTTTTTTCATTTTCTTGTTATCTTTATTTAAAAAGCAGGAATGTAAAGCTTAGGAGCCAGCCCATTTTAGGTTCAGCACCCCGGATAGCGCTTCCTTATTGCTGACTACATTCAGCCAATCAATAAGCAAGTGTAACCCAGGTTCTGAACCAAAAATGGGCCGGCTACTAAGCTTTACATTACATTCCTGCTTTTTTAAATAAAGATAGTAAGAGAACAAAGAAAAAATTATAATAGGAGTAAATTAGAAAGTTACTTAAAATTGCATTCTCTATCTGAAACATTCAAGAACATTTATGTATTTAGTATCCCTTTAACTAATATGTTGTTTTCAATGATACAAGAAATAGGAAATATGAAGTATTTTAACTTCCCTTTAGGTCGCTGCCAGCCCTGGTCTCTCCAATTCCAGATATCAAACAGATAAAATGTCACCGGCCTTTGCAGGTAGGTGACTTCAGCACTCTTCTCTAAATGAACCTCTGGAAAGGAACACAAGCGTTAGAGCAATAAAGTTTCTTACCCAACCTGCACGAAAGGAATGTACTCACTAGAAAGCTGAAGTAGATTCCAAACTTGTTTTACTGAAGACTCTCGACAGATATATCTTCAACAACTTTTAATAAAAACAATTAAAAAATGGAAAGCGTTTCAGTGGATCAAACACCTGTTTTTTGACAGCTCTTGATGAAGGTGATTGATCCACTGAAAAGTGTTTGAAGATATATTTGTCGAGAGTTTGGAATTAGCTTTCTAGTGAGTACATTCCTTTGGTGCAGGTTAGGTGAAGAAAGTTTTTGCACTATCGCTTGTGTTCGCTTGTGTTCCTTTCCAGAGGTTCATTTGGAGGGTGCAGAAGCCACCTAACTGTAAAGGTCGGAGCCATCAATTAGTAATGTAACAAAAAACATTATCTGTCTTGAACTGAAAGGGAGACTACCAGATCCTTAGTCAAACTCTAATCATCAAGCAAATGTAAAAGGGTGGAAAAAACATCAGGTCATTTATCAGGTCTTGACTAAAGATCCAAGACAACCGTCACTTTCCAAAGGAAACATAAAGGCTGCCCAATTCTCTCTGGAATTGGCTCCTTATTGGAACTACGATCTAAATGGCTGGACAGGCCTTTGCAATGTCTTATGTTTCAACAGCCTAGTTTCTCAATGGGACATGAAACTCAAACCTTTCTTTATTCAGTTAGAGTATTACATTTTAAACGTCTTTCCAATTTACTTCTATTATTCAATTTTCTTCTATCCTTTGTTAAAAAGCATGCCTATGTTAGCAATGGAGCATACATGCACTACTGGGAGCTAGCTGCTGATTGGTGGCTGCATATCTATGGCTCTTGTCTCTGACAATGTGTTCAGCTTACTATAAGATGTGCATTGTTGCTCCTTCAACAAAGGATACAAAAGGAATGAAGCAAATTCTAGATAATGAAAGAGAATATTTGTGTTTCATGACCCTTTAAGCAATACTACACATGTTTTATCTATTTTTGAGGACTTTGTATGGAACGGAATTAAAGTTGGTTGACACAAGGGGGCATATTTATCAAAGTGCGAGTGGACATGATACAATGTAGCGTATCATGTCCGCTGCACATTTATAAATGCTGACAGCATATGCTGTCTGCATTTATCATTGCACAAGCAGTTCATTAGAACTGCTTGTGCAATACCGCCCCCTGCAGATTCACGGCCAATCGGCCGCTAGCAGGGGGTGTCAATCAACCCGATTGTATTCGATCAGGTTGATTTCTGTCCGCCACCTCAGAGCAGCCGGACAAGTTATGGAGCAGCGGTCTTTAGACTGCCGCTTTATAACTTCTGTTTCCGGTGAGCCATTCGGAGCTTGATAATTCGGCCCCTAGATGTGATTTTCTTTTAAATATTCTTTTGTATTTTTAGAGACATACATAAAATAGTGTCATGTTACAACAGTACCAGTCATAATGACACATTTCAAAACAAGTGACCAATACAGATACAAAGTAATAGGTAAATCATTAGTAAAGGCTATGATTACGGCATATGCCAAAACGCGTAAGTCATCCTGATACACAGCACCTTCTTTTTATGGTCCTCCATATGGATGTTCGATTGTTTTAATTTCCCTAATAAAAGTTGTTAAGTTTTAAGGATGTTTCAATCGTTCTTTCTTTTTTCTACTATGGACTGGCAGTGATCCGTCCTTTCTATCATATGGGTAGCAGGCTGACCTGTTATTGGTTACTTTGCTCCCTTACTATTCAACCCTTCCCTAGGATTGAAAATGCGTTTTCAATAGTTAATAATACAATGTATAAGTATGGGAGCGCTAATTAGCTCAAGGATAAATGGATGAGGATAAATAAATTTAAATATAAATGTATTTATTAAATGACATATTAAATATACATATATTTCTAAAAATCCTAAAAATAATATAAAAAGGGACATCTCCCAGATAATTGCTCTCTTAGAATTGCGTTCTTATAGTGAATCTCTTAAAATCTAAACAATTTATACAGTTAAAACTATAACAATGTAACCTTTAGGTTAAATTCCACCTTAGTTCTTAATAGTTTTACGGAGCGATTCAGAGTATCAGCTAGATATCTAATATGTTCAAGTTTTTGTGCACAATAGTGAAGTTACTTTTGTCCGTTAGTAACAGGGACTCGGGTGTCTGTTTTAAGAGTCAATCATAGATACTGACCAATAGATATAAATCAAAGTCTCTTGGCTTAATGTTAAAAAGGGGAACTTTGCGTACCTGGCTTTGCAGGCTCTTTTTGATTCAAGCACGGACTTACTGCAGTTCTTCTCCAGTATTCAATTCCGTTCGCCTGCTGTGTGTCACAGCGGTGCTAGTACCTTGGATCTTGCTGCCGGCTTCCTCCAGATCAGCTGTGCTGAAGACGTAAGGAGTACAAACGGCCGTTTGTCTGATCCCGCTCTAACCACACAGGAGAGCACGTCAGCACAGCTGATCTGGAGGAAGCCGGCAGCAAGATCCAAGGTACTAGCACTGCAAAGTTCCCCTTTTTAACATTATCCAAGAGACTTTGATTTATATCTATTGGTCAGTATCTATGATTGACTCTTAAAACAGACACCCGAGTCCCTGTTACTAGCGGACAAAAGTAACTTCAAAAGTAACTTCACTATTGTGCACAAAAACTTGAACATATTAGATATCTACTCTGAATCGCTCCATAAAACTATTAAGAACTAAGGTGGAATTTAACCTAAAGGTTACATTGTTATAGTTTTAACTGTATAAATTGTTTAGATTTTAAGAGATTCACTATAAGAACACAATTCTAAGAGAGCAAATATCTGGGAGACGTCCCTTTTTATATTATTTTTAGAAATATATGTATATTTAATATGTCATTTAATAAATACATTTATATTTAAATGTATTTATTCTCATACATTTATCCTTGAGCTAATTAGCGCTCCCATACTTACACATTGTATTATTAACTATTGGTTACTTTTACACCCGGGACCTATCGTCCTAAGGATTGGAGATCAGTCTGACGCAGAACGTGGTGAGTCGTCCGTGAATCGGAAAAGGGAATCCCTGGGAGCAAGCAAAGCAGCAGGTAAGACTCCGCCACCAAGAGATCACGGGACCCACCAGATGAGAAACATGGAGAGGGTGAGCGCAACTACTGTTATGCATTATGCGTGAATCTACTTTGGATGATACAGTTTCATTATGACACAGTCTACAAGTGTTACCTATACAAGCTGGTCAGCCATGGTCCATTTATTATAGTGATTTGTAAAAGGTTTTCCCATTTGACTTTCTTGTGGATTATTAGAAAACAAAAAGACATATACTTGAGAAACCTCCATTTTTAAGAGAACTTCAGCATTTGGGTAACTACTGAACAGGTCGCTCATGGACCCCCTGGTTAATTAGGATTATGTCAAATGATAGTTACAATGAAGGCCCCTCTTGGGTCAATTGATTAACTTAAAAAGTAGTCAAATTTCTGGTAATATAATAACTTATTAACACAAGACTAACATATGATATAGAAACCACATGTACTAATTATATTATAATAATTGAATAACATAGGATTTATATGGATATAACAACACTTAAATATGAAACTGGCATGACATATTACAGTTTAACTCATGCTATGAAAATCACATGTGCTAGCTATATCAAAGTATTTGACAAACCTAGAAGAGTTTTCAAATGCACAAATGTTAGCTAGCATTAGGTACTCAATAAAGGTACAGAGTATATAACTGTACAGGTGGCCCTCGTTTTACAACGGTTCAATTTACACCGTTTCAGAATAACAACCTTATGTGACTGCTATTGAAAAGCATTGAGAAGCAGTGCATTTATTAAATAGCCAATAGGTGGAGCTGTCCGCTTGTGTTACAGCAAAGTTAAGCAAGCTGAAATTAATCAGTTTAACCAGACCTGAGCTATCGAGCAGATTTAAAAGGAACAAGATCTCCCTGTCTATAAATCAGTCCAGTTTGGAATGCATAGAAAGAAATGTTTGCAGAAAAATGCAAGTGAAGTCTGTGTTGTGTGATTATGTTATTAGGTTTATAATGCTGTTTAGCAAATGTTTTTGTTCATTTAACTTAGTTTAATTATATATTCTGTGTTGTGTGATTATTTTATTAGGTTTATAATGCTGTTTCGCATTTAAAGTCTTCATTTCAAAGCTTTAAAAATAATGTATTAGGTGTTACTTATGACAATTTTGAGAGGGGCCTGGAATCTAATTCCCTCACTTCCCATTGACTTACATTATAAACTGGGTTTCAATTTACAACAGTTTCGATTTACAACCATTCCTTCTGGAACCTAACCCCGGCGTAAACTGAGGGCTACCTGTATTAGAAATATATGGAGAAATCAATGCTATGTCCCCCTGATGCACCTTGACTAGACATTAGTAGAATGCCCACTTTCATCTCACTATGAGATTTTGACAGAAGGATTATACAGGTAGCCCTCAGTTTACGCCGGGGTTAGGTTCCAGAAGGAATGGTTGTAAATTGAAACTGTTGTAAATTGAAACCCAGTTTATAATGTAAGTCAATGGGAAGTGAGGGAGATAGGTTCCAGGCTCCTCTCAAAATTGTCATAAGTAACACCTAATACATTATTTTTAAAGCTTTGAAATGAAGACTTTAAATGCTAAACAGCATTATAAACCTAATAAAATAATCACACAACACAGACTTCACTTGCATTTTTCTGCAAACAGTTCTTTCTATGCATTCCAGTCTGGACTGATTTATAGACAGGAAGATCTTGTTCCTTTGAAATCTGCTCAATAGCTCAGGTCTGGTTAAACTGATTAATTTCAGCTTGCTTTGCTTTGCTGCAACATAAGCGGACAGCTCCACCTACTGGCTATTTTAATAAATGCACTGCTTCTCAATGCTTTTCAATAGCACTCACATGACTGGAAAAAAAGGTTGTTATTCTAAAACGGTGTAAATTGAACCGTTGTAAAACGAGGGCCATCTGTATATGCGTATTTCTGCTCTTAGGCAATATTAAAACAAACATCTAATCAGTAGGATATCCCATATGGGGTCTCTTAGTGTACCAGCAGAAAAGATCATAATGTAACTTTGAGGAGATTTTAAGAGACCATATCCGGGGACCATTTTGTGAATATGTGTTTCTCAGGTATATAATATTTTGAGTAACCGAGCAAAAGGGAATCCATATTAAAGGGACAGTCTAGGCCAAAATAAACTTTCATGATTCAGATAGAGCATGTAATTTTAAACAATTTTCCAATTTACTTTTATCACCAATTTTGATTTGTTCTCTTGGTATTTTTAGTTGAAAGCTTAACCTAGGAGGTTCATATGCTAATTTCTTAAACCTTGAAGGCCACCTCTTTTCAGAATGCATTTTAAAAAAAATTCACCACTAGAGGGTGTTAGTTCATGTATTTCATATAGATAACACTGTGCTCGTGCACGTGAAGTTATCTGGGAACAGGCACTGATTGGCTAAACTGCAAGTCTGTCAAAAGAACTGAAATAAAGGGGCAGTTTGCAGAGGCCTAGATACAAGATAATCACAGAGGTTAAAAGTATATTAATATAACTGTGTTAGTTATGCAAAACTGGGGAATGGGTAATAAAGGGATAATCTATCTTTTAAAACAATAAAAATTCTGGTGTAGACTGTCCCTTTAACTCAACTAGAGCTACGATATATATAGTGCCCTCCTTAAAAGTCTTATACATATATAGAGACATGAATATTAGCGATCGAATAGGATAGAAGATTAAAGTGTAAGGAACAGCAAACAACCATAACAATTAAAAGTCATCCGGCAATAATAACAAGGTGGCAAATGTTTTTGCTTAGGGGGGTTAACATCTGCTAATTACAATCTGCAGACACCTAAAAACTAGACCTTTGTTATAAATATACAGAGAACTAAGAAGTTATATGGAATAGAATGGGCAGGTAGGAGTATCTGACTCACATCATTATTTTATATCTATAGGGTAGAAGATTAACACTAACTTCAATGTCAGTATCTACAGCAAACACAAAAGGATTAAGTTAAACTTCAGATTGGTTTCCTTCAAATAATAATATGTGTACAAGTATGCAGAAATATGAAATCAGTGAGCCATAATTGAATAAGAGAACATATCTATCTTTGGACTTGCTGAATAGATCTACTTAAAACAACACTAGTCACAGTCATTATCCGACCCCAATTTTGATAGTTATTGTCAGTCCATTAAGAAGTTGAAATAGGGGCTTGTACAGGGACCGGTGAGCTGACGTATAATACCAATTATGATAGCCTTGGTGACTCTATAGTCCCAATTTTATTAAAGACAGGAGGCGAGTATTTTGCTTTACTTTCTTTACTTTCTAAACTCCAGCAGTAATACAAGTACAGAAAAAAGTAACATAGTATAACTGGACAACCAATCAGATCACAGTACACTGTAATAAAGTCAGGCTCTGGACAATCCTCTTTCTTTACTTGTCCAGACCGAACCAATCCTCAGGAACTGTAGAACATAACAAGACCAACGGGCCTCCAATGGAACCAGAACATATGAATCTTTAATAGACATCTCTCAGGAGTGTTTCCTGTACTGGAAATCAGATTATTCACACTAGAATGAAACAAATAATGCATAAAAGTAACACAAAATACTCGCCTCCTGTCTTTAATAAAATTGGGACTATAGCATCACCAAGGCTATCATAATCTGTATTTTATGACAAAACAGGGGTTCCTATTTTGCTTTTTTAAAGCTTAACCATCTAATAATGACAAAGCAGCCTAAAACATATGTTTGAAAAAAACAAAATTCCCGGAATATAGTGTCAGAGGACTAGTCTGCCGCAGCCAGGAGGTCTAGCAAAGAGCAACCCTTCCTAAAGGCACAAGAGGCTGCCGCAGCTCTAACTGAATGAGCCCCAAAGGAGGATGGAATCTGAGCGAGGGACATGACCCAGCGTATCCATCTAGCAATCATAGGGACCGATATGGGATGAAAGGGCTGAACATAAGAGATCAGTAAGAGGCCTGTTCCTGATCTACGTAAAGGAGCTGTACGAGAACAGTATTCTTTAAGGCATCTTGCTACGCATAGCAGAGGTTCCGAATCTAGATAAGGGTAAGATAGAGAAGACAAGAAGGTTTTAGTACATCTACTAATATGAAAATGTAGACCAGAAGGGGATAGTGAGAACCTGTCCACATCAATAGCTTGAACATCTGATGCTCGTCTAAAGGAGAGAAGGCAGAGCAGGGTAGCAAATTTAGCTGACAATTGTTTCATGGATAACAAAGGGTTGTGCGGCCAAGATTGAAATAAGGACAAAAGTTTTGAGACCTCACAGAGAGATTTATAAGGAGATTGAGGGTGAATCCTAAAGATGAGAGGATCCTTACCTACAGGTAGGCCATTATTTGGGAGGTGAGCTGCTGATATGGCAGAATGAAAGAGATTAACCGTACGATAGGCTTTCCCTTGTTCATAAAGATGAGCGAGGAAGTTAGCTATAGTTACAGGAGGTGCTGAAAAGGAATCAGTACATTCTGCCAAGTACCAACGAACCCAGAACTGACCAGGCAGCTTGGTAGGACAGACGAGTTCCTGGGGCCCAGTGATCTCTGAGGAGACCTTGAGTTGTGCTCGAAAGGCCTGAGGGGTCCCAGGAACCCTTAAAACTGTCCAAACTAGGAGATAAAGGGATTTGTCTAGATTTAATGGGTGATAGTTTCCTTCCGTGTTCCTCAGAAGGTTCGGAAAGGGAGATATCAGTAGAGGGTAATGACAGAATAGCTCTAAAAGGGCTGGAAACCAGGCTTGAGCTGGCCAGAGGGGAGTGAATATCACAATAGAGATCTGTAGTCTGCAAATGAGAGCTAGGACTCTAGAGATCATAGAGAATGGGCAAAAGGCATATGCTCCGAGAGGGGGCCACTTCTGGAGAAAGGCATCTGTGGCTAGGGCTCCCGGGTCTGGTAACCAACTGAAATATGTTGGGAGTTGGTGGTTGGTGCGAGACGCAAAGAGGTCAATGGACAAAAGTCCTCTGAGAGTCAGAATTTTGCGAAAAATCTGCCTGTTCAATTTCCATCTCTCCAGTATCTGAAAAACCAGTCCGCTACGACGTTGGACTGTCCCGAAAGATACTCCTTCACAACTGATATATTGTTCTCAAAGAAAAATTTGTAAAATTGCAGAGTTAAATTCGATAGGGTCAGTGACCTGGTGCCTCCAAGTTTGTTGATATACTGGACAGCTGAAATGCTGTCCGTCCGGAGGAGGACACAACAATTAGTTAATAAATCCTTGAAGGATTGGACGGCAAGGGAACCTGCTATGAGTTCCAGGCAATTGATATGGAGTGACGACTCCTCCGGTGTCCATTTGCCCCCTGTTGCCTGGAAGTTTCAAGATGCGCCCCAACCAAGAAAGCTGGCGTTGGATTCTATTATAAAGTCAGACAAGGACCCGAAGATAGCCCTGCCATTCCAGGCTTGCATATTGTGAAGCCATCAGGATATTTCTTGTCTGACCTCTGGGGAGAGTGTCACCGGTTGAGCAAAGGAAGGGTCTTTGTGTAGGTGTGAATGTTTCAACCTCTGCATGGCCCTGTAATATAAGGGTCCAAGAAAGATTGCTTGAATGGAGGAGGACAATAGTTCTATAATCCTTGCCAGGTGCCGTAATTGTATTTGAGGTTTTCTCAGGGCTGATATGAGTTCCTTCTGAAAAGTGATCCGTTTTGCCTCTGGGTGAGCCAATGTAGCTGTCACTGAATTCACTGTGAATCCTAGAAACTCTAGAGTTTGGGCAGGGGAGAGGAGAGATTTGTTGTGGTTGATTACTAAACCTAGGTGTTGTAAGAGGTTCATTGTGAACTCCAGATGTCTGAGAAGCCAATGCCAGTCTTGTGCTAAAATGAGGATGTCATCTAGATATAACTTTCTTGTTTTAAGAGGTACTTATGGATGCCACAAGACCAGGTGCCCGATGTGTAAGTGTATTGACCAAGAAAGATCTGTCATCAACTCAGTAACAGGAGAATAATTTGTAGCTAAACAATTTATTACTTGCAAAAGTACATATGTTGTGTATATGCTACAGTGTAGCTGTGGCTAAATTATGTAGGTCCTACGAAAAGGTGCCTATCAGAAAGATATAGTGAACATGTGTACAACATTAAAAAAACAATTTTGAAACATAGTGTGCCTATACATTATTCTCAAAAACATAATTGTGACCCGAAATGTCTGACCATTAAGGGAATTTAAAATGTACTACCTAATAGTAGAGGGGGTGATAGATTGCTAGATTTAAGGCATAGAAATACTTTTTGGATCCATAAATTAGGAATCTTGACACCCAATGGCCTTAATGTAGATTTGGATATTGCATCATTTGTGGTGTAGAAGGATTAATCTGGTGCAATATGTAAATATCAATGTGCAATCTATGTATGTATTTTTGAGTAATTCACTAATTCATTTTTATATTGTGTGGTAATGTTTTTAATATAGGGTTTCTTAGGTAGATATATAAATTGTAACTATTATAATGATTTTTAACACAAAATTTGTATTTTATTTTAATATGATGATTTTTACACAAAATAGTTTTTAAATTATAATTGTTTTTAAATATGATATATATATATATATATATATATATATTCATTTCAGCTTGTATTTATTTAGTTTTGTTTTTAAATATGTTTAAAGGGTATATATTAAATATAAGCACTTAGATTGTATGAATATCTCCCAATAGGTATAAACTTTATGTGAAAAGTAATATTATTAATGGGAGCTAGATGGCGCTGTTAGCCAGGCTATTTAAACCTGGAATGGCAATGTAACACATATCCTCTTGAGAAAGTGCCCAGTAGAGGGCGAGAAACACGTTGAGGCGGTGTGTTTTAAACCTGTGAGTCACAGACCTTTGGTTGCAATCAGCTGTTGTTGGGTGGCGACCTCACACGCCGACCGGGAAGATCAAATGACTGTTATCCTGAGAGGTCTGATAACTATACAAGGACTCTGATCAAAGATAACTTTACGAGCACTTTTTCTTTTAACCTATGTGAGTACCTGTAATCTGTACAAATAAATCGGTGTAACAAACGATATTACACTATTTGGGCTCTATTTATTCCTGCAGCAATTGCGCTTGTCAAAGGTGGTGAAGTAGATATAAGATGAGTCTGATGCCCCTGCTCCGATGGAAGGCCGCAACCGGTCTCATAATCTTGGTGAAACACCAAGGTGCTGAGCTGAGGCCGAAAAGGGAGGCATGTGAATTGCCAGAGATCCCCGTTCCATAGGAACTGGAGATAATGGCGGAATGTATGATGCATGGGAACCGTTAAGTAGGCATCTTTTAGGTCTAGACAAACCATCCAATCCTGCCCTTGCAGGGTGTCCCTGAGAAGGTGTATGCCCTCCATTTTGAAATGGCGGTAGACTAGAAATAGGTTTAATGCGCTCAGATTGATGACGGGGCGAAAGCCTCCATCTTTCTTTTTGACTAGGAACATATTGCTGAGGAAACCTTGTGTTGAGGCTCACTCTATAGCTCCTTTTTGGAGAAGTTGTTGCATTTCTATGTTTATAAGTTCCTGCATAGACTGAGGGAAAGAGATTGAGTTGGGCGGAAGGGGTTGTGATGGAAGTTGGAAAAATTCTATGTGGAATCCTAATATTGTTTGCAAAACCCAATGGTCTGAGGATGTCTTAGTGTTGCCTAATAGTCTTCCATGTTGTGAAATAGTGAGCAAGACTGCCCGCTAACTCTACTGGGGAAGCACGTAAGTACAAAGGACTCACCTTGGTTAGTGGTAACTGGAGGAGTTTGTGGATGACCTCTGGCTCGGAAGGGCTGACCTCTGGTAGGGAAGAAGGGTCTGATTTGCAGGGTACATTGTTGGCGAAAGGAGCCTCTGAATGTTGCTCGGCTGGGCGAACGACCCCTGAATCGACCAGCCATGGTAAACCCCCCCCCCCCCCTGTTATCAAGCACTCTGCGTACATTGCACTGAGCCCTGTCCAAGGAGGTAAAGGTAGAGACAAATTTATTCAAGTCTCAAATAAAAGATTCTCCAAAAAGTAAGCCTTTGGCTGAGGAGCCCCCTTCTGTTTTAGCCATTTCTAGGGTCTCTCACACCACTGGTACGGAAAGTAATCATGGTGGATCAAATTCAGGAGTGGAAGATTCCCTATCCGGGAGGACGGGCCGAAGGCATTCCGCCCTTAATTTATTCCTAGTGGGGTTAGGAAGGGGCTTTCTTAACCAAGCTTGCAGAAATTGCACTATATGTGGTGAAGGGGACCATTCAGATGACCGTGGATGTCTTATTTGGTCAGGGTCAACATGGGATGACCCAGCGGGTGTATAATGGTCTGGTTGGGGTAGTTATTACTGCCATCATGGGGACAGGGGGTGTCATGTGGCACTTCAGGCCATTCTTCCTCTGACTCGTGTTCTGATAGGTACCCGTCAGGGAAGTACGTAGGGTTATTTAGTTCAGAGGTATCATTATCCTTTTCTTCCCTTATTGTTACCCCAGGGGTAGGGGTTATGGCAGGCTTATTTCTTTTTGTAAGGGGGGTTCCCCTTGGTGTTTGGATTTTGTAGTACATTTCTTAGAGGGCTCTGGGGATTCAGAGGGGTTTTGTGCCAGGGCTGGAGGCTCAAGGGTCTCCTGTATAATATTTTTCACAATGGATGAAATGTCTGCCAAAGCAGCGGATACTGCTTGGGATACAGATGTATTAACCATTGACTGTATATCAACAGAAGTTTGTTCATCGTCAGACATTATATCTGTTAGTATTATTAAGGAAACAATATATACAGTATGTACTTTGCCTGCTGCGGAGCTCAGAGAGTGCCGCCAAATGACAGAATATCACTTCTGTTCACATACAGGGAGTGCAGAATTATTAGGCAAATGAGTATTTTGACCACATCATCCTCTTTATGCATGTTGTCTTACTCCAAGCTGTATAGGCTCGAAAGCCTACTACCAATTAAGCATATTAGGTGATGTGCATCTCTGTAATGAGAAGGGGTGTGGTCTAATGACATAAACACCCTATATCAGGTGTGCATAATTATTAGGCAACTTCCTTTCCTTTGGCAAAATGGGTCAAAAGAAGGACTTGACAGGCTCAGAAAAGTCAAAAATAGTGAAATATCTTGCAGAGGGATGCAGCACTCTTAAAATTGCAAAGCTTCTGAAGCGTGATCATCGAACAATTAAGCGTTTTATTCAAAATAGTCAACAGGGTCGCAAGAAGCGTGTGGAAAAACCAAGGCGCAAAATAACTGCCCATGAACTGAGAAAAGTCAAGCGTGCAGCTGCCAAGATGCCACTTGCCACCAGTTTGGCCATATTTCAGAGCTGCAACATCTGGAGTGCCCAAAAGCACAAGCTGTGCAATACTCAGAGACATGGCCAAGGTAAGAAAGGCTGAAAGACGACCACCACTGATCAAGACACACAAGCTGAAACGTCAAGACTGGGCCAAGAAATATCTCAAGACTGATTTTTCTAAGGTTTTATGGACTGATGAAATGAGAGTGAGTTTTGATGGGCCAGATGGATGGGCCCGTGGCTGGATTGGTAAAGGGCAGAGAGCTCCAGTCCGACTCAGACGCCAGCAAGGTGGAGGTGGAGTACTGGTTTGGGCTGGTATCATCAAAGATGAGCTTGTGGGGCCTTTTCGGGTTGAGGATGGAGTCAAGCTCAACTCCCAGTCCTACTGCCAGTTTCTGGAAGACACCTTCTTCAAGCAGTGGTACAGGAAGAAGTCTGCATCCTTCAAGAAAAACATGATTTTCATGCAGGACAATGCTCCATCACACGCGCCCAAGTACTCCACAGCGTGGCTGGCAAGAAAGGGTATAAAAGAAGAAAATCTAATGAAATGGCCTCCTTGTTCACCTGATCTGAACCCCATTGAGAACCTGTGGTCCATCATCAAATGTGAGATTTACAAGGAGGGAAAACAGTACACCTCTCTGAACAGTGTCTGGGATGCTGTGGTTGCTGCTGCACGCAATGTTGATGGTGAACAGATCAAAACACTGACAGAATCCATGGATGGCAGGCTTTTGAGTGTCCTTGCAAAGAAAGGTGGCTATATTGGTCACTGATTTGTTTTTGTTTTGTTTTTGAATGTCAGAAATTTATATTTGTGAATGTTGAGATGTTATATTGGTTTCACTGGTAAAAATAAATAATTGAAATGGGTATATATTTGTTTTTTGTTAAGTTGCCTAATAATTATGCACAGTAATAGTCACCTGCACACACAGATATCCCCCTAAAATAGCTATAACTAAAAACAAACTAAAAACTACTTCCAAAACTATTCAGCTTTGATATTAATGAGTTTTTTGGGTTCATTGAGAACATGGTTGTTGTTCAATAATAAAATTAATCCTCAAAAATACAACTTGCCTAATAATTCTGCACTCCCTGTATATTGCATATATAAAAGATATGTTTTGTTTTGTTTTCCACTCTGCAGATATAATGATAAGTGTTACAACCTTATTTACCGTTATAGTAGTTTATATATATATATATATATATATATATATATATATATATAAAAACACTCCGTTTTTAATATAAATCTTGTTTTTCTTGCATCGATAGCACAGTATAAAACATTGTTATATTTTTGCAAATATTCAGTTGCTTCAAATATGTAAAATTATCCGTTTAGGAATAGCGTTAATCGATGGTGGTATAGTGGAAACTGAATCCAAGATGGCTCCGGTCACGTGGTGTGAGGCTGCGTGCGCAACGTAACGAGATAGACAGGGATCCTCTACCAAGATGGCTGCCAGGGCACCGCGATGCGGTAAAGAAGGCACCTAGGCGGCGCTCTCGTGAGGATGATATTCTGTGCAACTGTTAAAGTATAAAAAGCACTCCACTACGCCACCAATGATATATATTATATAAACGGGTATATAAGATTACTAAATAAAGGATAAACAGTTACTAAAATGTTTACAGGAAAAAGTTTGAAAACACAAACAATTATTTGATTGAATAGTTATTATAAAAGAAAAGATAGATAGGATTAAGAAAAGATTGACTCTCAATGAATGAGTGGTAGGAAAAACAGATAAGTATCTAGAGAAGATAAATCAATGTTGAGAAAATATCAATCTGAAACAAGTTTACATCACCTTGCTGCTGGAGCAGTAAAGAAAGAGGATTGTCTAGAGCCTGGCTTTATTACCATGTACTGTGATCTGATTGGTTGTCCAGTTTTCTATGTTATTTTTTTTCTGTACTTGTATTACTGCTGGAGTTTAGGAAGTAAAGCGAAATAGTAGGCTCCTGTCTTGTCATAAAATCAAGGAAAGGTCCTACAACTATAGTAAAAAGAGCGGCACTTACAGTCCCATGTCTTACGTCCCTTGTGGAACTTTCAGAGCTTTCAGAGTTTATAATATACTTCGTTAAAATCATTGCTCTGCTCTCTGGCCACCTCTTGGATGGCCGCCTGCAGCACTCCGGGTAACAGTCATAACCCACGGCCCTCTAGCCTCGTGTTTCACCGGACTGTAGCGGTCCCGCACGGTTTTTATGATTTATTTGCTGTGAGGCACCCATTACTAAAATACATGTATTCCTTCAATATGTAAACAACTAAAATAATTAAAGAAATTATACATCTGCATATTATTCTCATTATCCGACCCCAATTTTGATAGTTATTGTCCATCCATCAAAAAGTTCAAATAGGGGCTTGTACAGGGACCGGTGAGCTGATGTATAAACAACCGCATGGTTTTCATTATTAAATTGCTGTGGGGCTCCAGGAGTCTTGTCACGTTCTTCCACTCTTTGCTGTCTCAGTGGGTCTTGTACTACTTTCCTGCTAACTGTAGGCATATTCTCTCTATGTAGTAGAATATGACTACTGCCCATAGATCGGCAAAGTGCGGAAGGGTCAGAAAACCCACTCTCCATCTTAGATTCTCAAGTAGGGTACATTCTCCATAGTGAATTATATATAGAAGAGATACAGAAAAACCATCCTATACTGATCTCTTTATCTCCCACTCTCTTAACCTTCTGGCTCTTACAGAAACCTGGCTCTCTACTTCAGACACAGCATCCACTGCTGCACTGTCACATGGGGGTCTCCATTTCAGCCACACTCCTAGGTCTGGCAATAGACAAGGAGGTGGTGTCGGTATTTTACTTTCCTCTCGTTGCACCTTCCAACAAATACAGCCCTTCTCTTCACTCACATTTTCTTCATTTGAAGCACACATGATTCGGTTATTCTCTCCCCTCTCTATACGTGTTGTAGTCATATACCACCCCCCTGGCTCCCCAACTCAATTTTTAGATCACTTTGCTGCCTGGCTTCCTTATTTCCTTTCCTCAGACACCCCTGCCCTCATTCTTGGTGACTTCAACATCCCCCTTAACAATCCCACTGCCTTATCTGCTAAACAACTTCTGCAACTCACTTCCTCTTTCGGTCTGTCACAATGGACTGATTCTCCCACTCACAAAGACGGTCACTCCCTTGACCTGATCTTTAGCTATCGATGCACTCTCTCAAACTTCTCAAACTCCCCTTTTCCTCTTTCTGACCACCATCTCCTTACCTGCAACATATCATCCCTTCCTACAACTCTCCCACCTTCTACTCCTCACACCAAACTTCACAGAAGCATTAGGTCTTTAGATCAGCAACAACTTGCTAATTCCCTTCAACCGCTCCTCTCATCCTTCTCCTCCTTTTCCTGCCCTGAACAATCTATCTGCCACTATAATTCCACCCTTATATCCGTCCTTGACAATCTCGCCCCTCTTACCACTGCTAGGAAATCACACACTCATCCCCAGCCCTGGCATACTCCTCTGACACGGGAACCTACGCAGATGTTCCCGTACTGCTGAACGGCATTGGAGAAAATCACAGAGTTCAGCTGATTTTCTTCATTACAAATTCATCTTGAACTCCTACTACTCTGCCCTTAATCTCCACAAGCAACACTACTTCTCTACTCTTATCTCTAATCTTTCTTCAAACCCAAAACGTCTGTTCTCCACTTTCAATACTCTCCTCCGCCCTCCCCCACTTCCTAATACAACTTCTCTGTCAGCTCAAGACTTTGCACAGTATAAAACATTGTTATATTTTTGCAAATATTCAGTTGCTTCAAATATGTAAAATTATCCGTTTAGGAATAGCGTTAATCGATGGTGGTATAGTGGAAACTGAATCCAAGATGGCTCCGGTCACGTGGTGTGACGCTGCGTGCACAACGTAACGAGATAGACAGGGATCCTCTACCAAGATGGCTTCCAGGGCACCGCGATGCGGTAAAGAAGGCACCTGGGCGGCGCTCTCGTGAGAAAGCACTCCACTACGCCACCAATGATATATATTATATAAACGGGTATATAAGATTACTAAATAAAGGATAAACAGTTACTAAAATGTTTACAGGAAAAAGTTTGAAAACACAAACAATTATTTGATAGAATAGTTATTATAAAAGAAAAGATAGATAGGATTAAGAAAAGATTGACTCTCAATGAATGAGTGGTAGGAAAAACAGATAAGTATCTAGAGAAGATAAATCAATGTTGAGAAAATATCAATCTGAAACAAGTTTACATCACCTTGCTGCTGGAGCAGTAAAGAAAGAAGATTGTCCAGAGCCTGGCTTTATTACCATGTACTGTGATCTGATTGGTTGTCCAGTTATTCTATGTTATTTTTTTTTCTGTACTTGTATTACTGCTGGAGTTTAGAAAGTAAAGCGAAATAGTAGGCTCCTGTCTTGTCATAAAATCAAGGAAAGGTCCTACAACTATAGTAAAAAGAGCGGCACTTACAGTCCCATGTCTTACGTCCCTTGTGGAACTTTCAGAGCTTTCAGAGTTTATAATATACTTCGTTAAAATCATCGCTCTGCTCTCTGGCCACCTCTTGGATGGCCGGCTGCAGCACTCCGGGTAACAGTCATAACCCACGGCCCTCTAGCCTCGTGTTTCACCGGACTGTAGCGGTCCCGCACGGTTTTTATGATTTATTTGCTGTGAGGCACCCATTACTAAAATACATGTATTCCTTCAATATGTAAACAACTAAAATAATTAAAGAAATTATACATCTGCATATTATTCTCATTATCCGACCCCAATTTTGATAGTTATTGTCCATCCATCAAAAAGTTCAAATAGGGGCTTGTACAGGGACCGGTGAGCTGATGTATAAACAACCGCATGGTTTTCATTATTAACTTGCTGTGGGGCTCCAGGAGTCTTGTCACGTTCTTCCACTCTTTGCTGTCTCAGTGGGTCTTGTACTGCTTTCCTGCTAACTGTAGGCATATTCTCTCTATGTAGTAGAATATGACTACTGCCCATAGATCGGCAAAGTGCGGAAGGGTCAGAAAACCCACTCTCCATCTTAGATTCTCAAGTAGGGTACATTCTCCATAGTGAATTATATATAGAAGAGATACAGAAAAACCATCCTATACTGATCTCTTTATCTCCCACTCTCTTAACCTTCTGGCTCTTACAGAAACCTGGCTCTCTACTTCAGACACAGCATCCACTGCTGCACTGTCACATGGGGGTCTCCATTTCAGCCACACTCCTAGGTCTGGCAATAGACAAGGAGGTGGTGTCAGTATTTTACTTTCCTCTCGTTGCACCTTCCAACAAATACAGCCCTTCTCTTCACTCACATTTTCTTCATTTGAAGCACACATGATTCGGTTATTCTCTCCCCTCTCTATACGTGTTGCAGTCATATACCGCCCCCCCTGGCTCCCCAACTCAATTTTTAGATCACTTTGCTGCCTGGCTTCCTTATTTCCTTTCCTCAGACACCCCTGCCCTCATTCTTGGCGACTTCAACATCCCCCTTAAAAATCCCACTGCCTCATCTGCTAAACAACTTCTGCAACTCACTTCCTCTTTCGGTCTGTCACAATGGACTGATTCTCCCACTCACAAAGACGGTCACTCCCTTTACCTGATCTTTAGCTATCGATGCACTCTCTCAAACTTCTCAAACACCCCTTTTCCTCTTTCTGACCACCATCTCCTTACCTGCAACATATCATCCCTTCCTACAACTCTCCCACCTTCTACTCCTCACACCAAACTTCACAGAAGCATTAGGTCTTTAGATCAGCAACAACTTGCTAATTCCCTTCAACCACTCCTCTCATCCTTCTCCTCCTTTTCCTGCCCTGAACAATCTATCTGCCACTATAATTCCACCCTTATATCCGTCCTTGACAATCTCGCCCCTCTTACCACTGCTAGGAAATCACACACTCATCCCCAGCCCTGGCATATTCCTCTGACACGGGAACCTGCGCAGATGTTCCTGTACTGCTGAACGGCATTGGAGAAAATCACGGAGTTCAGCTGATTTTCTTCATTACAAATTCATCTTGAACTCCTACTACTCTGCCCTTAATCTCCACATGCAACACTACTACTCTACTCTTATCTCTAATCTTTCTTCAAACCCAAAACGTCTGTTCTCCACTTTCAATACTCTCCTCCGCCCTCCCCCACTTCCTAATACAACTTCTCTGTCAGCTCAAGACTTTGCCAGTCACTTCATTAACAAAATTGATTCCATCAGACATGAAATCAGCTCTCAACACAATTCCATTCTCTCCCCCCCTCAAATACTCTCACTCAACCACAACCCTCATAACCTGAAACTTAGTTCATTCTCCCCTGTTACTGAGGACGAAGTTTCAGCACTTATACTGAACTCTCACCTCACTACCTGTCCCCTTGACCCTATATCCTCACAGCTGCTCCCCTCTCTCTCTGCTACCCTTACCCCTATACTAACACACATTTTCAACCTCTCCCTCAGCACTGGTACATTTCCCTCATCAATGAAACATGCGCTGGTCACACCTATCCTCAAAAAACCTTCCCTTGATCCTACCTCCCCATCCAACTACCACCCAATTTCCCTCCTCCCTCTTGCTTCAAAGCTTCTTGAAAAACTAGTATATGCACACCTATCCCATTTCCTTACGTTAAACTCCCTTCTTGACCCGCTGCAATCTGGATTTCGTCCCTATCACTCCACAGAGATAGCTATTGTTAAGGTCACCAACGACCTACTTACAACTAAATCAAAAGGCCACTTCTCTCTGCTTATCCTCCGTGATCTGTCCGCAGCCTTTGACACTGTCGACCACCCTCTTTTGCACCAAACCCTCCAATCCTTCGGCATCTGTGAAAAAGCCCTTTCGTGGCTCTCTTCCTACCTGTCAAACCGTACCTTCAGTGTAGCCTTCTCTGGGGCCTCCTCTGCCCCGTCACCACTTTCTGTCAGAGTACCGCAAGGCTCTGTCCTCGGTCCCCTTCTCTTCTCAATCTATACGTCATCACTAGGTTCCCTTATTAAGTCCCACGGTTTCCAATATCATTTGTATGCCGATGACACCCAAATCTACTTCTCTGCACCAGAACTATCTCCTTCCTTGCTAACCCGTGTCACTAACTGTCTTTCTCACATCTCTTCCTGGATGTCCTCTCACTACCTCAAGCTAAATCTCTCCAAAACTTAGCTCCTCATTTTCCCCCCTTCTTACAAAATCTCCACCCCCAATATCTCTATAACTGTCGACAACTCCATCATTACCCCTACCCCGCATGCCAGATGTCTCTGGGTCACTTTTGACTCAGATCTTTCCTTCACGCCTCACATTCAGTCCTTGGCTACAGCCTGCCGCTTCCACCTTAGAAACATCCCTAAAATTAGACACTTCCTTACACAAGACACAACTAAGATTTTAATCCACTCTCTCATTCTTTCCCGCCTTGATTACTGCAACTCTGTCCTCTCTGGTCTCCCCACCTGCCGCCTAGCACCTTTACAATCCATAATGAATGCCTCTGCCAGACTCATCTTCCTTACACGTCGCTCTTCATCTGCTGTGCCTCTCTGCCAATCCCTTCACTGGCTTCCTCTTGCCTCTAGGATCAAACACAAAACTCTTGCTCTTACATACAAAGCCCTCAACTGCACTGCTCCCCCCTACATCTCAGACCTTGTCTCCAGATACTCTCCCTCCCGTCCCCTTCGCTCTGCTCATGACCTCCTACTCTCCTCCTCTCTTGTCACCTCATCACACTCCCTTTTACAGGACTTCTCCAGACTGGCTCACATCTTGTGGAACTCTCTGCCTCGCTCCACAAGACTCTCTTCTAGTTTTAAAAGCTTTAAGTGCTCCCTAAAGACTCTACTGTTCAGGGACGCATACAACCTACGCTAACCTTTCCTAATACCAGTTCCTCTCCTCCACTGCAATCCCCTGAACCCTCTTAGCATGTAAGCCTAAAAGTCCAGCTGTTTGTAGATCACCTTCTTAAGAGCTGACTACAACAGTGCAACTCTTGGCAGGGCCCTCTACCCTATAATTGTTTTGTTGTACTCCCCCTTTGTTTATAGCGCTGCGGAATCTGTTGGCGCTCTACAAATAACCAATAATAATAATAATACTGACTGTGGTATCCGGAGTCCTGGGGGGGGGGTAAACCTTGTAGCTAGGCCGTCTTCTTAGGTTTCAATGGCCCAGATCTAATGGTGCGGGATCATTAACACAGCATAACTCACATCAAACGATTCAGCAATGGTTACAGTCCATATTTAGAGCTAAAATAAGTTAAGATGCTGTGGGGTCTTCAAGATAATCTGCAGATAAGTTTGTTCACCTCGGATGGATGCTGCCCGGACACGTCCCCTCATTGGATTCTTTTATTCCACACAAACAGTGCCTGTTGGCTGTGGAATAGTTCCAGAAATATTGAAATAACTCTGGAAACAAGTTAAAGGCTTTTGTTCTAGAACATAACTACTACTTGTTTCACAGGAAGTATTAACTCCAGAGATGCAGACTGTCATAGGGGCATGTTTTGCACTATTGTATACCTACAAGTTTATTGGTTGGTAGAAGCATACCTGTGTCTATGGAAATAGTAACTCTGTAATTCAGTTGATCTATATAAAAGATACACTGATGATATGTTGTTTGTCTAGGTAGGCACTGTATATTTGTTTGTAGCAATTTTGCAATAATGCTTTTTAGCACTAGGTGACAGCAGTGTTTGGATGGTGTATAACAATGGAAGAAGTATCCATGCAAAACAAATGCCATATTATGTTCCAGAAACATGCATGTTACCTACGTAGGTATGATCTTCAACAAAGAATACCAGAGCAACATAAATATGATGCCATAAGTAAATCCTAAAATAAATATTTAGCGTTTAATCTTCCTTTATTCAGTTTTATTTATTAGTGGTTAATCAGGCATCTCCTAGAAATATCTGTGAACGGTTTCATTAGTATGTTTGAATTGTTATTAATTTATATGTCTGATTACTTATCGTAATAAATAGTATTCTGTGGTATAAACATTTTTTCTCATTAAAATTCTGAATATCTCTATTGTCTTACTATATATTTTATGCCACAATCTTTTCTCTCTCCATATTATATACCATATAGTTATCACTAATGTTATAATGAAAACCAAATATTCTTTTCATGATTCAGATAAACATACCATTTAAACCACTTTCCAATTTAGTATAAACTCTTGGTATCCTTTATTGAAGCAACACAAATGCACTACTGAGTTAGCTGAGGACAATGAGTAAGCCAATGAGAAGAGTCATATATGTGCAGCCACCAATCTGCAATTAACTCCTGCAATCTATTCCTGAGCCTACTTAGGCATGTTCTTCAACAAAGCATGCTAAGGGCAGGGCCGTCTTTAATATTGATTGGACCCTGGGCAAAAAATTTCTTGCCCCCCCCCCCCCCACCCCATGCAATTTTGCTCTCCACCCCAACATCACAAAAAACAACTAAATCAATTTTTTTTTATTATTATTAGCCCAGCGGTGGATCATCCACTGCTGGGCTAATCATTTAAAAAAAAAAAAAATGCAATATGTGAAACTGGACCTAAGCAGTACTAATAAGTAAATAAATATATAAATTCCTCCACTGTGGATTCATTTAATATTCTTTTGAATGTGATTCTGGTGTGAGGTTAGCTGGTTAAAGAGATTTAGGGCAGCCAACAGGAGCAAAGCAAGGTAAAGGAGGAAGCATGGAGGTGCAGACAAATATAAGTTTACTGACTGGAACAGCAGAACTACTATGGGAAGCCGTAAAATCTGAGACAGAGAGAAAATAAAAACTATAAAAATAAACCTTACATTAATGTGTGAAGTATCAGCATGACGCTATACATCAGCCACACCAGCACATGTCGCTTCTTTGCTAGGAACAAGTTCCCTCTCACCATGAACTAGACAATGCTGCATGGGGAGGGGCGTGTGTGCACTCACTTATTCTTCCCACTGACACCTTTCTACAAAGCACTATTCCCCTAACAAACTTCAGTTAGTTGATCTTAGGGCCACAGCAGAAAGAGCAGGGCTAAGGGGACCAGTAGACTGGATGCTGTCTGTCCAAGGCTGCATGGATACAGTGTGAGATGAGTCACACAGCCTCAAGACTGAAGAGAGCAGTGTATGCAGCTGCACAGATGCTCAAATCCTCATGTGCCTGCCGCTCCAGCTTTCTGCTGCATGCGCCCACAGTCAGCCCTACCCAGAAACAATCCCCACCACCAGAGCAGTTACCTGGTAACAGTGGTAACCCCAGTAGGACCTTTTCTGATGCAGTGGGAAATGGCTGGATGCCGAGTTAGGGCTTTGCATTCAGTGCTGCACAGTGCACATCTAAAACAGCACATGGCACTAGCTTGGCATGTCACATGACACCGGCACGGTCTGGCACAGTTATATATAAGCAGAGTACTTTTGACTGTGACAGTATTAGGACTGAATGTGTGTGTTCCCCATGTCACATCAGCAGTCTGGTTTGAACCATAAAAAAAAAATTTTTTATTTTTATTTTTTTTTTAGGATTCTTGGGCCCCTCAACAGAGACTGGGCCCAGGGCAGCTGCCCCTTTTGCCCTGTGTTAAAGACGGTCCTGGCTAAGGGAACAAAGCAAATTAGATAATAGAAGTAAATTGGACGATGTTTAAAAGTTTATGACTTTACTGTCCCTTTTGTATATTCCTCCTTTTCATACACTTCTAAATAAACAGCCAAACTCCTTGACCTTATTTATATTATGTATAGTAATAAACTTGCTCTTTAGTTTTCAAAACATTTACGTAACCTAAAACATTGCGCTCCACCCACAAAAAAAAGTGTGTATGTGCGTGTGTGTATATATAAACAACGAGAAGTCAGAAGTGTAAAGCTCAGCTCACATATATTCCGTATACTATAGCGGAACACTACGGCACATAATAACTGTTTTCTATTGGCAGTCCAGAAAAGCTAAAGAATCAGTTTCATTGGTGCTCTCAACAAAAACAACCAGCGAAGTAATTGTTACTTATATCACCTCCCACTGCCTGCTAAACAACCTAACAAAGGCCTCTCTCCCCGCCCATTACAGTTGGACTGGTTGAGATCCGTCACTTCAGATCGTCTCATCTGGTGTGTGGGCGTGGTTAGCGACGGGGGCTGTCCGCTGTCTGAGGTGGGTCACCGCTGTCAGTGGGCTGGTGACGTCAGGGAAAGATGGCGCCTGGCCGTCAGGGGGAGGAAGGAGCTGGGGGGAGCTGTAGTTCGGGTAAGTATAATTCTGTGTGAATTGTAAATAGGTTCGTTTAGTGCTAGTTGCAGAAATATACTCTATCTGCTTCCAGTATATGTCTACACAGTCCATGGACATATATATTTGTGTGACAATACAGTAATATGGAAATGATACACAGTGTGTGGATATATATATATATATATGTGTGTGTGTGTGTTACGTTTTGGATATACATTGTATTAATGTTTAGACACGGTTATTTGTTGTCACATTTCTGTACTGTATTGTGTATATCCTGTTGATAGCATATCCTGTAAAGTACAGTCAGACTGTGTACATACTGTCACAGAGGTTGACACCCATATCGTTATTTAGCCACTCTAGATACACTGTATGTATGAATGGTTTTTGCACATTTGCATGGTTTATTTGACTTGTTATACTAATTCTTGAGGCAGGGGGTGACATGGTATTAGGGTCATTCAGTACCATCTAAACATTATTTTGAACAATGTGACACACCTTTTTTCATAGAATTTAAGAAGTTGCAAGAGAAGACTATGATCTGTGAAAACAGCTTCAGAGAATGTACCATTTTTTTTCACATTTTTTGTATGTTGTTGTTACATAACCACACTCTGTAATACTAAACATATTTATATTGTAAATTATTTTGTCGATCTGTGTCACAATTTTAAGTTTCTAAGATCATCATAAAGAAAAAAAATTCCAAAGCACAAAGTTGTTAAAATAACATTATAGTGCAAAAAGGACACTCTCAAATTCATTAGCGCATATAGATTTAGCATTATCAACCCAGCAATGCTGTGTGTTTAACCACCACAAAGAGGTTAAACACATAGCTAAAGTACCACTCAGGAGTCGCAGAGCACTACCAGTACCAAGCGGAGATAGCTGCTGAGCCAAACCACAGTGATATTCACCCATCTGGGTTGTGTGACCGTCTCTGCTTATTGGCTCACCAGCTGTATCCACTCTTGACCAGCAGTGCTATGCAACTCCCAGATGGTACTTTAACTATGTGTTTAACCTCCTTGTAGGGTTTAAACACATAGCATTGCAGGTTTGCTTGTGCTAAAATTACATTTGAGCATCTCATTTATGCACTATAATGCTGCTTTTAAAAGACAGTCTTAGGTAAAAAAATAAAATGTGGAATTTTGGAACATCTCCATTCAGCTCCAGGCTAGGATATAGCCATTGATTAGAGCATATGTACATATGCCAGCTTCTCATTTGCTTACCAGTTGTGCCCTGATTTGGAGTGTCACAGGAGCATAACTTTAATTCTCTATTTTACCACAGGGTTTAAACACAACACATAGTACAATGAAGAAACATGTTTCAAAATATACTTATTTGCTTTTTTTTTTAAATCCAATAAACTGTGTTTCTCATGGGTGTGCTTAAACTTTTCCTAGACTTTTACATTATTTGTATCTCAATGCCGTTACTATTCAGTACATTTGTTTTTAGCCTACACAAAATTTAGAATTTGGAGGATGGGCTTAAACAGCATTTTACAATGTTTTGGGCAAATATAATCACCAACCACACCAAATCCAATAACTTTATAAAGATTTAATATAGGTTTTACCTCATTTGACTGTATCCCAGTCTCCTCACAGTTTACACAGATGTAGTCTCTTAGAGAAAACATGATCTCTGAGCCTAGGTGCAAAAACAAGTTGCTGCTGTTGATCACGTAACATTTATAGGGGTATGAAATCATCTCAGGGTGGCGCTTTTAGTTAATTTTGCTAACTTCAACCATGTTTTCTGTATTGGTTATTTTTTTTTTTTTTTTGTTTTGTTTTTTTGGCTGTCTGTGAGTTTCAGCATTCAATACACTAATCTAAGTGATTTTTGAATAAGATTTTCAACAAAGGATCAAATGGTGCACTACCGCTAAGTGCTCATTATATAGGGATAACAGTTACTAATAGGCATGCTCAGAATGATAGACGGGTAGTGCATGCAAGTTTTATAAAATTTAGTTTGTTCCCTTGCTATCCTTTGTTGATAAGCATACCTAGATAGGCTTAGTAGCGGCAATGCACTACTGGGAGATATGAAGAATTTGGTCACAAAAAGAAACCAAAAAATTCTAGGATCATAGGCGCTAGTGAAAGCTTAAAATAGTGATTGTGATATAAATGTGAGTTGTCAAATATTATGAATATAAATGTGATGCAACAAATAAAGTGATTATAACAAATAAGGTGAACATGACCCTTAGTGGGTTGAAAGGCGTTGCTCTTTGAAGTGTTGTGTCCCTCCAAGGCCTCCGTAGAAATTGACTTCGGCTACCTGTATGCAAAGGTGATTTGGACGAATATTCCGTTCCTACCCTATCGCCATATTGAGACGCCGCGTCCAAGCGGGTGTTGTCAGAGAGAGGGGATCTACTCGCCTCATCACCAGTTCCGGTCTAAGTAAAAGTGTTAACCTTTATTTGGTGCCTTTTCTGACGTTTGATCGATCCCTTATTTCGTTCCAGCTTTACCTGAGAAAATTCAACCTCGGACGTGACAAGCTTATCCTTTCAACCATCAACAGGATTTATCCGTTCCTTCGTATTGCTTTTATGGATTTTATTTGTAATTTGGTATCTGTATGTGTCTTTTAGCATTTGTGATATAGCTAATGTTGCAAATTGTATACTACACTGTTAACTGCGTCTGATCAACGCAATTGTTACCTTGTATATCTTTTGCTTATCTGTATTGTCATTCATTTTATACATATTTTTTATATTGTTATTAAATTTTTGCAGATTCTGCACAATATATTTTTCTTAATCTTGGTGTCACGTTCACCTTATTTGTTATAATCACTTTATTGGTTGCATCACATTTATATTCATAATATCCGACAACTCACATTTATATCACAATCACTATTTTAAGCTTTAGCGCCTATGATCCTAGTAGTTTTTGGTTTCTTTTTGTGACCAAATTCTTCTTACCTATTCACTTTGTATTTTAGAGGTTGGGGAGTCCTCTTATTTTTTTATAGGATTAATGGAGTTTTATAGCGCAGTAACCAAATACACTTTTTTCACAACTACTGGGAGATATGCCTTTTGCGATTGACTTACTCACTAGATATATTGAGCTATTGCTAAAACAATGTGCATATGCTTTAATTTAGTTCATTTTATCATCCTACCATTATAGATCAAACTGTTTAGTTCCCCCATGTGTGTTTAGTTTGATTTATTTTGTGTATACTTGTTCGAGATGGTACACAATATCTTAAGTGTAAAAGGTACTCATGTTTGTATAATGATAACAGATACCTGGGTGTACACTGTTTTTCCTGGTTCCAGCGATGCATTGAAGCCTGAGGGACTATATATATATATATATATATATATATATATATATATATATATATATATATATATATATATATATATATATATATATATATATATATATATATATATATATATATATATACTTGCTGCACTATTTTATATACAGAAGCCTCACTGAGTTGCAGAGATGCATAAAACCCACCATATACATGGATGGACCCATAAGAATGCTTAGAAAAAAATAAATAAAAATGAAAAATAATGTTCCTGCTTATATTCATTTTATTTTTGTATATTTTATAGTATAAGATAAGCAAAAATGAAGAGAAAATGAATATATGCAGGAACATTATTTTTCATTTTATTTTTTTAAGCATTCTTGTGGGTCCACCTTTTTTCAATACATATGCTGGTGACTTTCACACATGGGTTATTGATGCATTTTAGGTTATTGTTTTCTGCCATGGTAATTACATCATAACAACCTCTATTTCTGACTCCTTTGTTGAATTAGGTGTGGGGGGGGGGTGACAAATCCCTTTTAGGGAATGGAATACTTTTCAGCAGATAGAAACATGGTCACTAGAATGTAAAGAGATAGTAAAATCAAAATTACACTTTCATGATTTAGATAGACCATTCACTTAGTATCTTTTACTGAAAAGCATAACTACAGTACATAGGCTAAGGAGCAGCAATTTACTACTGGGAGCTAGCATCTGATTGGTGGCTGCACATAAATGCCTCCTGTCATTGGCTCACCCAATGTTTTCAGCTAGCTCCCACATTGCTGCTTCTAATACTTTTCTTTTACAAAGGATATCAAGAGAATGAAGCAAATGTAATCATGAAAGAAAAACTTTTGGTTTCACTGAACCTTTAAAGAGACATGAAACCCAATTATTTTTCTTTCATGATTCAGATGATTCCTATTATCAATTTGTCTTCATTCTCTTGGCATCTTTATTTGAAAAATCAGGAATGTAAGCTTAGGAGCCAGACCATTTTTTTGTTCAGAACCCTAGGAAGCTCCTTCTGATTGGTGGCTACATTGCATGCTGAATCACAAAAGAAAAAACTTGGGCTTAATATCTCTTTAAGTATTAAAGGGACAGTCTAGTCCAGTGATGGCGAATCTATGGCATGCGTGCCACAGCTGGCACGCAGAGGCATCTCTGTTGGCACACAAGCCATAAGTTCACAAAAATGGTCTACTTAACACCAAGAGACTCTGGTGGCCTGGCCTGTAAAAAGCGTGCATTATTTACACAGTGTGACAAAGGGACGGAATAAACTCAGCTCGCTAAACTTCAGGGCGCGCACACAGTGAGAGGCCAGAGGTGGGGAAAAACTGAGAAGCAGTAGTGACTTAGCCTTGAAATTGGTTATTTTTTCAATAAAAAGTGTATCATAGAAACCTATTTTATTGTATTTTTATTTTGATTAAAAAAAAGTAGTTCATTAACTCAGACAGTCGAATTAAGTGTTTTTTGTAATAAAACCACTTATTTTTCAGGTTTAGTTTCAGTGTTGACACTTTAAGACAAATAAGTCGCTTTTGTGTTGTAGTTTGGGCACTCGGGGTTAAAAAGGTTCGCCATCACTGGTCTAGTCCAAAACAAACTTTCATTTATTCAGATAGAGCATGTAATTTTAAACAATTTTCAAATTTATATCTGTTACCAATTTTGCTTTGTTCTTTGGGTATTCTTAGTTGAAAGTTAAACCTAGGAGGTTCATATGCTAATTTCTAAGCTCTTGAAGGCTGCCTCTCATCTCACGGCATTGTGACAGTTTTTCACCACTAGAGGGCATTAGTTCATGTGATTCATATAGATAACACACTCACACACGTGGAGTTCCTAGGAGTCAGCACTGATTGGCTAAAATGCAAGTTTGTCAAAAGAACTGAAATAAGGGGCAGTTTGCAGAGGCTTAGATACAAGATAATCACAGAGGTAAAAAGTATATTAATATAACTGTGTTGGTTATGCTAAACTAGGGAATGGGTAATAAAGGGATTATCTATCTTTTAAAACAATAAATATTCTGGTGTAGACTGTCCCCTTTAAAGCATGATGTTATGGCTAGTGTTAATATGAAATGTAGAAGAAAAAATGAAGCAATAGCTTTACAGATGCCCTGATGATATAAGGTGTAGCTTTTCTAAGTTAAATATAAAAGAACAACTTGTACAAATATCAGTTTATACTGCTTAGGCCCACTTATGATATCAGTAATGCAAACTTCCAATTGACACTTTGTGTTTGCGTCATTTTGTACTTATCTGTCATACAAACAAACTTTAGTCTAAAGGGTGCATCATCTGAATGAAGAATTCCAATCAAAGCTCTGGAAACTGTTTACTGATATACTGAGGCAATTGTAAACTGGTCCTATGTCAGGGAGTATATTTTTATAAAAAAAATAAAATAAGCAGGCAACTGATTTCCAGTTTTCTTTGGAACAATAATATAAAATGATTGATTATTTGTAGTAAAAAATGTACAATATGCTTTCATAATTTATTTTGTCTCCTTTTTTTAAGTTTAACTCTGAAAATTGTTACCTTCCAATTACCCTAATTTTTTCTAAAGTATTGAATGCCACCATGTTGAGATCTGTATTTTCATTATCTAATTTCTTCTGCTGAGGACACTTGGGTACACATAACTTGTGCAAACAATGGATGTGTTAAATATGGCAATGTTAAATGGATGGTAATTCCTGATAAAACTACTTATCATTGGTATGTTTCATGCATCCCTTGATGTACTGTTTTAATTATCCTTAGTTGAAGAGATTAGAAAAGGGAAACTAACTTTCAACTTGAAGGTATCTGATACTTTATACTTCTTTCTTCAATATTTAAACAACTAATATAATCACAATGAATCGAATGGTGCAGTATATTTAAGAATATTACAAGTGATACTAAACCCAATTTTTTTTCTTTCATGATTCAGATAGAGCATGCAATTTTTAATCAACTTCTTATTTACTCCTATTATCAATTTTTCTTCGTTCTCTTGCTATCCTTTTTTTTTTTTTCTTTTTAAAAGCATAAATTTAAAGCTTAGGAGCCGGCCCATATTTGGTTCAGGACTTGAGTTATGCTCGCTAATTGGTGGAAAAAATTATAATAGGAGTAAATTAGAAAGTTGCTTAAAATTGCATGCGCTATGAATCATGAAAGAAAAAAAAAATGGGTTTAGTATCCCTTTAAATACTATAGAAAACTGCATGTTTTGTCTGAATCATGAAAGTTTAATTTTGACCTTGGTGTTATGATGTTTTACATTCTTTAAATATTTTTTCTGCTGTCTATAATTAATCATTTACTAAGATTTACTGGTGTCCTTAATTGGCATAGCATATGTTCCATTTAGCTGATTGTTACAGACAGATTTTTTAAAGTAAAAATGTGACTAAACAAGTATTAGTATTAGTAATAATTGTTGTTCTTTGTCAGATTCTCACATGCACTCATTTCCTTGTGTCACAGGTAGACTCTCTAGAGCAGTATGTACTAGCACTAAAATTAAAAATACATGTTTGAAATTGGTTCACTTTGTTACTTTTTGAGAACAGCACTGATTCTTGTGTGGCACTGAGGTAACCCCCTCTCATCTGGTGTGAAATTAAAGGGACTTGAAACCCACATTTATTTTCTTTCATGATTAAAATAGAGAATATGATTTAAAAAAAGTTTCAAGTTTACTTCAGTTATTAAATTAGCTTTGTTCTCATGTTATTCTTTGTTGAAAAGAGATCTAGATAGGTATCGTGCATAGGTCTGGAGCACTACATGTCAGGAAATAGTGCTACCATCTAGTGCTCCTGCTAATGTAAAACATTGTTGCAAAACTGCTGCCATAAATTTTTGCTGACACATGTATTCTCCTGAATTTACCTTCCTGTTTTTCAACAAAGGATAGCAAGAAAAATGAAATACAATTAGGTTATAGAAGTAAATTAGAATGTTTAAAATGATATGTTCTATCTAAATCGTGAAATAAATGTTTTGGGTTTATTGTCCCTTTAAACTTTTTTTTTTTTGGCAGATTTTTTTTCTGCTCAGTCAATAGATTCAATTTTATTCAAGTTGCTGTTGTCATAGCTCTCCAGTTAATCCATCTGCTCTTCTTGATGTAGAAGTCTCAGTAGATTTATTAGAAGTGGAGTGTGTTTCTTAAAGGGACAGTCAATGTTAAAATTAATGTTTCATAATTCTGTACTATGAGCAACATTATGTAGCATTAACCTAGTTTTTAACCCCCCGAACCCGTACTTACCTTACATTCCTCACCAGCCTCTTCTGCTATTTTGTTTTCTTCAACAGCATGTCATGGGTGCGCTGTCCAATCACAGTGCAATCGGCCGCTTCATTGAACTACATGTAGTGCGTGAGGTTGACTTCTGAATTAACTCAGCTTTTCTGACTAATGACCTAGGGGGTCACTTCTTTATCAATGTCATATTTTGTATCAGACACCTTTTCAGTAGTTGCTTATAAAGTAGGCTTGCAGTTTAAGAAGCTGCATGTGTCCTTTGATTGAAAACATCCATCTCAGGAGGGGTTTGCACTTCATAGACACACAACTGCTGTAGCAGTCCAAATAATTCCAAACAAACAACTTTTTTTATTGTCAGTTTAGGACACCTTTTGAAGTGTGTGTGTGTGTGTGTGTGATTGGTGGTTTACACATTTGACAAACTTTGTTTTACATGGGACGAGCCCTATTTAGATAGTGGTGTGACTTCAGAATTCCATATTCCACAGATTTGTAATATTTGGTTGTGTTCTTATCCTGGAGATGACTTTCTGAATGTTTTTATGTCTTTTCCAGTGAAAGTGTGTCTTTTATCCATATGTTGTGACATTCTTTTAGGCAGTAGTAAGAATCTGACCTGTCTTTAAAGGTCACATTCCTCCACTGGATATAAAATTTGGTTGTGCAGGATCAACTTTTTGAACTTTTGCAACTTTCAAGACAATCCTGCTTTGTGGCTTTGTACACTTCTCCTTATTTATTTGTGTTCCTCTTTGTCCAACTTTCCTTTTGCTTTTATATGGTCCAGCTTTGATACTGACCCATGAGTACTGCTCGTGATAGTATGATATTGTAAGAGTAAAACGTGACTATATGATATTTATAATAGATTCCTGTACATTATCAGGTGACAAACAGGAAGGGTGTTTGGATTTTCCAACAAATAAAGGGCACTTTCATTCATGAAGTCTAAGATACTTCATGCAGAAAGTAACTTTATTAGTTTCAAAGGATCGCTGTTCTTAGCTGCTACGGCAGCCCACGGCCAAAACATTTTTTGCTAAGAGGTGACGTTTTCACCTCTTAGCCAATAGCCGTGCGTGCGGTAAATCCGGTTTGGCGCCCATGGGAGCTGAATTTACTGCACGACTATTTGCTAAGAGGTGAAAACGTCACCTCCTTAGCAAAACATTTTTTGGCCTTGGGCTGCTGTAGCAGCTAAGTATGGCGAACGTTTGAATTGAATAAAGGCACTTTCTGCATGAAGTATCTTATAATTCATGAATGAAAGTGCCCTTTATTTGTTTCAACAGTCAACCCTAGCGTCTAAAAAAGGCTATGGTTGACTTTCACTTTAAACGGGGCACTGTAAAATACATTTAAACATGCTAATTGGTTAAGAAGTAGAAGCTACAACCAGTAAACATTAGCAGGAAGTTCCTATCAAAGTAAAACACTTCAAGTGAATGTCAACTTTCATGAATCGGTGCCCGTTTTTAAAAAAAACTCTATTAAAAACAGGGGCACTTTCATTCATGAAAGTTTACATTGCACCAGATTTTACAAATACTTACCTTCTTCTCCTGAAACACTGGATCGCTGATCGCCCCGCCTGCTTCTTCCTGCTGTACTAACACAGCAATGACAAAACCGGCTTCCTCCAATCACGGCGTGGCCTCACCAGATGAACAATCCTGGGGGGGAAGTCGTGATTGGAGAGAGACAATTTCGTCATTGCTGACGAAGTACAGAGGAGCTGCAGGCGTGGGAACGGCGAGCCGGTGTTTCAGGAGAAGAAGGTAAGTATTTGTAAAATGCGGTGCAATGTAAACTTTCATGAATGAAAGTGCCCCTGTTTTTAATAGTTTTTTTTAAAAAAACGGGCACTGATTCATGAAAGTTGACATTCACTTTCAGAAGGAAGTACACAACTGATACTGCTGTATTATGGTTGGATTTAAGTTGAAACTGTGTAACACACACACACACAGGTTAAAAATAATATTGTCAGTTTACTAGTCCAGAAGGAAAAAGTTACTAGTGCAGTGATTTACACAAATATGTAAAAAATTTAGGAATCTAAACAAAAAAAAACTTTCCTTCATTTTCAGAGAGTAAATGCCCCCTGCAGTATAGAGTGTACCACTATATAATATTGCAGATCCGTACAGTGCCTAGCGACATGTAGCAACAGATGGGAGGGTAGACAGAGGTTTCAGAGAGGGGACTCAACTTTCTTCCTTGCCAGCTCTCCCTTTGGTGCGTTCCTCATTACCGGGTCACTAAACATTTATAACTTTTAGAGATTGCAGGCGATTTTAATCTTTTACAGATTAAATTGGCACTGCTGCTGCACCGCCTGGCCCTACACACTCTAAAAGATTTTATAAACGTTTAGTGACCCGGTAATGAGGAACGCACCATTTTGAGAGCAGACAGGGAAGAAGTCCAGTCCCTTTGCTGAAACATCCGCTCAGAGCGCAAGAAAGTGTAACGCCAAGCACTAGTTCTGCATCTGACATGGGTCCCAACCATCTGTCACTCATTTAGCAGCGCACTTCCTTGTCTGCGTGGACAGCACTGCTTCCATCACTGAGGTTATGTGCATCCGCGCTCTCAGGCATTTTCCTTTTTGTGCTTCTGCTCACAGCCCTGCCACCACTGTATTAAACACATCAGAAAGCACTGTAAGCAGAAGCACAAAGAGGAAAATGCCTGAGAGCTTGGAAGCACGTTATTTAGTTTCCATCCGCTGCAATTTGTATCTTAGCACAACCGTAAGTGCTGCGCAAGCAGATGTAACCGTGTGGAGAGAAGAGGAGGCAATGGAATGTACAGTGGTCAAGGACTTAACATTTAAGTGCCAAGCTTTATTTATGGGGTGCCCAGAAAAATCGAGCACTCTACTAGTGCACCCATTGATAAAAATTGGAAAAAAGCCAAATTTTTACTTGTCTACTGCAATTTTTTTACTGAGTCGTAACTAGTGATAACTATCTATCTGTTTATCTTCTATATAATTGTTTTATGTATTTATGCAAAAGGACAGCGCTTTCATATGAACAGTAGTATAATGTTCCTTTAAGTATAATTGAAACACTACAGCCTCTCTCGAAGAAGTGGAGCGAGCATAATTATCAGATGTTTTTTACATCAACAAAATATTTGTAATATGAATAGTTTCATATTCTGCAAATTGAGCTATTACTATTATTATTATCATTTATTTGTATACCACCGGAAAATTACGTAGTGCTGGGTACAGAGATAGGGGTATACAATGACAAGGATTTGTGATAAGATAGCAACTATACAGGCCTTGCTCTGAAGAGCTTACAGTCTACACGCTGAGGGTGCAGAGGTATAAGGTTTGGGGTAGCTTGTCACATGGATTGTAGTTGCAGCAGCACTTTAAGATTTATTTTGGTTAGGATGAAAAGCAGGATGCCCCAAATATTAACACATACTAAAGTTTAATCTTTAAAAAATTACATTAACATACTTTTATGATTAATATTTGTTAAAAGTGCAGATTTGTTATAAGTTTTCTTCTTTTTTTATCTTTACAACTTTCATGTGTTGGTCATATGGACATTTTCATTCACTGGAGACTGACCCAGAAACTGGTTTAGGGATTCCCTTCCACAGATGGGTGAAGTGAAGTGTATGTGTTGCAATCATTTGGTTTTGTGGATAAAATAAAGTTGCTTGTGGCAGCATGTGGAATTGAACATAAAAAAAGGAGTAAATGAAAACAGGATTTGTTGTGATTAAACAAAAACCTTTATACTCAGAAATGTGCACATACTCACATGAGCTGTTGGAAAAACAAATCAAGCACATGCCGATCTCCTGCCCCTCTAGCGAGTATTCAGCTGTGGGCAGCAGAGCCCACTCTATGTTTGTGCCAAGCAGCTAGCTGTTGAATTGAACACAAGGGGAAATGTTGAAAGTCATTGGTGTCAGGGGAAACAGTTTTCTCAGGAAAATGCCTATGTGGTTATACAGATTATGTGCCCTTAAACTCCTTTTGTACTTTCAAAACCCAAATATTTATATTAGAGATATTTTGAAGAATTATTTGGAGTTTAGAATTATTTGTACATGGTATAAAAATATTTGTTGCTACAAATGTTAGCAACACAAACACCTTTTTTTCTTTCTCCGGCTCTGGCCCTTGAGGGCTTAAAACATGCCAAATATCAGAGTGGTTTTGCCTTGTATACATGCAGGTTAATTTAATTTTACATGTGCTTAAGTGAGGTCAATGTGTAGCCCTCTTCTCTCCTGTTTTACTGAGTTTGATTCAACCTTATAAATAACCAGTTGTCTGCTGTCCAAATCTAGTGTTCACAAGCATATTCTTGTATGTGAACTAATGTATCCTAATGCACGCCATGTGCACTAATTATCCTTTATTCTTCAGTTCCCTGTATGAACACTCATTGCCCTATAACCCACTGTCCTGCATACTGCTAACACTCTCATTGTGAGGCCTCTCCGTGTGCACCGCTGTCCTGCATACCGCTAACACAGCCATTGTGAGGCCTCTCCGTGTGCACCGCTGTCCTGCATACTGCAAACACAGCCATTGTGAGGCCTCTCCGTGTGCACCGCTGTCCTGCATACCGCTAACACAGCCATTGTGAGGCCTCTCCGTGTGCACCGCTGTCCTGCATACCGCTAACACAGCCATTGTGAGGCCTCTCTGTGTGCACCGCTGTCCTGCATAATGCAAACACAGCCATTGTGAGGCCTCTCCGTGTGCACCGCTGTCCTGCATACTGCAAACACAGCCATTGTGAGGCCTCTCCGTGTGCACCGCTGTCTGCATACTGCAAACACAGCCATTGTGAGGCCACTCCGTGTGCACCGCTGTTCCTGCATACTGCAAACACAGCCATTGTGAGGCCTCTCCAGGTGCACCGGTGTTCTGTATACTGAAAACACAGTCATTGTGAGGCCTCTCTGTGCGCACCACTGTCTTGCATACTGCTAACAGAGCCATTGTGAGGCCTCTCCTGTTGCACTGCTGTCTTGCATACTGCTAACACATCCATTGTGAGGCCTCTCCTGGTGCACCGCTGTCCTGCATACTTCTAACAGAGCCATTGTGAGGCCTCTCCTGGTGCACCGCTGTCCTGCATACTGCTAACACATCCATTGTGAGGCCTCTCCTGGTGCACCGCTGTCCTGCATACTGCTAACAGTGCCATTGTGAAGCCTCTCCTGGTGCACCGCTGTTCTGCATACTGCTAACAGAGCCATTGTGAGGCCTCTCCTGGTGCACCGCTGTTCTGCATACCGTTAACACAGTCATTGTGAGGCCTCTCCGTGTGCACTGCTGTTCCTGCATACTGCATACACAGCCATTGGGAGGCCTCTCCGTGTGCACCGCTGTTCCTGCATACTGCAAACACAGCCATTGGGAGGCCTCTCTGTGTGCACCGCTGTTCTGCATACTGCTAAAACTGTCATTGTGAAGCCTCTCCGAGAACACCTCTGTTTTGCATACTGCTAATACTGTCATTGTGAGGCCTCTCCGGGAACACAGCTGTCTTGCATACGGCTAACACCGTTCATCATTGTGAGGCCTCTCCTGGTGCACCGCTGTCCTGCATACTGCTAATATAGCCATTGTGAGGCCTCTTCTGGTGCACCGCTGTCCTGCATACTGCTAACACTCTCATTGTGAGACCTCCCGCTGTCCTGCATACTGCTATCACTCTCATTGTGAGGCCTATGTGCTGCATACTGCCAACACTCTCATTGTGAGGCCTATCCAGGTGCACCGCTGTCCCGCATACTGCTAACACTCTCATTGTGAGGCCTCTCTGGGGTGTACCGCTGTCTGGAATACTGCTAACCCAGTCATTGTGAGGCCTATGTGCTGCATACTGCTAACACTCTAATTGTGAGGCCTCTCTGGGGAGTACCGCTGTCTGGAATACGGCTAACCCAGTCATAGTGAGGCCTATCTGGGTGCACAGCTGTCCTGCAGAGTCATACTGCTAACACAGCCATTGTAGGGCCTCTCCGGGTGCACAGCTCTCCTACATACTGCTAACACTCTCATTGTGAGGCCTATCGAGGTGCACCGCTGTCCTGCATACTGCTAACACTCTCATTATGAGGCCTATCCAGGTGCACTGCTGTCCTGCATACTGCTAACACTCTCATTGTGATGCCTATCCAGGTGGACTGCTGTCCTGCATACTGCTAACACTCTCATTGTGAGGCCTATCGAGGTGCACCGCTGTCCTGCATACTGCTAACACTCTCATTATGAGGCCTATCCAGGTGCACTGCTGTCCTGCATACTGCTAACACTCTCATTGTGATGCCTATCCAGGTGGACTGCTGTCCTGCATACTGCTAACACTCTCATTGTGAGGCCTATCCAGGTGCCCCGCTGTCCTGCATACTGCTAACACTCTCATTGTAAGGCCTTTCCAGGTGCACCGCTGTCCTGCATACTGCTAACACTCTCACTATGAGGCCTATACGGGTGTACCGCTATCCTGCATACTGCTAACACTCTCATTGTGAGGCCTATCCAGTTGGACTGCTGTCCTGCATACTGTTAACACTCTCATTGTAAGGCCTTTCCAGGTGCACCGCTGTCCTGCATACTGCTAACACTCTCATTGTGAGGCCTATATGGGTGTACCGCTGTCCTGCATACTGCTAACACTCTCATTGTGAGGCCTATGTGCTGCATACTGCTAACACTCTCATTGTGAGGCCTATCCAGGTGGACTGCTGTCCTGCATACTGCTAACACTCTCATTGTGAGGCCTATACGGGTGTACCGCTGTCCTGCATACTGCTAACCCAGTCATTGTGAGGCCTATGTGCTGCATACTGCTAACACTCTCATTGTGAGGCCTCTCTGGGGAGTACCGCTGTCTGGAATACTTCTAACCCTGTCATTGTGAGGCCTATGTGTGCATACTGCTAACACTCTCATTGTGAGGCCTATGTGCTGCATACTGCTAACACTCTCATTGTGAGGCCTCTCTGGGGAGTACCGCTGTCTGGAATACTGCTAACACTCTCATTGTGAGGCCTATGTGCTGCATACTGCTAACACTCTCATTGTGAGGCCTATCCAGTTGGACTGCTGTCCTGCATACTGCTAACACTCTCATTGTGAGGCCTATCCAGGTGGACTGCTGTCCTGCATACTGCTAACACTCTCATTGTGAGGCCTATACGGGTGTACCGCTGTCCTGCATCCTCTAACCCAGTCATTGTGAGGCCTATGTGCTGCATACTGCTAATACTCTCATTGTGAGGCCTCTCTGGGGAGTACCGCTGTCTGGAATACTTCTAACCCTGTCATTGTGAGGCCTATCTGGGTGCACAGCTGTCCTGCAGAGTCATACTGCTAACACAGCCATTGTAGGGCTTCTCTGGGTGCACAGCTCTCCTACATACTGCTGACACTCTCATTGTGGGGCCTATGTGCTGCATACTGCTAACACTCTCATTGTGAGGCCTATCCGGGTGTACCGCTGTCCTGCATACTGTTAACACTCTCATTGTGAGGCCTATCCAGGTGTACCGCTGTCCTGCATACTGCTAATACTCTCATTGTAAGGCCTTTCCAAGTGCACCGCTGTCCTGCATACTGCTAATACTCTCATTGTGAGGCCTATACGGGTGTACCGCTGTCCTGCATACTGCTAACACTCTCATTGTGAGGCCTATCAAGTTGGACTGCTGTCCTGCATACTGTTAACACTCTTATTGTAAGGCCTTTCCAGGTGTACCGTTGTGCTGCATACTGCTAACATTCTCATTGTGAGGCCTATCCAGGTGGACTGCTGTCCTGCATACTGCTAACACTCTCATTGTGAGGCCTATACGGGTGTACCGCTGTCCTGCATACTGCTAACCCAGTCATTGTTAGGCCTATGTGCTGCATACTGCTAACACTCTCATTGTGAGGCCTCTCTGGGGAGTACCGCTCTCTGGAATACTGCTAACCCAGTCATTGTGAGGCCTATCTGGGTGCACAGCTGTCCTGCAGAGTCATACTGCTAACACAGCCATTGTAGGGCCTCTCTGGGTGCACAGCATTCCTACATACTACTAACACTCTCACTGTGAGGCCTATGTGCTGCATACTGCTAACACTCTCATTGTGAGGCCTATCCGGGTGTACCGCTGTCCTGCATACTGCTAACACTCTCATTGTGAGGACTATCCAGGTGCACTGCTTTCCTGCATACTGCTAACACTCTCATTGTGAGGCCTATGTGCTGCATACTGCTAACACTCTCATTGTGAGGCCTATGTACTGCATACTGCTAACACTCTCATTGTGAGGCCTATCCGGGTGTACCGCTGTCCTGCATACTGCTAACACTCTCATTGTGAGGCCTATCCGGGTGTACCGCTGTCCTGCATACTGCTTACACTCTCATTGTGAGGCATTTCCGGGTATACCTCTTTAGATTACCACAACTGTCCACTTGCTGTTTTATTATGTTGACTACATTTACCAAAGCATGAGATAGTTTTCCTTGTATTAACTTACTGCACATTCCTATCCAGTTTTTTCATGATCCTATCTTTATACTTTGTGTTGTTCAGTGGACATGCAAGTCAAAATTTAAGTTTCATAATTTTAGACAGTGTGTGCAATTTAAAGGTACAATAAAGTCAAAATTAAACCCATGATTCAGATTGAGTATGCCATTTTAAAGAAATATCATAAACTAAGTAGGTTCCCAAGCATCCATTTGGCTTACTTGATGTGCTCAGCTTGCATTACTGCTCCTTCAACAAATGATACCTAGAGATTAAAGGGACAGTCAACACCAGAATTTTTCAATCACTCCCCAGTTTTGCATAACCAACCCTGTTATATTAATATACGTTTTACCTCTGTAATTACCTTGTATCTAAGCTTCTGCTGACTGCCCCCTTATTTCAGTTCTTTTGACAGTCTTGCATTTTAGTCAGTGCTCACTCCTAGGTCACTTCACGTGCATGAGCTCAATGTTATCTATATGAAACACATGAACGAATGCCCTCTAGTGGTCAAAATGTATTCAGATTAGAGGCAGTCTTCAAGGTCTGAGAAATTAGCATATGAACCTCCTAGTTTTAGCTTTCAACTAAGAATACCAAGAGAACAAAGCAAAATTGGTGATAAAAGTAAATTGGGAAGTTGTTTAAAATTACATGACCTATTTAAATCATGAAAGTTTTTTTGGACTTGACTGTCCCTTTTAAGCAAATTTGATAATTGAAGTAAACTGGAAAGTTGATTAAAATATTATATATATATTTTTTATTTTAGCTCCTTTTTATGAGAGCATAACTAGGCACAGTAGCATACACTTGTCTTGAACACTATATGACAACGTTTGAAGCAATATTTGTAACATTATTATACATATAGTTCTCATGATACGTTCACTCTCCTAAGCCTTCTAAGATATTCTATAAATAGCTAAATTTCAACAAAGGATACAAAGAAAATGAGGTAAATCTAACAATAAAGTATATTGGAAATTATTTTTATCAGCATAGCATTGAGTTTATTCCAGTGCTAAGGTGTCTGCACTTGTGCAGCTTCTCTCCTCCATATACCTGCAGTTTAACCTAGGTTACAAAATGGCAGCACCTATAATTAGAGGGAGGTGCATACAATTTATTTAGCGTCCTTTTAAAACATTGCTTGATTGTTCCTTGTGGAAGCAGGGTGATGTAATCCTTCTAACCCAGTCTGCCTTCCCATTCTTGTTTTTATTTCCATTACTCCTTGTATAATGCTGCAGAAGATGTTAGTACATTAAACTTTACAATAAGATTGCTAAATATGGAGTATGTTACATATAAATATGCCTTCATTGTGGTCTGTGTTAAACATGCATAAAAGAAGTAGTTTGACACCCTAGCCCCTAGAAACTTTCCACCCCTCAATTTTACATTGTGGAAGAAATTGACCTTGTCCTTGATCAGATATAACATAGTACATTACTTAGTAAATCTGAATAGAGTAGTTTAAAAAAAAATCATGGTAGTGAGAGTGTCTGTAGTCATTACACAATTGTACTTGGTAGTTTGTAATCATCATCTAGCACTTGTCTCAGTGTCTAAATACAGCAAATTCATAATGTAGGGGATGAGGATTTATTGGGAGAGTGAATATGACAGGCAGTCATCTTGGCAGGAAGCTAATGGGTTACTGGCTGTAGTGCCGGTGTTACTTGATTGTAGGATGCTGGGTGATGAGATACACATTACTGGATCATGGAGCAAAAAGGGTTAAAGCAGCTATAATGGAGTTTGTGTGAAAAGGAATTGTAGGCAGCTATAAATTTACAGGCAGATGTGATGGTGGCATTGCTGGCTACTGTGTGGGTAGCCCACCTTGTGCTGTGGCACATGTATGATGCTTTGCAGAACCTGTTTGTTAATACAGGGGGTGGCAGTAGGGGTAGGAAAGAGTTATCTGACACACGAGGAAGGAGCACGTCTTTGTTATTTGATACATAGTGTTGGTTTTCAGTTCTTTCTAGAATATTTATGATGATCACTGTTTTTCCATGCTTGGTGCTCGTATCTTTGTGGACTTGCAGCCCAGCTTCGGACCATGGAGCCAGAGCATGGTAAGAGGGTAGCCAGGAAGCTTTAGATTAATATTGTTCTTGTTATAATCCTGTACCTGTGCTAATGTGTAGTGACATGTTGCTTTCTATTATGCCTCTCTTCTCTGTTTGTATCTCATCCTTCATACACAGGGGGAACTGTCACCCCCCCTCTTGTGGAGTGACCAGCAGCCCAACCCATCACACCACTGGTGACTAAATATCCTATTTGCTGTTTGTGACCTTTCACCTCCACATAAAACACTGAATAATTTTCATGCTGCTCGTTGTATCTCTGTATACAGACCATCTTCCTGGGCATAAACCAGGCTGGTCAAATGTTTATATATGTATATAAATGTGTGTGTATGTATGTATGTGTATATACAGTGGATATAAAAAGTCTTCACACCCCTGTTAAAATGTCATGTTTCTGTGATGTAAACAAAAAGAGACTAAGATAAATCATTTCAGAACTTTTTCCACCTTTAGCCCCTTAATGACCACAGCACTTTTCCATTTTCTGTCCGTTTGGGACCAAGGGTATTTTTACATTTTTGCGGTGTTTGTGTTTAGCTGTAATTTTCCTCTTACTCATTTACTGTACCCATACATATTATATACCGTTTTTCTCGCCATTAAAAGGACTTTCTAAAGATACCATTATTGTCATAATGTCTTATAATTTACTATAAAAAAATGTATAAAATATGAGGAAAAATGGAAAAAAACACACTTTTCTCTTGTTAAGTGTATTCAGTCCACGGGTCATCCATTATTTATGGGATTATATCTCCTTCCCAACAGGAAGTTGCAAGAGGATCACCCAAGCAGAGCTGCTATATAGCTCCTCCCCTCACATGTCATATCCATTCATTCTCTTGCAACTCAACTAGATAGGACGTTGTGAGAGGTCTGTGGTGTTTTTTATACTTAGTTTATTTCTTCAATCAAAAGTTTGTTATTTTAAATGGCAACGGAGTGTGCTGTTTGTTCTCAGGCAGTATTTGGAAGAAGAAGCTGCCTGCGTTTTCTATGATCTTAGCAGAAGTAACTAAGATCCACTGGCTGTTCTCGCACATTCTGAGGAGTGGGGTAACTTTCAGAAAGGGAATAGCGTGTGGGGAATCCCGCAAACAAGGTATGTGCAGTAAATTATTTTTCTAAGGAATGGAATTGACTAAGAAAATACTGCTGATACCGATGTAATGTAAGTACAGCCTTAAATGCAGCAGCGACTGGTATCAGGCTGATGAATGTATGTATAATAAGTAATTTTCTAAGGAATGGAATTTGACTAAGAAAATACTGTTAATACTGAAGTATTGTATAAGCCTTAACTGCAGTAGAAGCGACTGGTAGCAGGCTTATTAATAACACTACCTAACTTTTAAAGTGTATGTTTAAAACGTTTACTGGCATGTTATTAGTTTTTTGTGAGGTACTTTGATAAATCTTTTGGGGCATGATTTTCCACATGGCTGACGGCTGTTGTTTATTTCTACATAGAAACGGTTAACTGAGGTTTCCCACTGTTGTAATAGGAGTGGGAGGAGCCTATTTTTTTTTGCGCAGTAACAATTCAGTTTCAGTCTTCCTGCTTCTTCCTCCTTGATCCAGGACGTCTCTAGAGAGCTCAGGGGTCTTCAAAAGTCATTTTGAGGGAGGTAATCAGTCACAGCAGACCTGTGACAGTGTGTTTGACTGTGATAAAAACGTTAATTGTTAAATTGATTATCCGTTTTTGGGTATTAAGGGGTTAATCATCCATTTGCTAGTGGGTGCAATACTTTGCTAACTTAATACATTTACTGTGAAAATTTGGTTGCTATAACTGATTTGGTTCATTGTTATTTCTACTGTGACAATTTTTTTGTGCTTCTTAAAGGCGCAGTAGCGTTTTTTGTATTGCTTGTAAATTTATTTGAAAGGATTTTCCAAGCTTGCTAGTCTCATTGCGAGTCTGTTTAAACATGTCTGACACAGATGAATCTGTTTGTTCACTATGTTTAAAGGCCAATGTGGAGCCCCATAGAAATATGTGTACTAAATGTATTGATGTCACTTTGAATAAAAGTCAATCTATATCTGTAAAGAAATTATCACCAGACAACGAGGGGGAAGTTATGCCGGCTAACTCTCCTCACGTGTCAGTACCTTCGCCTCCCACTCAGGAGGCGCGTGATATTGTGGCGCCAAGTACATCAGAGAGCCCCATACAAATCACTTTACAAGACATGGCTGCTGTTATGACAGAGGTATTATCTAAATTACCTGAATTAAGAGGCAAGCGCGATAGCTCTGGGTTAAGGACAGAGCGTGCTGATGATGTGAGAGCCATGTCTGATACTGCGTCACAATTTGCAGAACATGAAGACGGAGAGCTTCATTCTGTGGGTGACGGATCTGATCCAGGGAGACCGGATTCAGAGATTTCTCATTTTAAATTTAAGCTTGAGAACCTCCGCGTATTGCTAGGGGAGGTATTAGCGGCTCTGAATGATTGTAACACGGTTGCAATTCCAGAGAAAGTATGTAGGTTGGATAGATACTTTGCGGTACCTGTGTGTACTGACGTTTTTCCTATACCTAAAAGGCTTACAGAAATTATTAGCAAGGAGTGGGATAGACCCGGTGTGCCCTTTTCCCCACCTCCGATATTTAGAAAAATGTTCCCAATAGACGCTACCACACGAGACTTATGGCAGACGGTCCCTAAGGTGGAGGGAGCAGTTTCTACTTTAGCTAAACGTACCACTATCCCGGTGGAGGATAGTTGTGCTTTTTCGGATCCAATGGATAAAAAATTAGAAGGTTACCTTAAGAAAATGTTTGTTCAACAAGGTTTTATCTTACAGCCCCTTGCATGCATTGCGCCTGTCACTTCTGCTGCGGCATTCTGGTTTGAGTCTCTGGAAGAGGCCATTCGCACAGCTCCATTGGATGAGATTATGGCCAAGCTTAAAGAACTTAAGCTAGCTAATGCATTTGTTTCTGATGCCGTTGTACATTTAACCAAACTTACGGCTAAGAACTCCGGATTCACCATCCAGGCGCGCAGAGCGCTATGGCTTAAATCCTGGTCAGCTGACGTGACTTCTAAATCTAAATTGCTTAATATTCCTTTCAAAGGGCAGACCTTATTCGGGCCCGGCTTGAAAGAAATTATTGCTGACATTACTGGAGGTAAGGGTCATACTCTTCCTCAGGACAGGGCCAAATCAAAAGCCAAACAGTCTAATTTTCGTGCCTTTCGTAACTTCAAGGCAGGAGCAGCATCAACTTCCTCCGCTCCAAAACAGGAAGGACCTGTTGCTCGTTACAGGCAGGGCTGGAAAGCTAACCAGCCCTGGAACAAGGGCAAGCAGGCCAGAAAGCCTACTTCTGCCCCTAAGACAGCATGAAGAGAGGGCCCCCTATCCGGAAACGGATCTAGTGGGGGGCAGACTATCTCTCTTCGCCCAGGCTTGGGCAAGAGATGTCCAGGATCCCTGGGCGTTGGAGATCATATCTCAGGGATATCTTCTGGACTTCAAAGCATCCCCTCCACAAGGGAGATTTCATCTTTCAAGGTTATCAGCAAACCAAATAAAGAAAGAGGCATTTCTACGCTCTGTGCAAGACCTCTTAGTAATGGGGGTGATCCACCCAGTTCCGCGGACGGAACAAGGGCAAGGGTTTTACTCAAATCTGTTTGTGGTTCCCAAGAAAGAGGGAACCTTCAGACCAATCTTGGATCTAAAAATCTTAAACAAATTCCTAAGAGTTCCATCATTCAAAATGGAAACTATTCGAACCATCCTACCCATGATCCAAGAGGGTCAATACATGACCACAGTAGACTTAAAGGATGCCTACCTTCATATACCGATTCACAAAGATCATTATCGGTACCTAAGATTTGCCTTTCTAGACAGGCATTACCAGTTTGTAGCTCTTCCCTTCGGGTTGGCTACGGCACAGAGAATCTTTACAAAGGTTCTGGGTTCACTTCTGGCGGTTCTAAGACTGCGAGGCATAGCGGTGGCTCCGTATCTAGACGACATCCTGATACAGGCGTCAAGCTTTCAAATGGCCAAGTCTCATACAGAGATAGTTCTGGCATTTCTGAGGTTGCATGGGTGGAAAGTGAACGTGGAAAAGAGTTCTCTATCACCACTCACAAGAGTCTCCTTTCTAGGGACTCTTATAGATTCTGTAGAGATGAAAATTTACCTGACGGAGTCCAGGTTATCAAAGCTTCTAAATGCTTGCCGTGTCCTTCATTCCATTCCTCGCCCGTCAGTGGCTCAGTGCATGGAAGTAATCGGCTTAATGGTAGCGGCAATGGACATAGTGCCATTTGCGCGCCTGCATCTCAGACCGCTGCAATTATGCATGCTAAGTCAGTGGAATGGGGATTACTCAGATTTGTCCCCTCTGCTAAATCTGGACCAATAGACCAGAGATTCTCTTCTCTGGTGGCTTTCTCAGGTCCATCTGTCCAAGGGTATGACCTTTCGCAGGCCAGATTGGACGATTGTAACAACAGATGCCAGCCTTCTAGGTTGGGGCGCAGTCTGGAACTCCCTGAAGGCTCAGGGATTATGGACTCAGGAGTAGAAACTCCTCCCAATAAATATTCTGGAGTTGAGAGCAATACTCAATGCTCTTCTGGCTTGGCCTCAGTTAGCAACACTGAGGTTCATCAGATTTCAGTCGGACAACATCACGACTGTGGCTTACATCAACCATCAAGGGGGAACCAGGAGTTCCCTAGCGATGTTGGAAGTCTCAAAGATAATTCGCAGGGCAGAGTCTCACTCTTGCCACCTGTCAGCGATTTACATCCCAGGCGTGGAGAACTGGGAGGCGGATTTTCTAAGTCGCCAGACTTTTCATCCGGGGGAGTGGGAACTTCATCCGGAGGTCTTCGCTCAACTGATTCATCGTTGGGGCAAACCAGATCTGGATCTCATGGCCTCTCGCCAGAACGCCAAACTTCCTTGTTACGGATCCAGGTCCAGGGACCCGGGAGCGGCGCTGATAGATGCTCTGACAGCCCCTTGGGTCTTCAACATGGCTTATGTGTTTCCACCATTTCCGATGCTTCCTCGACTGATTGCCAAGATCAAACAGGAGAGAGCATCGGTGATTCTGATAGCGCCTGCGTGGCCACGCAGGACCTGGTATGCAGACCTAGTGGACATGTCGTCCTGTCCTCCGTGGTTTCTACCTCTGAGGCAGGACCTTCTAATACAAGGCCCTTTCAAACATCCAAATCTAATTTCTCTGAGGCTGACTGCATCGAGATTGAAAGCTTGATTCTATCAAAGCGTGGCTTCTCTGAGTCAGTTATTGATACCTTAATACAGGCACGGAAGCCTGTTACCAGGAAAATTTACCATAAGATATGGCGTAAATATTTATACTGGTGCGAATCCAAGGGTTACTCATGGAGTAAGGTTAGGATTCCTAGGATATTGTCTTTTCTACAAGAAGGTTTTGAAAAGGGTTTATCTGCTAGTTCGTTAAAGGGACAGATTTCTGCTCTGTCTATTCTCTTACACAAACGTCTGGCAGAAGTTCCAGACGTCCAGGCTTTTTGTCAGGCTTTGGCTAGGATTAAGCCTGTGTTTAAGACTGTTGCTCCTCCGTGGAGCTTAAATTTGGTTCTTAAAGTTCTTCAAGGGGTTCCGTTTGAACCCCTTCATTCCATTGATATTAAGCTTTTATCTTGGAAAGTTCTGTTTTTGATGGCTATTTCCTCGGCTCAAAGAGTCTCTGAGTTATCGGCCTTACATTGTGATTCTCCTTATCTGATTTTCCATTCAGACAAGGTAGTTCTGCATACTAAACCTGGGTTTTTACCTAAGGTAGTTTCTAACAGGAATATCAATCAGGAGATTGTTGTTCCATCTTTATGTCCTAATCCTTCTTCAAAGAAGGAACGTCTTTTGCATAATCTGGACATAGTCCGTGCCCTGAAGTTCTATTTACAGGCAACTAAAGAATTTCGTCAAACTTCTTCCCTGTTTGTCGTGTACTCTGGTCAGAGGAGAGGTCTAAAAGCTTCAGCAACCTCTCTCTCTTTTTGGCTTCGTAGCATAATACGTTTAGCCTATGAGACTGCTGGACAGCAGCCTCCTGAAAGAATTACAGCTCATTCCACTAGAGCTGTGGCTTCCACCTGGGCCTTTAAGAATGAGGCCTCTGTTGAACAGATTTGCAAGGCTGCAACTTGGTCTTCACTTCACACTTTTTCAAAATTTTACAAATTTGACACTTTTGCTTCTTCGGAGGCTGTTTTTGGGAGAAAGGTTCTACAGGCAGTGGTTCCTTCCGTTTAAAGTTCCTGCCTTGTCCCTCCCATCATCCGTGTACTTTAGCTTTGGTATTGGTATCCCATAAGTAATGGATGACCCGTGGACTGAATACACTTAACAAGAGAAAACATAATTTATGCTTACCTGATAAATTTATTTCTCTTGTAGTGTATTCAGTCCACGGCCCGCCCTGTCTTTTAAGGCAGATTTAAATTTTAATTAAAACTCCAGTCACCACTGCACCCTATGGTTTCTCCTTTCTTGTCTTGTTTCGGTCGAATGACTGGATATGACATGTGAGGGGAGGAGCTATATAGCAGCTCTGCTTGGGTGATCCTCTTGCAACTTCCTGTTGGGAAGGAGATATAATCCCATAAGTAATGGATGACCCGTGGACTGAATACACTACAAGAGAAATAAATTTATCAGGTAAGCATAAATTATGTTTTTCTAACTTTGACCCCCAAAATCTGTTACATATCTTCAACCACCAAAAAACACCCATGCTAAATAGTTTCTAAATTTTTTCCTGAGTTTAGAAATACCCAATGTTTACATGTTCTTTGCTTTTTTTGAAAGTTATAGGGCCATAAATACAAGTAGCACTTTGCTATTTCCAAACCATTTTTTTTTTTTCAAAATGAGCGCTAGTTACATTGGAACACTAATATCTTTCAGGAATCCCTGAATATCCCTTGCCATGTATATATTATTTTTTAGTAGACATCCCAAAGTATTGATCTAGGCCAATTTTGGTATATTTCATACCACCATTTCACCGCCAAATTCGATCAAATACAAAAAATCGTTCACTTTTTCACAAATTTTTTCACAATTTTAGGTTTCTCACTGAAATCATTTACAAACAGCTTATGCAATTATGGCACAAATGGTTGTAAATGCTTCTCTGGGATCCCCTTTGTTCAGAAATAGCAGACATATATGGCTTTGGCATTGCTTTTTGGTAATTAGAAGGCCGTTAAGTGCCGCTGCGCACCACACGTGTATTATGCCCAGCAGTGCAGGGGTTAATTAGGGAGCTTGTAGGGAGCTTTTATGGTTAATTTTAGCTTTAGTGTAGTGTATTAGACAAACCAAAGTATTGATCTAGGCCCATTTTGGTATATTTCATGCCACCATTTTACCGCCAAATGCGATCATATTAAAAAAAAAAAAAAACGTTACATTTTTCACAATTTTAGGTTTCTCACTGAAATTATTTACAAACCGCTTGTGCAATTATGGCACAAATGGTTGTAAATGCTTCTCTGGGATCCCCTTTGTTCAGAAATAGCAGACATATATGACTTTGGCATTGCTTTCTGGTAATTAGAAGGCCGCTAAATGCTGTTGCGCCTCACACGTGTATTATGGCTAGCAGTGAAGGGGTTAATTAGGGAGTTTGTAGGGAGCTTGCAGGGTTAATTTTAGCTTTAGTGTAGAGATCAGCCTCCCACCTGACACCTGATCCCTCCCAAACAGCTCCCTTCCCTCCTCCACCCCACAATTGCCCCGCCATCTTAAGTACTGGCAGAAAGTCTGCCATTACTAAAATAAAAGTTTTTTTTTTTTAAATAATTTTTATAGCATATTTACATATGCTATTGTGTAGGATCCCCCCCAACCTCCCTGATCCCCCCCAAAACCGCTATCTAACCCTCCCCCTCTGCCTTATTGGGGGCCATCTTGGGTACTGGCAGCTGTCTGCCAGTACCCAGTTTGCAAAAAAAAAAGGTGTTTTTTTTAAAATTTTTGGCCGGTTTTTCTGTAGTGTATCTCCCCCCCCCCCCCACAGACCAACCCCCACCACCTAACTGATGTGTTTTTTTAAAAAATTATTTTTCTCTTGTTAAGTGTATCCAGTCCACGGATCATCCATTACTTGTGGGATATTCTCCTTCCCAACAGGAAGTTGCAAGAGGATCACCCACAGCAGAACTGCTACATAGATCCTCCCCTAACTATCATACCCAGTCATTCTCTTGCAAGCCTCAACAAAGATGGAGGTCGTAAGAGGAGTGTGGTGTTTTATACTTAGTTTATTCTTCAATCAAAAGTTTGTTATTTTTAAATGGTGCCGGAGTGTACTGTTTATCTCAGGCAGTATTTAGAAGAAGAATCTGCCTGCGTTTTCTATGATCTTAGCAGAAGTAACTAAGATCCATGGCTGTTCTCACATATTCTGAGGAGTGAGGTAACTTCAGAGAGGGAATGGCGTGCAGGTTTTCCTGCAATAAGGTATGTGCAGTTCATATTTTTCTAGGGATGGAATTTGCTAGAAAATGCTGCTAATACGGAACTAATGTAAGTAAAGCCTTAAATGCAGTGATAGCGACTGGTATCAGGCTTATTAATAGAGATACATACTCTTATAAAAATGTAATATAAAACGTTTGCTGGCATGTTTAATCGTTTTTATATGTATTTGGTGATAAAACTTATTGGGGCCTAGTCTTTTTCCACATGGCTGGCTTGAATTTTGCCTAGTAACAGTTTCCTTAGGCTTTCCACTGTTGTAATATGAGTGGGAGGGGCCTTTTTTAGTGCTTTTCTGTGCAGCTAAAAATACTGACAGAGACATTCAGTTTCCCTCTGCATGATCCAGGACATCTCTGGAGGGCTGTGGCAGTTGTGACTGTTTGAAAAAACGTTTTTGTCATTTATTATTCCGTTTTTGGTATTAAGGGGTTAATCATCCATTTGCAAGTGGGTGCAATGCTCTGCTAACTTGTTACATACACTGTAAAAATTTCGTTAGAGTAACTGCCTTTTTTCACTGTTATTTCAAATTTTGACAAAATTTGTGTTTCTTAAAGGTGCAGTAACGTTTTTTATTTTGCTTGTAAACTTGTTTAAAGTGTTTTCCAAGCTTGCTAGTCTCATTGCTAGTCTGTTTAAACATGTCTGACACAGAGGAAACTACTTGTTCATTATGTTTGAAAGCCATGGTGGAGCCCCATAGGAGAATGTGTACTAAATGTATTGATTTCACCTTAAACAGTAAAGATCAGTCTTTAACTATAAAAGAAATATCACCAGAAGATTCTGACGAGGGGCAAGTTATCGATATCAAGGCATCCTGCAATAACCGGAAAGCAGCTGGAAGTGATCAGGATTGCTTCCAGCTGCTTTCCAGACCGAGGACGTGCAGGGTACGTCCTTGGTCGTTAACTGACTTTTTTTGAGGACGTACCCTGCACGTCCTTGGTCGTTAAGGGGTTAATGTGACCTATAAACTGTACAACTCAATTGCAAAACAAACTAAAATCTTTTAGGTGGAGGGAAGTGTGCACACCCTTAAATTAATACTTTGTTGAAGCACCCTTTGATTTTATTACAGCACTCAGTCTTTTGGGGTATGAGTTTTTCAGCATGGCACATCTTGACTTGGCAAGATTTGCCCACTCTTCTTTGCAAAAACACTCCATATCTGTCAGATTGTGAGGGCATCTCTTGTGCACAGCCCACTTAACATCACCCCACAGATTTTCGATTGGATTCAGGTCTGTGCTCTGACTGGGCCATTCCAAAACTTTAATCTTCTTCTGGTGAAGCCATTCCTTTGTTGATTTGGATGTATGCTTTGGGGCATTGTCATGCTGAAAGATGAAGTTCCTCTTCATGTTCAGCTTTCTAGCAGAAGCCTGAAGGTTTTGTGCCAATATTGTCTGGTATTTGGAACTGTTCATAATTCACTCTACCATGACTAAGGCCCCAGTTCCAGCTGAAGAAAACCAGACCCAAAGCATTATGCGGCCACCAAAATGCTTCACTGTGGGTATGGTGTTCTTTTGGTTATATGCAGTGTTGTTTTTGCGCCGAAATATATCTTTTGGAATTATGGCCAAAAAGTTTAATCTTGGTTTCATCAAACCAGAACACCTTTTGCGACATGCTTTTGGGAGACTTCAGATGTGTTTTTGCAAAATTTAGCTGGGCTTGGATGTTTTTTTTGTAAGAAAAGGCTTCCGTCTTCCACTCTACCCCATAGCCCAGACAGTACTTGCCAGATATTCCTGCAGCTCCTTTAATGGTGCTGTAGGCCTCTTGGCAGCCTCCCAGACCAGTTTTCTTCTCGTCTTTTCATCAATTTTGGAGGGACGTCCAGTTCTTGGTAATGTCACTGTTTCTCCATATTCTATCCACTTGATGATGACTGTCTTCACTGTGTTCCATGGTATATCTAATGCCTTGGAAATTCTTTTGTACCGTTCTCCTGACTGATACCTTTTAACAATGAGATCCCTCTGATGCTTTGGAAGCTCTCTGCGAACCATGGCTTTTGCTGTAGGATGCGACTAACAAAACGCCAGGAAAGACCTACTAGAACAGCTGAACTTAATTTGGGGTTAATCAGAGGCATTTTACATGATGGCAAGTGTGTACTTACTCCTATTTAACATGATTTTGAATGTGATTGCTCAATTCTAAACACGGCTACATCCCCAGTTATAACCATATTATTTCAGTTTTTTATTTTTGAAATGATTTATCTTTGTCTCATTTTTTTTACATCACAGAAACATATGCACTATTAGATTATGTTCATATCAGAACAGTATAATTGTCTACTGATTGATGCAGTCCATAAGATTCACTAGGTACTGGAAATAGTCAGGAGAGGTTTTCTAAACTTAACCATATCTATGGAGCCAGGGATTGTCTTGTGTTATCCATTCCCTTATGACAATCTCTTGTTTTTCGTTGTACTCCTTGTGTTTTTGGAAATGTGGTCCCATATCTCTTTATTTCTTCCTTGTCTTGGCTTGGGCTCCCTGTACAAAGGACTTGACCAGTTTGCTTGTTTACCAGTATCTTGGTCCCTCAGGACATCACGGGTTGAATTGTGGACAGAGAACATAATCACATCATATTGGAAAACAGAAAATCTTTGGGGATTTAGCTAATAAATGCATGGAATCTAATTTGTAAATTGAACAGTATCTTGGAAAACAAAAGAAAACATTTTTTGGAGAGGAGTTTAGCGTGAAGGAAAAACACTGTAAAAAGGTTAAAACAACATAAACATTGTTAGATGGTGGAGTGAATTTAAAGGGCACCAATATGAAATGGAATACAGGCATATGGGAAGAATTAATGATGTAATGATTCAGCACATTCATGGGTAAATATAATGCTATTGTATGGTTAGTAGATTGTTTACAGCTCTGGCATTTTATATGGTACAATTTTCTACATGAAAAAATGTGTAATTTACTATGTGTGTTTTCCATTTGTACAGAGAAGTTATGCTCTAAAGATTTCTAGCTAAAACGTATTAAAGGGACAGTCAAGTCCAAAAAAAACTTTCATGTTTTAAATAGGGCATGCAATTTTAAACAACTTCCCAATTTACTTTTATCACCAATTTTGCCTTGTTCTCTTGGTATTCTTAGTTGAAAGCTAAAACTAGGAGGTTCATATGCTAATTTCTTAGACCTTGAAGACTGCCTCTAATCTGAATACATTTTGACCACTAGAGGGCATTAGTTCACACGTTTCATATAGATAACATTGAGCTCATGCACGTAAAGTGACCTAGGACTGAGTACTGATTGGCTAAACTGCATGTCTGTCAAAAGAACTGAAATAAGGGGGTAGTAAGCAGAAGCTTAGATACAAGATAATTACAGAGGTAAAATGTGTATTATTATAACTGTGTTGGTTATGCAAAACTGGGGAATGGGTAATAAAGGGATTATCTTTCTTTTTAAACAACAAATATTCTGGTGTTGACTGTCCCTTTAACTAGATAAGTAATATATTACTATGTTTATGTAGAGAGAGGTTTATTGTGCTCTATAGCAGATATTCTTAAAATGTTTACACCTTGGACCCCTTGTTACATTGTAAAACATTTTAGAGACTTCCTTTATTATAATATAGGCTAAAACAAACCCATTGACAGACTGGTATACAATGTTTTTTTTATTGATTAGTATAACACACAAGTTAGGTGATTATTAGCGAAAATAAGTCATTTCAACTTTCATAGCCATTGCTAGTCATTAACGGTTACTCACTATGTAGCTCCATGTATTTTCCGTGTAGGCTTCTCCCCCACGTGTGCAATGAGGACTCAAGCACTGTGTGTACTCTGCACGCAATGTTCCCTCTGATTTTTTTGGATAAGTGACTAAAATGTGTGCTCACACTTGAAAAGGTACAAAATCAGCTATGTGCCTTTTCTGACATTAAAGGGACAAGAAACCCCAAAACGTTAATTCATGATTTGGATAGAATATACAATTTTAAAAAAGTTTCAAATTTACTTTTATTATCAAATATGCTTCATTCTTTTGTTATCCTTTGCTGAAGGAACAGCACTGCACTACTGACAGCTAGCTGAACACATCTAGTTAGCCAATCACAAGAGACAAATGTATGCCGGAACCAATCGCTAGCTAGCTTCCACTTGTGTAGGATATATGTGTATTCTATTTTCAAATGTGCTTTGTACTGTTGGTATCTATTATTGAAAATAAAGTGAATTTAAAAGTGTCTTTAAAATGACATGTTCTATCTGATTCTTGCAAGTTTAATTTGGACTTTCCTCTCTTTAAGCTAAATAGATAAAAATGGAGCTCACTCATACACACTTACACACACACTCACACTACATGCACAAACTTACACACATACATACATACACACACACTACATGCTCACACACACACACACTTACTCACACAACATGCACACATACACACACACTTATGCACACATTTACACACATACACACACTTACTCACACTACATGCACACATACACACACACACACACACACTCACACAACATGCACACATCTACACACATACACACACTTACTCACACTACATGCACACATTTACACACATACATACACACACACACTTACTCACACAACATGCACACATTTACACACATACACACACTTACTCACACTACATGCACACATACATACACACACTTATGATACATGCACACACTTAGGGGTAGATTTATTAAGCTGCTTACGCAGCTTTTTGGGCTATGTGGTTCACAAAAGTGCACCTGTTGCCACATATTTAAGAAGCAGAAACTGCTTCTTTTTCCTCTCCACCAACTCAGAAGTGGCGAGATCAATCACCCGACACTCGCTCATTCGGGGTGATTGATAAATGGTTGCGCCGGATTAAGGACGGTGTTGCAAAAATACATCTTGTGCAGTGTTAAATTTCACTATGAGATGCAACATCGCAAGTGACCATTGCCTGGCAGACAGGTTCACTACTACTTGCGAACCTGTCTGCCTGCAGGGAGAGTAAATCTAGCCCTTACTTACACCAAGGCAGAACACTGTACGATGTGGGATCTCATCGCAGAATCTGTAGTGTGTCTGTAGAAAGACCGGACGTGAAAGTAAAAAAAAAAAAAATGCCTGCACTTTTAATTTTTACCTGCAGGTGTCAGTGTTCCGTTCCATCTCGGTTTAAATATTTACTACGTTCCTCTGTTTTCAATTTCTTCTCTCTTCCTGAACTCAAGTGTGGAGGGTAACAGATTGCAGAAAAGTTAAGTCAGGGCTTAAACAGACATTATGCACCCAAGTTTTCTGTGTGCTAAAGTTTTAATCTATAATGTTATACATGTAAGTGAATTGGTAAACTTATTGGAAGTGTGTGTATATATTTCTTCATATTGCTCTCCCAACCCAAGCTGCTTAGAGAGACGATCCTCAACCCTGACTTCCCACTCCCTTCTCTGTCTGCGCACCTTCATGCCTCAATTTAGATTATTTGCCTGCCACAATCGCTAGCTGGACCTGAAGCAACTCTACTTGTTTCACTGATGAAGACTATGCTTCACATTCCGGGGCTCCTTGCACAGACCTGCCCCTGCATCAGTGCACAGCATGGTGACTCACAAGATATTATATACCGGAGATCAGGTACTGTACAGCATAACAATTTCTGAACTGGTATCCCATTGCTGTGCACTGATGCAGGGGCAGGTCTGTGCAAGGTGCCAACGGAATGTGAAGCATAGTCTTCATCTAGTGAAACAAGTAGAGTTGCTTCAGGTCCGGCTAGCGATCCACAGTAAACTTGCGTGGGCAGGCAAATAATTCAAATTGAGGAAACACATCACAACTGAACGCTGCTACACTGTAGGGTGTCAAGGAGCCTACAATATATTCTTCATCTAATCTGAGTTTATGACATAGGCAGCTGCTGCGTAGAACACATATTGCCGGTGTCTTAAATTAAGATTTCTACCATAGGAATTTGATTACTGCGTCACTTCCGGTGACGTGTAGTCAGCTGCTGGAGGGTTGTGGCGCTTTCTGCGCATGTTTAAGGCACAATAGACAGCGCTCACTGGAGGCCCAACCTCCTACAAACAGCTGTTTAAGGCAGAATAGGTGACAACTTACTTTAGAACACCGATGTTCTAAAGTAAGTTGTCTACCGCGTAGGAATTGCTGCCTGATCGCTCTCTTCTCTCTATAACACAGATTTTATTTTGCAATAATTTTGAAATAGTTTTTTTACTTGCTGTATTTAGTTCCCTTTTCGCCGTTCTATACCTTTATAGCAATATCTCAAATTAGTCAACGCTGTACCGTGCTGTATTTTTGTGTTTTCTGAATGATCATTTCCTAAAGCCTCTAATATAATCCTCAGACGTTTTTACCTCGTTATGATATTACTGTTACTGTACAACACACCTATTTGCTCTCACGGAACAACCACCAATCACATGTGGACTGTAACGGGAGTTTCGTTTCCAGGAGTTGTTATAAGGACTTCAGTCTGAGCTAATTAGACATTGGTGGAAGCAAGAAGATAATTCATAACGAGGTAAAAACATCTGAGGATTATATTGGAGGCTTTAGGAAATGATCATTCAGAAAACACAAAAATACAGCACGGTACAGCGTTGACTAATTTGAGATATTGCTATAAAGGTATAGAACTGCGAAAAAGGAACTAAATACAGCAAGTAAAAACTATTTCAAAATTATTGCAAAATAAAATCTGTGTTATGGAGAGAAGGACAGAGCGATCAGGCGGGAATTCCTACGCGTTAGACAACTTACTTTAGAACACCGGTGTTCTAAAATAAGTTGTCACCTGTTCTGCCTTAAACAGCTGTTTGTAGGAGGTTGGGCCTCTAGCGCATGAGCAGTGAGCGCCACAAACCTCCAGCAGCTGATTAAAGTCACCGGAAGTGACGCGGTAGTCACATTCCTACGCGGTAGACAACTTACTTTAGAACACCGGTCTTCTTTATATGGAGCTGCTCCACACACAGTGTTCTGTCTGGCACCAATAGACTTCTGTTTAAATGGAATGGAGGATGGACTGGGGTTACATACATATGCAGTAAAATACTTGGTCTGATTCAAGTATACATGCTGTTTGAGTTAATAAAGGTGGTTGCACTGTTTGGACCTATATTTTTCTGTCCATTGCTGTCTTTTCTAATGACTATATGTTGCTGGAGTGCAATGTGGATTTGCATATGGCTTATGATTGGAGGGTGGGCGTGCTAGCCAAAAGCACAGCTCAGCCCTTTTCTTGGGGAGTGCCAGCATGTTTTTCAAAATTCCTATACATATCTCATTTAGTTAATTAGAGCATTTATTACTGGTATTATATATTGAGTACACTGGCCCTTTAAAAAAATGATTCTAGGACTCTAGGAACCAACCAATATACTATTTTTAATAAATGTGTGTTAATATGTATATGTGTGTGTGTGGGTGTTAATATGTGTGTATGTATATATGTGTATGTGTGTATATATATATATGGCGATATTGATATGCAGGGGGGGTATGCATGAAGAAACCAGGGTGATATTGATATGCAGGGGGGGGTATGTATGAAGAAACCAGGGTGATATTGATATGTGGGGGGGGGGGGTATGCATGAAGAGACCAGGGTGATATTGATATGCAGGGGGGGTATGTATGAAGAGACATGGGTGATATTGATATGCAGGGGGGGTATGTATGAAGAGACAAGGGCGATATTGATATGCAGGGGGGGTATGTATGAAGAGACAAGGGCGATATTGATATGCAGGGGGGGTATATATGAAGAGACAAGGGTGATATTGATATGCAGGGGGGGGGTGCAATGCATGAAGAGAGAGACCAGGGTGATTGATATGCAGGGGGGGGGTATGTATGAAGAGACAAGGGTGATATTGATATGCAGGGGGGGGTATGCATGAAGAGACCATGGTGATATTGATATGCAGGGGGGGGGGGTGCAATGCATGAAGAGAGAGACCAGGGTGATTGATATGCAGGGGGGGGGTTGCATGAAGAGACCATGGTGATATTGATATGCAGGGGGGGGGGGGTGCAATGCATGAAGAGAGAGACCAGGGTGATTGATATGCAGGGGGGGGATGCATGAAGAGACCATGGTGATATTGATATGCAGGGGGGGGGGTGCAATGCATGAAGAGAGAGACCAGGGTGATTGATATGCAGGGGGGGGATGCATGAAGAGACCATGGTGATATTGATATGCAGGGGGGGGGTATGCAATGCATGATGAAGAGACCAGGGTGAAGTTTTCAAGAACTGCTATGATCTCTGATTCTGATATATATGTATACCTAAAAAAAATTTCCTTTTAACTTTATTAGATCACACACCCGCTTTTACCATATCTAACTATTCTTAAAGAGAACATGAAACATAAAAAATACAGATTCTGAATCTGATATAAAACATATAATTTAAAGAATTTTCCAATAAATTTCTATTAGGCAAGGCTGCCAAGGCAGTAAGTACATATGTGTGCAGTGAGTCAACAAGCAATCATCAGCTCTGAGCCTACCTAGGTATCCTTTTCAACAATGGATACCAATAAAACCAAACAAATTAAATAATAGAAATAGATTGGAAAGTTGTTTAAAATAGAGTATGTTCAACTTCTACTAAATCATGAAAGAAAACTAAAACAAGGGTTTTATGTCCTATTGTCCATTAAAGTATTATCCACCACTTTTGGTACCATATCCATATTATATTGTGCTATTGGTGTGCCGTGTGTGTATCATCATCTACCTTACAAAATAAAATGCCGTTGTAAGTCGTGTAACATATATTTCATATATTTAAAAAGCAAATTGTATAAGGGCCCGGCCATAGAAGTGCAAAAGGAAAATATTCTAAAAAATTTTGGAACTTTTTTTTGTTTGCACTGTTGTGTTGTGTATTCCATCCATCATGTGTTAACCCCCCCCCCCGCAAATGCGTTGAGCATTCAGTTAAAGTCGTCAATGCACTGCTGTGGTGAGCCAATGACAAGAGACGGTGTGACAGTAGCCACCCATCAGTCACCTCTGCTAGTTCAGACAACTTCATTTCATGCCGATATGTACATATGAATCGATTTTCAAAAAAGGTTGTCAAAAGAACAAAGTTTATTTCATAATAAAAAATAATTTAAGTTTCTTAAAGGGATAGTAAAGTCAAAATTAAGCTGATTTCTATTTCAAAATGACCTGCAGAAAATTTTTGACTAAAAAAAAATCTCATCGCAGAAAGTGAAAAAAAGTTCTGCTTCTGGGCAGACATACACTCACTCATACATGCACACATTTAGTCATACATACATACACACACTCACTATATATATATATTAGGGCTGGGCAATATGACCAAAAAAATAAATTGCCAATTTTTTTGGAAAAAAAAATGTGATTGCGATTTAATTAAAAATGACTATAACACTAATTAAAAAAATTATTTAACACTACAGAATCTTAATGTACATGTTTATCAATGTCCAGTACACTATTTGAGCATAAAAATACAAAACAAAAAATAGTTACAATAAAATTTGCTGCCTGTGATGTGATTAAATAGTAGCCACTAGCCAGTTATTAGGTCTTATGACACACGAGTTCACACAACATTGTCATGTTTTATTGGACAGTCATTTATCTCAGATTCAATTATAGCTTTGCATTTTGCGTACCTTTCTGGGATTGCAACTACTGAGAAGTAATTGCGAGATGGCATTTGGTATCTCTTGTCGAGTGTATCATTCTTTTGAAGCCTTGTTTACTAACTGTATGCAGGCACCATGTCTTTGCATACATAATATGCAATAGCGTTGGTTATTTCTCTATGCCTTTTTGAGGTCTTCCCATATGGTGCTGTGTTTGCAAAAGCCTTTATGATTGGTTGCTGCTGCTCAACTTTAGATTCACAGCTTGTTTGTGTTGTCTTTTCTCTACCAGGTTTTTTTTTACATACATCGTTCAAAGATTTCCTTATGCCGCTGTTTAAGGTGCTGGAACAGGTTTGATGTGTTACTTTGTTTTGCTGCAACACTCGTTCCACAAGTTTTGCAGATGACTTGGTTCTGTTTCACATCCTCTTTTCTGAATCCAAAATATTCCCAAACAACTGATGTTGAATTTTTCTTTGGCACCAACAATTCTGTAGCAACATCAACATCATTTTCATTATCGTCGTCGTTATTGTTGGACGCGGACAGCTCTTCAGAACTCATCTTGAATTTTATGTACCACGCACACAATACCAGCTGACTGCAGGATGAAAGCCAGTTGCTGCCACACACTCAGAATTCTCTGCAAAAATGGCCGTTTTGCGGGCATTCTCGGGTCTGCCCACAGCCGCACCCTGGTCTGCCTCTCATCCTCCCTCTCCGTCTCCGCTTTCATTAAGATTAAAGAATGTGTTTTTTTTTTTCAGAAAATCGCGTACTCTCACGGTTTTTAAACCGCAGCGATTAATCACGGTTTAAAACCACACGTGCGGTTAATCGTGCAGCCCTAATATATATATATATATATATATATATATATATATATATATATAACAGTCCCAGGTGAACTCTGCACTCGCTTCGTTAAACAGCTGCCCGGGGTGCATCCAATACAAATACAAAGTCCCAAAAATAAAGAGCACTCACCAGGGCTTATATAAATGTAGCATTCAAAGTTTTTATTACATAAAGTGACTGACCCCAAAAGTAGGGCTAGGTCTAGGCAATCGGATCAAGTAGAGAGAGGTATTGAGAGAGGTATTGAGATAGCGCTACAAAGTGATCTATCATGTGAATCTTACAAACAGCAGTAATTATGAAATTAGACAATAATCCATGAGTAAGACAACATGTGTTTTTTTGGGAACTTATCCAACAGTCAGAGTTTAAGAATAATAAAAAAGAGGGTGTAGCTGGTACAAGAAATTACCTCTATCCTATGAGGTAAGTTGCCGCATCTGTGAGAGTAATGTCTCCTGTTTAGGTCTCAAGCTAGATACGTAGTAGAAGCTGATTAAATCTTCTCCTCTTGGAGTATGGTGTACTAATACAAGGTAGGAGCTCCTGTATGTCCCTCCGTGAGCCAGGTTATTATACAAAGGAAAAGACACTGAAAAAGAGCATAGCGTGATACTCTTTTAATAAAGAATAAATGACAATACAGAAAAATCCCTACTCACATTAAAAAAACTCAAATATGTGAAGTATGTTAAAAGCACATAGTACACATCACATGTTTGAGGTTTTTTAATGTGAGTAGGGATTTTTCTGTATTGTCATTTATTCTTTATTAAAACAGTATCACATTATGTTCTGTTTCTGTGTCTTTTGCTTTGTATAATAACCTGGCTCACGGAGGGACGTACAGGAGCTCCTACCTAGTATCAGTACACCATACTGCATAATTACTGCTGTTTGTGAGATTCACATGATAGATCACTTCTTACTCTCTACTTGAGAGATGTGTGTGTGTATATGTATATGTGTCATATATATATATATATATATATATATATATATATGTGTGTGTGTGTGTGTATGTCTGTGTGTGTCTGTGTGTGTGTGTGTATATATATATATATATATGTATGTGTGTATGTGTATATATATATACCTCACATTAAGCAAATTATGGAAAATATTGCTTACTTTATATACTTTATTATTTTTTTTTCTTTCATTCATACACACTCACCCACTCATACATAAATATATAATAAATAGCCTTCCACACAGGTGTAGTCACTGCCTGGGTCCTATCCTCTAGTCGATTTTGAGGGGCATGTTGGATGTTGGAGGGCACTTGTTATAAAGCAAATAGCTATGCACCTTTATTTCCAAATTAGTTTCACATTAATAAAATGTCGACGTTTCGACCCATATGTAGGCCTTCTTCAAGACAATTATCATCTGGCTGCAGGTCACTAAACAGCTCCGCACATACATACAATCACTCATACATACACACATAGTATCTCAGAAAAGTAAATACACCCCTCATATTTTTGAAAATATTTTATTATATCTTTTCCTGTGACAACACTGAAGAAATTACACTTTGCTACAATGTAAAGTAGTGAGTGTACAACCTGTATAAGAGTGTACATTTGCTGTCCCCTCAAAATAACTCCACACACAGCCATATATGTCTAAACCATTGGCAACAAAAGTGAGTACACCCCTAAGTGGAAATGTCCAAATTGGGCCCAATTAGCCAATTTCCCTCCCCGGCATCATGTGACTCATTAGTCTCAGGTGTGAATGGGGAACAGGTGTGTTAAATTTGGTGTTATCGCACTCACACTCTCTCATACTGGTCACTGGAAGTTCAACATGGTACCTCATGGCAAAGAACTCTGAGGATCTGAAAAAAAGAATTGTTGCTCTACATAAAGATGGCCTAGGCTATAAAAAGATTGCCAAGACCCTGAAACTGATCTGCGGCACGGTGGACAAGACTATACAGAGATTTCACAGAACAGGCCTCGCCATGGTCGACCAAAGAAGTTGAGTGCACTTGCTCAGCGTCACATCCAGAGGATCTCTTTGGGAAATAGACGTATGAGTGCTGCCAGCATTGCTGCAGATGTTAAAGGGGTGGGGGGTCAGCCTATCAGTGCTCAGACCATACGCCGCACACTGCATCAAATTGGTCTGCATGGCTGTCGTCCCAGAAGGAAACCTCTTCTAAAGATGATGCACAAGAAAGCCTTCAAACAGTTTGCTAAAGACAAGCAGACTAAGGAAATTGATTACTGGAACCATGTCCTGTGGTCCAATGAGACCAAGATAAACTTATTTGGTTCAGAAGGTGTCAAGCATGTGTGGCGACAACCAGGTGAGGAGTACAAAGACAAGTGTGTCTTGCCTACTGTCAAGCATGGGAGTGTCATGGTCTGGGCCTGCATGAGTGCTGCTGGCACTGGGGAGCTGCAGTTCATTGAGGGAAACATAAATGCCAACATGTACTGTGACATACTGAAGTGGAGACTGCCCCGCAGGGCAGTATTCCAACATGATAACGACCCCAAACACACCTCCAAGACGACCACTGCCTTGCTAAAGAAGCTGAGGGTAAGGTGATGGACTGGCCAATCATGTCTCCAGTCCTAAACCCTATTGAGCATCTGTTGGGCATCGTCAAAGGGAAGGTGGGGGAGCGCAAGGTCTCTAACATCCACCAGCTTGTGATGTCATCATGGAGGAGAGGAAGAGGACTCCAGTGGAAACCTGTGAAGCTCTGGTGAACTCCACGCAAAAGAGGGTTAAGGCAGTGCTGGAAAATAACGGTGGCCACACAAAATATTGACACTTTGGGCTCAATTTGGACATTTCCACTTAGGGGTGTACTCACTTTTGTTGCCAACGGTTTAGACATTAATGGCTGTGTGTTGAGTTATTTTGAGGGGACAGCAAATTCACACTGTTATACAAGCTGTACACTCACTACTTTGCATTGTAGAAAAGTGTCATTTCTTCAGTGTTGTCACATGAAAAGATATAATAAAATATTTACAAAAATGTGAGGGGTGTACTCACTTTTGTGAGATACTGTAAATTTACACAGACAAACATTTACACAAACAGAGCCATGGTATTCCCTGACATTAAAACATAATTGTAACTGGATTCTGCATTCATTTTCCTTTATGGAGAAGTTTGTGTGAAGACATTGAGCCAAACAAAATGTACATCGATGAACAGCAACATCCTAGGCCCTTTTTGCATAATTGCTTCACTACTGTTGTTTGGTTAGTAATTACAACTTAGCCTACCGTTGTACCAGGGACCCCTTCTGATCTCCAGTCTCACTGTGCACAGTATATTATCATATCTTGTGGGGTTCCCCAAGAAGCACAGCTGTACAGCACTCTAGATTACATGGATGCATGATGCTCTGAGTTTCTCCCACAGATGCAATGTTCTGTGCTTCTCTGACAGGCAGAGAGGTTGAATGCTTTGTGGTCCCATAGCTGTGTTTGATGCTCTGACAGCTGGCTCCCTTCCTGTGATTTTTCTGGGTTTGTTGTACAGAGGGCAGTGTGACCACAGAGCAAAGCTGGAAGGGGAGCTGAAAACTTAATTCCCAGTCATATGATCCCCTTGGTACCAGGCAGCACCAGAGTGATCTGTTTAGCCTAGATTTGGACAATAGAAATCCCTTGTTTCCTAATCCTCCTATCCCAATATCTGCACGGTTTACTTAAAGGGACAGTATATGCCACTTATCATTTAACTGCATGTAATAGACACTACTATAAAGAATAATATGCACAGATACTGATATAAAAATCCAATGTAAAACCTTTTAAAAACATACTTAAAAGTTCCCAATTTAAAGGGACATTATACACTAGATTTTTCTTTGTTTAAATGTTTTGTAGCTGATCCATTTATATAGCCTATACAGTTTTGTTTTTTTTAAATGGATAGTTTTGCTTATTTTTAAATAACATTGCTCTGATATTCAGACTCCTAACCAATCCCCCAAAGTTTTAGGAGAATACCGACGTATACCTACTCCAGCTTGCTTCTGTTTGTGTAAAGGGTCTTTTTCATATGCAAAGGAAGGGGGTCTTCTATTGCCCACTTGCAGTGGGTGTTCCAGTAACCTTTTAAACAGAGCTAAACTGGAAGCTTCTAAGTAAGTTTTTAAACGGTTTTATACTGAATTTTTATATCAGTATCTGTGCATATTATTCTTTATAGTACTGTCTATTACATGCAGTTATATTAAATTTGGTGTATACTGTCCCTTTAACACTGTTAATGAGATAAGCCAGGGACACCCACTGAAAAGGGCTGATAACAGAACCCCCCCCCCCCTCCCCTGTATATGAAAAGACCCATTATAAAAAACAGAAGCAGTCTGAAGTCAGTATACATCAGTATACCTCTAAAATTTTGGGGCTTGGTTATGAGTATGAAAATCAGCACAATGTTTTTTTAAAAATAAGCAAAACTATACATTTTTACAAAAACACACCCAGATAGGCTGTGCAAATGGATCATCTATAAAACATTTATGCAGAGAAAATTCTAGTGGATAATATCTCTTCAGAATAGGACAGAAATCCCTTTAAATGGCTGTAAAATATGTCTGATAAAATAATGTTTATGATGTAGTCTATGAGCTAATAGTGATATCACACAGCAGGTTAGTTTTGGAAACAGAAGTTACTTGCAAAAGTGACTGTAAAATTGTGAGTCTTATATATATATATTCTGTTTTTTTGTTTAACAATTTTCCAATTTACTTCTGTTATCAAGTTTGCTTAGTTCTCTTTGTATCCTTTAAGTAATCCTAGGTGAGCTCTGGAGTGTGTATGGTCCTTAGTCATCTGGCAGTAGTGTTTGCAACAATGCTTAAAGGGACACTGAACCCACATTTTTTCTTTCATGATTCAGATAGAGCATGCAATTTTAAGCAACTTTCTAATTTACTCCTATTATCAATTTTTCTTCGTTCTTTTTCTATCTTTATTTGAAAAAGAAGGAATCTAAGCTAAGGAGCCAGCAAATGTTTGGTACAGAACCATGGGCAGCACTTGTTTATTGGTGCTGTCCAATCAGCAAGGACAACCCAGTTTGTTCAACAAAAATAGGCCGGCATCTAAACTTACATTCTTGCTTTTCAAATAAACATACAAAGAGAATGAAGAAAATTTAATAATAGGAGTAAATTAGAAAGTTGCTTAAAATTGCATGCTTTATCTGAATCACAAAAGAAAAAATTTGGGTTCAGTGTCCCTTTAAATCAATGTTCTAAATAAAGTTGCAAACTCTTCTGCCATAGAGTGTCTGTATCTTTCCATGGCAGCCATGTTTGCAACTATGTATAGCATTTATATAAGCATTGTTGCAAACACTGCTTCCAGATGGTTAAATACACATGCATGCTCCTTAGCACACCAAGTGTTAAACTTTAACAAAGGATACCAAGAGAACTAAGCAACATTAATAACATAATTAATTTAGAAAGATGTTTAAAATGTTGTGCTGTATCCAACCTGTTTAAGTTTGACTTTACTGTCCCTATAAGATTAAATAGATTTCAGGGCAAGTGGCAGTATATGTAGTATTCCTGTTTTGTTAAAGGGGCAGTAAACTTACAAACTAATGTTATATAATTCTGCACATATAACATTAGCTTACCGGCATATGTATACATTAAAGTATTGCAGAATTTTTTTATGTAAAAGTTCATTTTACCAGAACGCCGCTCCTTGCTCTACTGAGCGGGTCTGGTTTTTACACAGCGAATCGCGACAAAACTCTCTAGTCACAGTGTGCCCAGTCGCGCCATTAAAATGAATGTAGCTCACTCCCGCTCTGGTCTAGTAGCGGGAGCGAGCTACATTTATTTTAATGGTGCGACCAGGCACACTGTGACTAGACAGTGTTGTCGCGATGCGCTGTGTAAAAACCAGACCCGCTCAGTAGTGCAAGGAGCGGAGTTCTGGTAAAATTAACATTTACATACAAATTTGTTTCCTTCTCTTGGTATTCTTTCCGGAAAAGCATACCTAGATAGGCTCAGGAGCAGCAATGCACAACTGAGAGCTAGCGATTAGTGACTTTACATATATGTCTCATGTAATTGACTTAACAGATTTGTTCAGCTAGCTCCCAGTAGTGCATTGCTTCTGCCTCAACTAAGGGTATAAAAAGAATTAAGTACATTTGATAATAGATGAAAATTTTAAATATCTTTAAAATGTATATACTCTATCTAAATCATCAAATAAAAGTGTTAGGCTCCATGTCCCTTTAATTCTAGAAGTAAAAATAATATAGGAGTGATAACATTGTCAGGTGTCTGCCAACAGAAAATAATTAGCAATGAGCTAACAGAATCCGGTAAGATACATACATTGCAGAAAGGGTGGTTACTGGATCGTAGAGGTGCACAGATTGTTTCACTGAGAGGGGAGGGTTTGGCAGAGCTATGACTATACCCCAGTGGGCTGGGTTTGGCTTAAGTTCCAACCCTTTATGTATATAGCTGTTTGTACAGGACATTGGTTGAATCATTGAAATCTGACAACCTCGTTTTCCCTGGAAGCTGTTGTGAAGAAGGAGGGGAGTTTGTAGTACAGGTACTGGAGAGAATGGGAGATGTTTACCACCCTTTTATTTATTCTTTTAAGTTATTTGTTTTTCTTCCTTAACTTCTCAGTTCACACACTATCCCTATACTTCCTTTTTTTTTTTAACCTTTCCTCTCATAAAGCAAACCTCTAGCACAGTAGAAAGTCCTGTGTTTGGGCATGTTTGTTAGATAAAGACTGTCCTCCAGATGTGCAAGGGGCTATTACACTGCTGCTGCCCTGCACAGTGCTGTGTGTGTTGTAGGGTCTCTGGTGGGTCTATATAAAAACACAGAAGTAGGCTTTCTGCTATAATCAAAGCAAATATGCCCTTGTTATATGCAACTTTATATTAAGCTTGCTATCTAGTATATCTGGAGGGGCAGCTGGACAGTGTAATCTATGCACCTGCACACATTTTATCCAATATTTATAAAGCTGCATCCACTCACCTTACAGCCTAGATAATATTTTATTAGTGCAATCTCTCAATATTGGGTGTAGAAAATAAAAATACATTATTTATTTATTTATATATATATATATATATATATATATATATATATATATATATATATATATATATATATATATATATATATATATATATATGTGACATGACTATATATACCTTTACAAATATTTCTTACAATTTCTGTGTAAATGTTACAAAAAAGGTAACACTGGTATCAATAGTTGCATCCTGCTAGTAAAGAGTAGGTTTATAAAATGAGAGAGACTGAGCACTTTGAAAATGTATTTTTTTGTGAGTTCACCTTTGACTGTCCCTCTCTGCTACTCACACACACAATCAGGTGATATAGTCCTGGGACGTGATATGATAGCTCCTCGCTAAAGCTAAACTTCTGCCAGTTGTAACAAGGATACACTTAGGTCTTTGTCAGCAGATCCTGTCTTACAATCTCATATTTTTTGATTTACATAACTAAACCATTCCACAGTAATTTAACTCTTTCACTGTTTGTAGCGCCTTGCAAAATGTATTATCAATCTGCATTATTATGTATAGTGTTCTGCATTTTATATCAGTCCTTATTATGTGCCAACTGCTGGGCATATTTTGTTACACTGTTCACGTTATATATTTGTATATTCTTTAGGTAAGAAAATATGTTTAGCTGTTAGCTGTGAAACAAATGATGTGTTTATGCTCATGTCTGGCCGGTTTTATTCAGAGTCTGTTATGTTAAACCCATTGCAGTGAGAGTGTTACTATATGAATGCTGCTTGCAGTTCTATGTATTTTGAGTGTGCCTGAGGCATGAAAAGTGTGTTTGTATAAGTGGCCTATTTGCTTCTGTTTTTATTTTGTGTGTGTGATCGACAGGTGTCAGCCTCATGCTGATGAGACGAAAAAAGTTAAGCTGTTTTTATTTCAGGGGCTTATCTGTTATTCTTTGTTTAAACTTTTTCTGCCAGAGGTTTCTATAACATGGTCCACTGGCATACAAGGGTTTAAATGTTTTATGCAACATGCATGGGTAAAGGCACAAAGGTGCTAAAGAAAATGTTCTTGGTTACAGAATTGTTTTAACTACACTGTTGATTGAATGTAATGATGTATTTAACCCCTGCTTAAAAATATAGTAAGTCAGCACTAGATCAGCATTGCACTTCTGGGAGCTAGCTGAGCACATCTGGCTATGCAATAATAAGAGGTATATCAGTGTTTTCCCCAACGCCTATTTGATGGGCACACCACCCGGCTGAATATACTGACCACCTGGCTGGGACATGAAACCCAAATTTTTTCTTTTGTGATTTAAATAACTTTCTAATTTGCTTCATTCTCTTGATATCCTTTGCTGGAAAGCATATCTAGATAGGCTCAGTAGCTGCTGATTAGTGGATGCACATAGATGCCTCGTGTGATTGGATCACTGGTGTGCATTGCTATTTCTTCTACAAAGGATATCTAAAGAATGAAGCAAATTAGATAATAGAAGTAAATTGGAATGTTGTTTAAAATTGTATTCTCTATCTGAATCATGAAAGAAAAATTTGGGGTTTAATGTCCCTTTAAGCCACAATTGTAGGGCCATGACAGAGCATGCAATTTTAAAAAAGTTTCCAATTTTACTTTTGTTATCAAATTTTGTTCCCATCATGGAGAGAGGGGGGAGAGAGCAAAAGAGAGGTGGAGCGAGAGAGAGCGCAAAAGAGAGGGGGAGAGAGCACAAAAGAGAGGGGGAGAGAGAGAGCAAGGGGTGGGACCGCTGTACTGCAAAAAGTTGTCAGTCTGCTTCAATGGGTATTTATATTCACTTCTAAGTACTTTGGCAGGGATGTTAAAAGCTAAATAAATACTAAATATGACGATATATTCAAAGCAAACATTAAGCTAAGGAAATAGTCAGATGTATTTTCAAAAAGTATATTGCTTGTTTTAATATTGTAGAAATAATCGTACAGTTTTAGTCTCCATAACGTATTGAGTGCCGTCATGCTGTCAGCTAGGTTTTCTTACGTTTCAAAGTCTGTTATCTTCTCTGCTGAGGCCAGTTAGAGACAGTTATGAACAAGCTACTAGAGTAGCACTCTCGCATTGTTTACGGTCCCTTTAATAAGAGCTTGCACAGTGTCTTCTCTTTATTTCTCTTCTCTTGTTTGCCACTTATGAGCATGTGATAGGGATGGAGGAGGATAAACTATATACAAGCACAATAACCACAGCTACAAAATAAAATCTTGCTTTATTCACAAATGACTAAACTCTGTGCTAATATAAGATGGTTTACCTTTGCCAAAGATAATTATGATTTGCATTACTTCATATCTGATTTTATTGTTTTGCCAGGTGTTTAGTTATATTGTTGTTTACTGAGTGTTCCAGTTTCTAATCTCTGTTTATTCTCTTAGGTGTTGTGGTAGTTCCCCCCGAACAGATGGACCCTCGTCCCCTGTTCCAGGCAGTGGATGCTCTCTGCGAAGATAACATATGTCACTTTGGGGAATCAGCATCTGATGTTGGCTCCCGTCTGGTGCAGGCATTCTCTCGCATCCAGGAACAGGCACAGGGTATAGAGCCAGCTTTACGGGCTCTAGCTGCAGTATGTCCTCTCTTTGATTTAGATCCTGACACTCCAGCTAATGGTTACCGTAGCCTGCTAAAAGTTGTGCTGTCCTGCACTCAGCACATCTTGCACAAGTGCCGCTATGTCACTGCCAGCAGACGCAGCCTGTTCTTCCGAGCTGCACACAATTGCTCAGAACTGGAAGCATATGGAGCTGCACTTACGCAACTTCGAGCTCTTCTCTGCTTTGCACAACGCCTTCTTACTGCAAACTGTCATGGGGACCTTTTCTTTCGGCAAGAGCATGGCCTGTCTGAGGAGTTTCTGCGAGAGTACAGCACTATGCACAAAGGATGTTTTTATGGCCGATGCATGGGTTTCCAGGTAAATGGCCACCATCTTATTCTCTGTGCATCTGCTTAACAATTGTTGGTTCCTTGTACAACGAACAGCTTGTATTATCTTTAGATTTAGCCACATTGCTGTTTTCTTATACATCAGAACCCCCAATTAAACTTGTATACCCACATAAATATCCATTATGAACTCCTAGTGCTCCATGGACAAAACAAAAAGACACTCACTAGTCTTGTTACTAACATTTATTAATGTCTTTAGAATCTTTTTTTTTAACAAAACCTTTTGAGGGCAATTATTTTTGTACCCTTTATAGGACTAGAATTGCTTTTAGTGGTTTCCTACTGTAGCACATAGTCTTAGATAATCTTTTACTCCTTGCACATACCTTTCTACTCTTTGTCTCTTCTTTCAACTATGTGTTCATTTTATTGTTATCACTTGAGATTATAATTCCCTGAATGAAATTGGTTTTCTATCTGTGGTTTGAACTCTAGAGATAATAGAGTTCTGAGACAAAAGGTAGGGGGACCACTTGCAGAATGTCCTGGTCATTACTTGTTCTGTTAGTCCTGGGATTTTGAGTTGGGTTCTGGAGCCAGGTTTAGATTCTGATGAGTGAAGTAGTGGTGATTGAGCAGTAAGGGAGGTGGGTGCACCTAGCAGAAGCATCCAAGATGAATTTAAGAATAGCCAATTTATAAAACCAGACCTGGCAGAAGTCAACAAGTAAATAGATAAGCACTGTGATTGTTTCTTTCATGGCACAAGGATTCTTGTATATATTTTGTTATAGTTCAGCTGTTAAACATATTCCTATGCTTTTTACTATATATTTTATTTTCTTTCTTCCCATCATTGCCTTTTTGAAGGGGCATATTAAATCAATTTGTTAGCCTTTGTAATTTTTGCATTACAGACTCTAGCTTAATATGTGTTTAGTCTCTGCAAATGTGGTTAAACCCATACATTGAGTCCTGTTTTGAAGCAACAAGCATTGAAGCTCCCAAACAGAACACGACCACCAATAATTATTGGCCAGTTTCTGCTTGTGACTCCAGAGTGGGATTTAAAAACTATTTATTTAAATGTTTTGCAGGGGTTAAAAATATGTAAAGTGGCTGGAGTCAGTAACACATGTTTGTATTATAATGTCCCTTTATTAAATGAAAGTCTTTTCTCCCTCCTCCTTCCCGTGGTCTGTTGTCCTTTAGTCTTTTGCTTTCCACATAGCTCTCTTACTTTCCTGGCACTCCAGTGTTTTTGACCTTAACATTATGAGCAACCTTGATCTTCTCCTGGCATGTATGATGCTGACATCACAGCTGATTATCACTGTCATTGATAAGATCAGGCGGAGATTTCCTGGAATCTTTTCAAAGTTGTGACTTATGACAATGACATTCGTCTCCTAGAGGCTGACTGCAACACTAGGTTAGGTTTCACTGAACTTTAAGCCCTTTTACTGACCAGGTGGACTTTAAATCCATGGAAAATATACCTGTGATTGCTTCTAGACTGAGTTCCAACTACCTAAATGTTTTAGGTAGTTGGAATTCAACTATATTAGGGCCCCATCATAATTATTATTGCCCTAATATATGTTACAGAGATGTATATGGATTTTTTTTTTTTGCTGTTTAGCTTATGTTCGTCTTTACTTGTTCTCTAAGAAACGAGAGAATCTTCTTTGACTAAGTCAAAGTTCAAACACTGAAATTCTTTAAATAACTCATTATCTTCCATGTACACTCTATCTCTAATGCTGAGTTTCAATGTTTACATTTCTTATTTACAACAGGTAATATTTTTTTCACATCTAATTGCATAACCTTTGCCCTCTCTGCACACCTTTGCTTTCACTTCTCATTTGCTAACTTCTGATGTTTACCCCTTAGTTCACTCCCTCCATTCGCCCATTCCTGCAGACTATCTCTATCGGACTGGTATCATTCGGAGAGAATTACAAACGCCATGAGTCTGGGATCAGTAAGTAGAGGCATACATGGATAGTCATTAAAGGGACATTCTAGTGCAGGGGTGGTAAACCAATAAAACATTCTCTCAAATTCCCAGAGTACCTTTAATAAATTTTAAAGGGACATTAACAATGCAGGAATGCTGATAATTAGCAGATATTAATAATAAACGTAATAATAAGAATTAGTAGTTTCTTAGAACAAATGTAGCCAGTGAAATCAAGCACTATTTTGGTAACCAGGAAATAATTATGAGTGCCACCTTTGGACCCTTGTACTGTAAGTTCCCCAACCTTGCCCTAAATGTATCAATAAAATGCTTTATTTTGTAGAAGCCTTTTAATTCTTAAACAATATTCCTTCTTTCACTATATGTTTAATCCCTGCAAGGGGGTTAAACACATAGTAAAAGCCGTGCTCCTGTGCAACCGCGGAAGAGAATACAGCTGGTAATCAAATGAGAAGCAGGCACACATACATACGATCAACTCATTGTCTGTATCCCCATATAGAGCAAAACAGGAGTATTCCAGGAGTGCAATTTTTACTGTGCCTAACCCCATTGAATTTAAGACCCAGTAAAATAAGGGATTTTGTTAAAAAATTTAAATGTTCTAACATACAAACTAATTTATTTTGATGATTGAATGCCCATTTTTAGGGAGACCATAAAGTGCCATAAAACATGTTGAGATCTGTGCATATCCTAAAAGGGCTAATTAAGTAAAAATAGTTTGCATACATTATTTTCTCCAACATAGGTGTGTCCGGTCCACGGCGTCATCCTTACTTGTGGGATATTCTCTTCCCCAACAGGAAATGGCAAAGAGCCCAGCAAAGCTGGTCACATGATCCCTCCTAGGCTCCGCCTACCCCAGTCATTCTCTTTGCCGTTGTACAGGCAACATCTCCACGGAGATGGCTTAGAGTTTTTTAGTGTTTAACTGTAGTTTTTATTATTCAATCAAGAGTTTGTTATTTTAAAATAGTGCTGGTATGTACTATTTACTCTGAAACAGAAAAGAGATGAAGATTTCTGTTTGTATGAGGAAAATGATTTTAGCAACCGTTACTAAAATCCATGGCTGTTCCACACAGGACTGTTGAGAGGAATTAACTTCAGTTGGGGGAACAGTGTGCAGTCTTTTGCTGCTTGAGGTATGACACATTCTAACAAGACGATGTAATGCTGGAAGCTGTCATTTTCCCTATGGGATCCGGTAAGCCATTTTTATTCACACAGTAAATAAGGGCTTCACAAGGGCTTATTAAGACTGTAGACATTTTCTGGGCTAAATCGATCATATTTACACATATTTAGCCTTGAGGAATCATTTAATCTGGGTATTTTTTGTAAAATAATATCGGCAGGCACTGTTTTAGACACTTTATTCTATTGGGGCTTTCCCTAATCATAGTCAGAGCCTCATTTTCGCGCCGGTATGGCGCACTTGTTTTTGAGAACAGCATGACATGCAGCTGCATGTGTGTGGAGCTCTGATACATAGAAAAGTCTTTCTGAAGGCATTATTTGGTATCGTATTCCCCTTTGGGCTTGGTTGGGTCTCAGCAAAGCAGATTCCAGGGACTGTAAAGGGGTTAAATATAAAAACGGCTCCGGTTCCGTTATTTTAAGGGTTAAAGCTTCCAAATTTGGTGTGCAATAATTTTAAGGCTTTAAGACACTGTGGTGAAATTTTGGTGAATTTTGAACAATTCCTTCATACTTTTTCGCAATTGCAGTAATAAAGTGTGTTCAGTTTAAAATTTAAAGTGACAGTAACGGTTTTATTTTAAAACGTTTTTTGTGCTTTGTTATCAAGTTTATGCCTGTTTAACATGTCTGAACTACCAGATAGATTGTGTTCTGACTGTGGGGAAGCCAAGGTTCCTTTTCATTTAAATAGATGTGATTTATGTCATAATAAATTTAGTAAAAATGATGCCCAAGATGATTCCTCAAGTGAGGGGAGTAAGCATGGTACTGCATCATCCCCTCCTTCGTCTACACCAGTTTTGCCCATACAGGAGGCCCCTAGTACATCTAGCGTGCCAATACTCCTTACTATGCAACAATTAACGGCTGTAATGGATAATTCTATCAAAAACATTTTAGCCAATATGCCCACTTGTCAGCGAAAGCGCGACTGCTCTGTTTTAGAAAATACTGAAGAGCATGAGGCCGCTGATGATATTGTTTCTGAAGGGCCCCTACACCAGTCTGAGGGGGCCAGGGAGGTTTTGTCTGAGGGAGAAATTTCAGATTCAGGAAAAATTTCTCAACAAGCTGAACCTGATGTGATTACTTTTAAATTTAAGTTGGAACATCTCCGTGCTCTGCTTAAGGAGGTGTTATCCAATTTGGATGATTGTGATTATCTGGTCATTCCAGAAACACTATGTAAAATGGACAAGTTCCTAGAGGCCCCGGTGCCCCCCGAAGCTTTTCCTATACTCAAGCGGGTGGCGTACATTGTTAATAAAGAATGGGACAGGCCCGGTGTACCTTTCGTACCTCCCCCCATATTTAAAAAATTGTTTCCTATAGTCGACCCTAGAAAGGACTTATGGCAGACAGTCCCCAAGGTCGAGGGGGCGGTTTCTACTCTAAACAAGCGCACCACTATACCCATAGAAGATAGTTGTGCTTTCCAAGATCCTATGGATAAAAAATTAGAAGGTTTGCTAAAAAAGATGTTTGTTCAGCAAGGTTACCTTCTACAACCAATTGCATGCATTGTCCCTGTCACTACAGCCGCGTGTTTCTGGTGCGATGAGCTAGAAAAGGCGATTATTAGTAATTCTTCTTCTTATGAGGAGATTATGGACAGAATTCGTGCTCTTAATTTGGCTAATTCTTTCACCCTAGACGCCACCTTGCAATTGGCTAGATTAGCGGCGAAAAATTCTGGGTTTGCTATTGTGGCGCGCAGAGCGCTTTGGTTAAAATCTTGGTCAGCGGATGCGTCTTCCAAGAACAAATTGTTTGACATTCCTTTCAAGGGGAAAACACTGTTTGGCCCTGACTTGAAAGAGTTTATCTCTGATATCACTGGGGGCAAGGGCCACGCCCTTCCTCAGAATAGGTCTTTCAAGGCCAAAAATAAACCTAATTTTCGTCCCTTTCGCAGAAACGGACCAGCCCCAAGTGCTACGTCCTCTAAGCAGGAGGGTAATACTTCTCAAGCCAATCCAGCCTGGAGACCAAGGCAAGGCTGGAACAAAGGAAAGCAGGCCAAGAAACCTGCCACTGCTCCCAAGACAGCATGAGATGCGGGCCCCCGATCCGGGACCGGATTTGGTGGGGGGCAGACTCTCTCTCTCTTCACTCAGGCTTGGGCAAGAGATGTTCTGGATCCTTGGGCGCTAGAAATAGTCTTCCAAGGTTATCTTCTGGAAGTGATTCATCCTGTTCCATTAAAAGAACGAGGGATGGGGTTCTACTCCAATCTGTTCGTAGTTCCCAAAAAAGAGGGAACGTTCAGACCAATCTTAGATCTCAAGATCCTAAACAAGTTTCTCAAGGTTCCATCGTCCAAAATGGAAACCATTCGAACAATCCTTCCATCCAGGAAGGTCAATTCTTGACCACGGTGGATTTAAAGGATGCGTATCTACATATTCCTGTCCACAAGGAACATCATCGGTTGCTAAGGTTCGCATTCCTGGACAAGCATTACCAGTTCGTGGCGCTTCCTTTCGGATTAGCCACTGTTCCAAGGATTTTCACAAAGGTACTAGGGTCCCTTCTGGCGGTGCTAAGACCAAGGGGCATTGCTGTAGTACCTTACTTGGACGACATTCTGATTCAAGCGTCGTCCCTTCCTCAAGCAAAGGCTCACACGGACATAGTCCTGGCCTTTCTCAGATCTCACGGATGGTAAGTGAACGTGGAAAAGAGTTCTCTATCTCCGTCGACAAGAGTTCCCTTCTTGGGAACAATAATAGACTCCTTAGAAATGAGGATTTTTCTGACAGAGACCAGAAAAACAAAACTTCTAAACTCTTGTCGGGTACTTCCTTCCGTTCCTCTTCCTTCCATAGCACAGTGCATGGAAGTGATAGGTTTGATGGTAGCGGCAATGGACATAGTTCCTTTTGCGCGCATTCATCTAAGACCATTTCAATTGTGTATGCTCAGTCAGTGGAATGGGGACTATACAGACTTGTCTCCGAAGATACAAGTAAATCAGAGGACCAGAGACTCACTCCGTTGGTGGCTGTCCCTGGACAACCTGTCGCAAGGGGTGACCTCCCGCAGACCAGAGTGGGTCATTGTCACGACCGACGCCAGTCTGATGGGCTGGGGCGCGGTCTGGGGATCCCTGAAAGCTCAGGGTCTTTGGTCTCGGGAAGAATCTCTTCTACCGATAAATATTCTGGAACTGAGAGCGATATCCAATGCTCTCAAGGCTTGGCCTCAGCTAGCGAGGGCCAAGTTCATACGGTTTCAATCAGACAACATGACGACTGTTGCGTACATCAACCATCAGGGGGGAACAAGGAGTTCCCTGGCGATGGAAGAAGTGACCAAAATCATTCAATGGGCGGAGACTCGCTCCTGCCACCTGTCTGCAATCCACATCCCAGGAGTGGAAACTTGGGAAGCGGATTTTCTGATTCGTCAGACATTGCATCCGGGGGTGTGGGAACTCCATCCGGAAATCTTTGCCCAAATCACTCAACTGTGGGGCATTCCAGACATGGATCTGATGGCCTCTCGTTAGAACTTCAAGGTTCCTTGCTACGGGTCCAGATCCTGGGATCCCAAGGCGACTCTAGTAGATGCACTAGTAGCACCTTGGACCTTCAACCTAGCTTATGTATTCCCGCCGTTTCCTCTCATCCCCAGGCTGGTAGCCAGGATCAATCAGGAGAGGGCGTAGGTGATCTTGATAGCTCCTGCGTAACCACGCAGGACTTGGTAGGCAGATCTGGTGAATATGTCATCGGCTTCACCATGGAAGCTACCTTTGAGACGAGACCTTTTTGTTCAAGGTCCGTTCGAACATCCGAATCTGGTCCTACTCCAGCTGACTGCTTGGAGATTGAACGCTTGATCTTATCAAAGCGAGGGTTCTCATATTCTGTTATTGATACTCTTGTTCAGGCCAGAAAGCCTGTAACTAGAAAAATTTACCACAAAATATGGAAAAAATATATCTGTTGGTGTGAATCTAAGGATTCCCTTGGGACAAGGTAAAGATTCCTAGGATTCTATCCTTTCTTCAAGAAGGATTGGAGAAAGGATTATCTGCAAGTTCCTTGAAGGGACAGATTTCTGCCTTGTCTGTGTTACTTCACAAAGAGCTGGCAGCTGTGCCAGATGTTCAAGCCTTTGTTCAGGCTCTGGTTAGAATCAAGCCTGTTTACAAACCTTTGACTCCTCCTTGGAGTCTCAACTTAGTTCTTTCAGTTCTTCAGGGGGTTCCGTTTGAACCCTTACATTCCGTTAATATTAAGTTATTATCTTGGAAAGTTTTGTTTTTGGCTGCAATTTCTTCCGCTAGAAGAGTTTCAGAATTATCTGCTCTGCAGTGTTCTCCTCCTTATCTGGTGTTCCATGCAGATAAGGTGGTTTTACGTACTAAACCTGGTTTTCTTCCAAAAGTTGTTTCTAACAAAAACATTAACCAGGAGATAGTCGTGCCTTCTTTGTGTCCGAAACCAGTTTCGAAGAAGGAACGTTTGTTGCACAATTCGGATGTTGTTCGCGCTCTAAAATTCTATTTAGATGCTACAAAGGATTTTAGACAAACATCTTCCTTGTTTGTTGTTTATTCTGGTAACAGGAGAGGTCAAAAAGCAACTTCTACCTCTCTCTCTTTTTGGATTAAAAGCATCATCAGATTGGCTTACGAGACTGCCGGACGGCAGCCTCCTGAAAGAATCACAGCTCATTCCACTAGGGCTGTGGCTTCCACATGGGCCTTCAAGAACGAGGCTTCTGTTGATCAGATATGTAGGGCAGCGACTTGGTCTTCACTGCACACTTTTACCAAATTTTACAAGTTTGATACTTTTGCTTCTTCTGAGGCTATTTTTTGGGAGAAAGGTTTTGCAAGCCGTGGTGCCTTCCATTTAGGTGACCTGATTTGCTCCCTCCCTTCATCCGTGTCCTAAAGCTTTGGTATTGGTTCCCACAAGTAAGGATGACGCCGTGGACCGGACACACCTATGTTGGAGAAAACAGAATTTATGTTTACCTGATAAATTACTTTCTCCAACGGTGTGTCCGGTCCACGGCCCGCCCTGGTTTTTTAATCAGGTCTGATGATTTATTTTCTTTAACTACAGTCACCACGGTATCATATGGTTTCTCCTATGCAAATATTCCTCCTTAACGTCGGTCGAATGACTGGGGTAGGCGGAGCCTAGGAGGGATCATGTGACCAGCTTTGCTGGGCTCTTTGCCATTTCCTGTTGGGGAAGAGAATATCCCACAAGTAAGGATGACGCCGTGGACCGGACACACCGTTGGAGAAAGTAATTTATCAGGTAAACATAAATTCTGTTATTAATAATGTTTTTTAAATTGCTGACTAGTATTTTTAAAAATCAAAAATAAGCTAAATGTGTTACATAGCCGTGCTGTCTGGAGTAGTCTGATCCACCCCCTATCAGTGTTTAGCTACAGAAACACAGGCATTTTATTTCACAGCAGCTTATTTGCTTCTAGGCATGCTCCAGCAGATCATAAGGTCTAGTTCTGCATTCTACCAAAAGCAAAGGTAGATATAGATACAGCCATTGAAGGAATTGTGTGGGGGTAGTTAGAGCTGTGCAATTCAGAAACTTAAAAGAAAGTACATATTATTATATTTTGTCTGTATCCCAACTTTTTTTATGTCCCTTTAAAACAAATGTGCTTGCATCATAGTGATAGTTTCACAGCTACAACTTCTAATGTGAAATGTGTATGTATAATAGAAGAAAAGTGTGTGTGTGTGTATCCAGGTGAACGTAGCATGTATTTAGCTGTTAAGGCATATTGAGAATTTTTCATTAAAGGGACAGTCTACACAAGAATTTTTATTGTTTAAAAAGATAGATAATCCCTTTATTAACCATTCCCTAGTTTTGCATAACCAACACAGTCATATAAATACACCTTTTACCTCTGTGATTACCTTGTATTTAAGCCTCTGCAAACTGCCTCTTTATTTCAGTTCTTTTGACAGACATTCATTTAAGCCAATCAGAGCTGGCTCACTGGAACTCCACGTGCGTGAGCACAGTGTTATCTATATGACACACATGAACTAACACCCTCTAGTGGTGAAAAACTGTCAAAATGCCCTGAGAGAAGAGGCGGCCTTCAAGGGCTTAGAAATTAGCATGTGAACCTCCTAGGTTTAGCTTTCAACTAAGAATACCAAGAAAACAAAGCAAAATTGGTGATAAAAGTAAATTGGAAACATTTTTAAAATTACATTCTCTATCTGAATCATGAAAGACTAGACTGTCCCTTTAATCTTTTTGTCAATGCATGGGAGGACTGTGCCTTTCCCATGTCTAAATACCACCTTTCATGTCCCTCTTCTTCCTCTCAATGCTCTCACTAGGAGCTGAGGGGGCTGTTGGAACTTACTACGGTAAGTGTGCACGGTAAAGCATGATTCCTACTGAGATATAAAAATGTAAAGACATCTGGCATGCATCCTATTTTGAAAATATTTATTTCTGGTGTATTCTGGATTATTTGTACATGTGAAGGGGATATACATATTTCATATGAATCAACCTTATTGATACATTTGGCTTCAGACCACTAAACTTCTCCTTTGCTCAAACAGGTGTAGCTGCAAGCTCTTTCTTTATAAGTGGGAGATATGCCATCGACCCTGAGTTCCGGGGAGCTGAGTTTGAGAGAATCACACAAAATCTGGATGTGAACTTCTGGAAGGCATTCTGGAACATCACTGAAACAGAATTGTTATCTGTAAGCATTGGTGAATGGGTGGCCAGGTTAGGCAATAAGAATGAGTGATAGGAATAGATAAGGAAATTAGATCATTGTCAACATAGATTAAGTGAAAATTGATGGATATTGGAAGAAAAGTGAATCAACTTTATTGGTTCATTTTTAATTTGTCTTGTAAATGAAGAGTTAACTTTTGTAAGTTCTCTTTATCCTCTTCTAACTCTTACAATTACCAGCATTTTAAAATATTTACCCTTACCATTCTTTTATCTTTCTTGACTTAATCTTTTATGTTTTCTTATTCATTCTTCAGTCGCTGGTTGGCATAGCATCCACAAATGTGCGCATCAATAAGTGTCTCTCTGTACCCCCTGAGCCTCTGGAGATGCCTTTGTCCTCTGACCCACAACGTACTGTAACTATCACTCCCCCGGTGGCGCACTCGGGCCCGGGACCTGTGCACATGCGTCTCATCTCTTACCAGCTGAGAGAGGGACAGGTAAGATACCTAAAGGTTATAACTTTGTGCAGCAGTTAGTCACTATTTATAGGATACCAGAGTTCCAGGATACTCGCAGTAGTGCGGCTGAGCCAATCATTGGCTAAATCTTTCATTTAAAATGTGTTTTCAGACAAGACTCTCCTTTAAATATCCTGGTGATAATTCCTTGCGTTAAACAACCTTCTCTGTCTTGTCAATATTATAGTTTAGTTGAAAACGAGAAGCATTGCTGCAAAGTTTAGTTTGGTGAAGATAGTGGGAGCTGTGAGATCAGATAGCACTGACCTTTGTTTAAACCTGTTTGCTGTGTGGAATATTTTGAACATTTAGTCCAGGTTTAGATTTTCCCTTCCACAAACATGGCTGCTAATGAAAGACATTTGACTCTAAAAAATAATAATAATAATGTTATATAACAATTTTTTGTTTTATAAAAAGTAACTGTAACTCAGCAGATTTTAAATTTTGTTATGCTGCACAGGAGCATGTTCTGTTTAAGCATTAGGTTTACATCCAGTGTTAATCATATCACACTAAGTAGTGTGAAGCATCCCCTTGTTGTCTTAGATCAGTGTTTTTCAACCAGTGTGCCGTGGCACACTAGTGTGCCGTGAGAGATCCTCAGGTGTGCCACGGCAGACTGACAACAGTGTGACATATTTTTTAAACTTTGCTTGTTTTTTACTCCCAGTGCAGGGGTAGTTTGTAGGAGGCATGGCATAACAGCACAATACATACAGTATGTGTGTGTTTGTGTGTGTATATATATATATATATATATATATATATGCGGTATTAGGCTACAATGTGGGATTTTTTTTTAAATTTTGGGATGGTGGTGCGCCACAGGATTTTTTAATGTAAAAAAGTGTGCCACGGCAAAAAAAAGTTTAAAAATCACTGTCTTAGATCACTCAACAACTAATTTATCTATTCCTCCTCAGGAGAGTGAAGAACTAAATGCCCTAATGAAGAATGAAGTCTCTTTGAGCCTAGACCTACGGCTGAGATCCCGCCCTGCTTCCCTTTCTCCTGATTTGATTATCCATTTCCATGGCGGAGGCTTTGTTGCTCAAACGTCAAAGTCCCATGAGCCATACTTAAAATCTTGGGCGCAGGAGCTGGGAGCTCCCATTTTATCTGTGGATTACTCTTTAGCTCCTGAGGCTCCTTTTCCACGGGCCCTGGAAGAATGCTTTTATGCATACTGCTGGGCACTCAGGAACTGTCGGCTGCTAGGTAAATGTGAGCTTTTTTAAAGGTTGCAGTATATATTTATATATGGGTTGTTTACACTTAATTTTATTATGATGCGTTTTGCGTTGTGTTTCAGGTTCCACAGCAGAGAGAGTCTGCCTTGCTGGTGACAGTGCCGGTGGTAATCTGTGTATCACAGTATGTCTCCGTGCTGCCTCAGTGGGAATCCGAATGCCAGATGGGATTATGGTAGCCTATCCAGCAACACTTCTGCAAGCCACAGCATCACCCTCACGCCTACTTACTCTGATGGACCCACTGCTCCCACTCAGCGTGCTGTCCAAATGCCTGAGTGCCTATGCAGGTACAGAGAAACTGACTGGCAGACTACCAGTATGGAAAAAGATTAAAGGGATTTTAACAGAAATTACTTGAAACTGTTGCACATTCTCAGCAGACTTTTGTGCAGAGTAAAAATCAAATATATATATATATATATATATATATATATATATATATATACACATATGAGCTCATTCTCTCACCATCAGTACAACAACCAGGTTGCAGGCAATTTATATCCAATGTCCACAACAAGCATGCACTCTCAGGAGAAAATTTTCAAATGTGTTTTATTGTGCACATATATAAAACAAATGATGTTTTGGGGATCTCACCCCTTCTTTTGACTAAGTAACAATTAACAAACTCAGTTTGCAGTGTTTGAAGCACATTTAAAAAAAAATTGTAGGTATACTGTGTGCACCAGCTTGCTTAAAGGATCACTCAATGCAGTAGAATTGAATACAGGTAGCCCTCAGTTTACGCCGGGGTTAGGTTCCAGAAGGAATGGTTGTAAATCGAAAACCGTTGTAAATTTAAACCCAGTTTATAATGTAAGTCAATGGGAAGTGAGGGAGATAGGTTCCAGGCCCCTCTCAAAATTGTCATAAGTAACACCTAATACATTATTTTTAAAGCTTTGAAATGAAGGCTTTAAATGCTAAAAAGCATTATAAATTTAATAAAATAATCACACAACACAGAATATATAATTAAACTAAGTTAAATGAACAAAAACATTTGCTAAACAGCATTATAAACCTAATAAAATAATCACACAACACAGACTTCACTTGCATTTTTCTGCAAACAGTTCTTTCTATGCATTCCAATTTGGACTGATTTATAGACAGGAATATCTTGTTCCTTTGAAATCTGCTCAATATCTTAGGTCTGGTTAAACTGATTAATTTCAGCTTGCTTGGCTTTGCTGCAACACAAGTGGACAGCTCCACCTACTGGCTATTTTAATAAATGCACTGCTTCTCAATGCTTTTCAATAGCAGTCACATGACTGGAAAAAAAGTTGTTATTCTGAAACTGTGTAAATTGAACCATTGTAAAACGAGGGCCACCTGTAATTAAAAAGACAATGATTTAACACCTACTCTGAATTTCAAATAAGCAGTAGATTTTTTTTCTGACAAATTTATTTTTTCTCCCATTTTTCAGCCCCCTGTATCATGTGACAGACATCAGCCAATCACAGACTAGTATACTTATACCATGTGAGCTTCTGCACATGCTCAGTAGGATCTTGTTCCCCAGAAAGTGTGAATATGAATAGACTGTGCATAATTTGATAATGGAAGTAAATTGGAAAGTGTCTTAAAACTGCATGCTTTATCTGAATTATAAAAGCTTATTTTGATTTAAGTGTCCCATTAATGTGCACTGACCTTACGTATCTCAAACTGTGATACAGTAGTATGTGGGGCTGTAAAATGCTGGCATTTTATTTGCTTTCATATCCTTTACACATTATACTTTTGCTTGTAAAACAGTTATCTTAAAGTTTATTTGAATATCAATTCACATTCCAGGAGATGTTAAATTACAAATGCGTACATTTGTAATTGGGGCCCTCATTTGAGGTTCTTTTAGTTGCACTTCTGAGTTTTCTGCTTTGCCTACAGTTTCATTAGTCCATTCATTTGGGTTCACAATCTCATTTCTTGCAGGCACTGATGGAGTCCCAGTGGAGGATCGGATGCTTGAGAGACAAAGCACTGTGAGTCAAGTAAAGAAAGGGACTGCAATGTTTCTCAGGGACATCCGTCAAGGGGCAACGTCCTGGCTGAGCTCTCTAATGGATGGTGGCAAAGAGAAAATGAGTCCAGGTGAGTGGAAAGTGACTGTTCTGGATCCTATAATGTCTCAAAATTCTCTCCATATATGTAGAAATAAATTTATTTTTCTATTAGTTTGCTGAACTGCTGTGCTAAATACAATATTCTTGTTATCAGCTTATTCTACTGCTTACTTTAGATATTGTCTTTAGGAGTGTTTGACTAAAGATAAAGTCATTGTATTTTATAAATCTTGTACTTCCGCACTGTATCCTTACCCCATAAGATTAGAGAAAACGTGTACTCTGCTCTTCTCATGGGGTCACACAGCTTTTGCCCTAATTTTTCACTAACGTCTGTGCATTAGAAAATGTCAGATACCAAATTTTTTACCAAATTCTTTCCTGTGACTGACTTACAGTAATGGGGGGGGGATGCCGGGGTTGTGTTTTTCTTTGCTGTATTTTTTGCATTCCTCCCGTCATACTAGTTATAGCTATTTCGAATTAGTTTCTTATGTGTTTTTGTACCTTTTTAAAGTGGAAATTTACCCCAAACATGTCTCTCCTTTAATTTGTTCCCAATGATCCATTTCTTTCATGTAAGAGTCCATGAGCTAGTGACGTATGGGATATACAATGCCACCAGGAGGGGCAAAGTTTCCCAAACCACAAAATGCCTATAAATACACCCCTCACCACACCCACAATTCAGTTTTTACAAATAGTTGCCTCCTATGGAGGTGGTGAAGTAAGTTTGTGCTTGATTTCTATGATTTCTTCTATGATAAGCGCTTCTAAGCATTTTGAAGTCCAGTTCCTCTCAGAGTACAGTGTTTGTCAGAGTGATGTGAAGGGAGTATCGCCTGTTGATTTTATGGTTTTCCTCACGGGAAATCTTTTCAAAGGTTTTCTGTTATCGGTCGTAGGGATTCATCTCCTACCTCCCTTTTCAGATCGATGATATACTCTTATATACCATTACCTCTGCTGATACTTTTTCAGTACTGGTTTGTCTATCTGCTGTATGTGGATGGGTGTCTTTCGGTAAGTATGTTTCTCTAGTAAAGGTGTATCCAGTCCATGGGTTCATCCATTACTTGTGGGATATTCTCCTTCCCAACAGGAAGTTGCAAGAGGACACCCACAGCAGAGCTGTCTATATAGCTCCTCCCCTAACCGCCACCCCCAGTCATTCTCTTGCAAGCTCTCGACAAGAAAGGAAGTATCAAGAGATATGTGGTGACTTAGTGTAGTTTTACCTTCAATCAAAAGTTTGTTATTTTTAAACGGTACCGGCGTTGTACTGTTTCACTCTCAGGCAGAAATTGGAAGATATGAATCATACTCTCACAGAGGTATTGTCCAAACTGCCAGGGTTACAAGGAAAGCGAGACAGCTCTGGGGCTAGAATAAATACAGAGCTCTCTGACGCTTTAGTAGCTATGTCTGATATACCCTCACAATGTACAGAAGCCGAAGCAGGAGAGCTTCTATCTGTGGGTGACATTTCTGATTCAGGGAAGGCGTTACTTCAGTCTGACTCTGAAATGACAGCATTTAAATTTAAACTTGAACACCTCCGCGTGTTGCTCAGGGAGGTTTTAGCGACTCTGGATGACTGTGACACCATTGTAGTCCCAGAGAAGTTGTGTAAAATGGACAAATACTTTGCTGTGCCTGTTTACACTGATGTTTTTCCAATCCCTAAGAGGTTTTCAGAAATTATTACGAAGGAATGGGATAGACCAGGTGTACCGTTCTCTCCCCCTCCTGCCTTTAAAAAGATGTTTCCCGGGGGGGCGGAGCCAACTGCCGAGGCGAGTAGTCGCATCTACCCAGACCTCCAGCAACGATATAGAAGAAAAGAGACTAAAATGTCATTACATCTTTATTAAAAGACACCTACAATGCGCATTGTGTTAAGAGGAACCTGTGGAACCTTCAACTTCCCTCTCATAGCTCAAATTTTCCCGGAGATCACCGTATAATGACCCCTCTTGTTGGGACCCGCATGGTACACCTAGACTTGAAACGGCGCAGCAAACAAGGTAACTCAGTCAGCTCTATGCGATGCACCTTAGCTTCTTGCATGCCTGTAGAGAAGAGACTTGTGGAGTCGGGTATTCACTTTAACTAACCAGCGTAACTCACACCAATCCATAATGGAGATCATAGATCTTTTACTGCAGCTGGCAAATAAGATGGACGCACAGTTTCACTCTCTTATTACTACGCTGCAGGATGAGCGTTGCGGTGTTGCGGAGGGGGAAGCAGCCGGGGCCTCAACCCAAAGCTTTCATGAACTGAGGGTACAGGTTGGATTCTCTGATGCGGTTATGGAGAAACACGCTAAGTTGAGCAGTCAGCAGGGTACCGGGCTGACCTCAGACATAGGGATGACACGCCCCGACAACCCAGAGCTAGTGAGAGTGCATATTGATTGCATTATGCACACGGAGAATCTGGCTTTATACTCCCTAACGATGCGACCGACAGCAGTGGAACTTCAAGTTCAGGCTGACTCTGGATTGTGCTTTCTAACCACCGCTCCAACAACTATGGCATACAAATCCTATTCCTCATGCTTGGACCTGTTGAGGCCCGGAAATCTTTATGAAGATGTCCACTTAAACACGCTACCATGTAGGTCTCACGGGATGGATAATAGATTTCTCTTCGATCCCTTTAAGGAAGGTCAGGGTGACCCAAAGGTAATGCGCAGCTCCTGGATCCTACTAACATATGACAACCTTCCCAATCAGGTATCGCCCGTTTTGTGGCTACACTTCTATCAGCTCTCTCAACCTTCCCTGCTACCCACACCGGGTCCTATACAGCTACATAGGAGAGGCATTGGTTAACTATTGAGACACTGTTGACCCTACAAAATGGGCTATATTGTTACCTATTTTCTGCTGCTCCAGGCTCCTTCAGTATAGCTCTTATACATGGTCTGCACTACTTTTGTTTTGGATCTATCTGTTTGTCACGCAGCTCTGCATGTTTTAGTGGCTGCTTGCTGACTCAAAGGACATTCCCAGTTCCTGCTGGATATTGTGATCTCTTATTCCAAATTCACTTCATAACATTGTATTTTCCTTTTTTTTTTTTTTTTTTTTTTTGATTGATGGGATATTGAGGGAGAATATTGGACATATCTGTTGAGTTTTGGTGAACGACTTGAATATTACTCACTTTCCTTCTATGCCCCCACATTTGGAACTTTAATTTGAGACTCATGCTGATGCTCAGTCGCTACCGCAAATCATTTTATTTGTCACCCGCATAGTAGCTCCTGTTTATTTAGCTTAGGTTTGAATTCTAAAAAACAGTTTGAAGTTGATATTTTATTATTTTTCTCAAATACTTATCTTCTGTTCACATGTTAAATTACTCACCTAATTTGTGTGTTTGAAGTAACGAGCAATATGTGGAACTGTATGTTGGGCTATGCCCTGCACTCTATATACTTTTGGCAGTCAATAAGCCTTTGACTCGCAACAGATAGCTCACACAAAACATTTTTAACAAACACAGCAGTTATGCTTGGAGTTTTTATTGTTTGGGTTTGTTTAGCCATGTTTACCTATAGCTCCTCTTTAGTTTATATACTCACAAAGGTAAGCATATCCTCTATACCTGCTGTAAATATTAACAGCATTTATTTAGACCAAGTTATACTAACCACTTGTAACATAAGTCATACTTAAACCCATTTATTAGTATGTTGGGCAATATCTGAGTAGCTCTCTTGTAAGTCCCTCTTCACCCCTTCCTAGCAACTCCCATGTAAACCTCACTAGTATGCTATAGCAATATAGCTTGTTACAAAAGCCCACTCTGTTTTTTTCAAACTCTAAGTAATTTTTGGGCTTCATAAAAAGTATCCAGTGTTTACTCACTCAGACATACATCTCATGGAATATATGGTTCCACGTGGCCCTTTTTAGTTGGGAGTCCCGCTTATAACAGTCAATAAAATACAGCTATTAAAAGCGAAATATCTACACTACACGACAAAACAGGTCATTATTATTATAAAATTCTGTATGATTGTGTTCAGCCTGTACAAAATTTGCTATATGTTTTGTAATGCTTTAGCTATCTACTGACATATATCGGATGCAAGCTTGTTGAATTTTAACTGTTTTTTTATGTCGTCTCACAAAACCTATCATTTTTGCAGATAGCATATAGATTTTCATGCCGCATATTGCCTGCTACTATTGGAGTTAGATTAGGTATAAACCTCCATACAATAATAGTTAAACTCCTAATACAGCTCTTCAGGTTCTTGCAATTAGCACAGACTCACTTCAGTACTTAGATTCCCTGTCCAATACACTATTGCATTGTAGAGGGGGCCTCACTTGTATAGCCCTACTATCAGCATACACTTACTATGTTTACATGCCACTATATTTGCTATTACGATAGTAAACTCTGATACATCATTTTATCTTGCTAGGTCATATTTGCCTATAGTCCTACAAATTGCCAATATTACTGCAATATGCTAACTATCCCTATCCCTAGCTGTAGCAATTTTAAGGGTTATTAGCTGTGAGGATATGAGTGTTTGTTTTCAATGATTGTACATAGTTGCATCCTTATGTTACAGGGGGTTATAGTGGAAAGTGTTATGTTGCATTACATTAGAATACTGCTCCCAGAGACCCCAGTATATCTTGGCATCCTTCCGCACTGCCAGCGGCCGAGGCAGTGTGACGTGCCAACAACTCTACTTATGTTACCTGGAGTGATATAATTTAAGTGACATGTTAGTACAGACCCTCTATGATCTTCAGTTGGGTTCCTTAAGTATATAACTTGGTACTGTTATCATAGATATATTATAGTATGACTTGCTTGTTAGAAAGTATATCTATCATAGGTATTGCCTATACTGTTCACATCCTGTTACTGCTGGGCCCCTCTCCTCCCTTTCCCGCCGGTACTGGTTGTCTGCGGGTCATATCCCCTCTCCTTTTTCCCGCATCGTCTATAGCTGACATCTCACCAGGAGAGGAGCTCACCCAGAAGTCCCTTATATTCCACACATACTAATATCCCCCCTTCCACATAACTTTCTCAAGAACTACCCTTATTTATCTCATTGAAAGCCCCTCAACTATGCATATAAATTCCTATACCCTGAGCAACTCCCTCTTACAAATTTGACACACTAATTGGCTCCGCCCTCCACCCCCCTACTCTATTTGAGCGGCTCTCGCCCGCTGTATACCCCTACCCCTTAAACTATAGAGCTACCTCCTCCCTAGCCCTAACCTTATTTGAATAGATACCCTAATCTTTTCCTTACATAGCTGGGAGAGGACCATTACTGTCCATTTTACATTTATGATACTCTATAAAAAAACTGAAGTCTTTCTGTGTGACAGCCCACATTGTATAGTAACGCTTGAAATATGGGAATACATTGTGTTGCTAACTATACTCCGTATACTTTGATGTATAAATGTTTGGGGGCTTACCCCATATTCTGTATCTTTTTATGACTTCAATAAAAATTATTTGGAAAAAAAAAAAGATGTTTCCCATAGATGCCGCTACACGGGACTCGTGGCAGACGGTCCCTAAGGTGGAGGGAGCAGTCTCTACCCTAGCTAAACGTACAACTATTCCCGTCGAGGACAGTTGTGCTTTCCTAGATCCCATGGATAAAAAACTAGAGGGTTTCCTTAAGAAAATCTTTATACAACAAGGTTTTATTCTCCAGCCTCTTGCATGCATTGCCCCAGTCACTGCTGCAGCGGCTTTCTGGTTCGAGTCTCTTGCAGAGGCTCTACAGGTGGAGACCCCGTTGGATGATATCCTAGACAGGCTTAAAACTCTTAAGTTAGCCAATTCATTTATTTCTGACGCCGTTTTTCATTTAACAAAGCTAACGGCTAAGAATTCAGGTTTTGCCATTCAGGCGCGTAGGGCGCTATGGCTTAAATCCTGGTCAGCTGACGTTATTTCAAAGTCTAAGCTTCTTAACATCCCCTTCAAGGGGCAGACGCTATTCGGGCCTGGATTGAAGGAGATCATTTCTGATATTACTGGAGGAAAAGGCCACGCCCTTCCCCAGGATAGGTCCAACAAATCAAGGACCAAACAGACCAATTTTCGTTCCTTTCGAAACTTCAAGAGTGGCGCAGCTTCAACTTCCTCTGCTGCAACAAGAAGGAAATTTTGCCCAGTCCAAGCCAGTCTGGAGACCTAATCAGGCTTGGAACAAGGGAAAGCAGGCCAAAAACCCTGCTACTGCCTCTAAGACAGCATGAAGGAGTTGCCCCCGATCCGGGACCGGATCTAGTTGGGGGCAGACTTTCTCTCTTCGCCCAGGCTTGGGCAAGAGACATCCAGGATCCCTGGGCTCTGGAGATTGTTTCCCAGGGATATCTTCTGGATTTCATAGCCTCGTCTCCAAAGGGGAGAGAGGCATTCTTACGTTGTGTTCAAGACCTTCTGGTCATGGGAGTGATCCACCCAGTTCCAAGGGAGGAACAGGGGCAGAGATTCTATTCAAATCTGTTCATAGTTCCCAAAAAAGAGGGAACTTTCAGACCAATCTTGGATCTCAAGATCCTAAACAAATTTCTCAGGGTCCCATCCTTCAAGATGGAGACTATTCGAACCATCCTACCTATGATCCAGGAGGGTCAATATATGACTACCGTGGATCTAAAGGATGCTTATCTCCACATTCCGATACACAGAGATCATCATCGGTTTCTCAGGTTTGCCTTCCTAGACAGGCATTACCAGTTTGTGGCTCTTCCCTTCGGGTTAGCCACGGCACCAAGAATCTTTACGAAGGTTCTAGGGTCCCTACTGGCAGTTCTAAAGCCACGAGGCATAGCGGTGGCTCCTTACCTAGACGACATTCTGATACAAGCGTCGACTTTTCAAATCGCCAAGTCCCATACGGACATTGTTCTGGCATTCCTGAGGTCTCACAGGTGGAAGGTGAACAAAGAAAAGAGTTCTCTCTCCCCTCTCACAAGAGTTTCCTTCCTAGGAACTCTGATAGATTCAGTAGAAATGAAGATTTTTCTGACAGAAGTCAGGTTGTCAAAGCTTCTAACTTCCTGCCGTGCTCTTTATTCCACTTCTCAGCCGTCAGTGGCTCAGTGTATGGAAGTAATCGGCTTAATGGTAGCGGCAATGGACATAGTTCCATTTGCCCGTCTACATCTCAGACCGCTGCAACTTTGCATGCTCAGTCAGTGGAATGGGGATTACACAGATTTGTCCCCACTGCTAAATCTGGATCAGGATACCAGGGATTCTCTTCTCTGGTGGCTATCTCAGGTCCATCTGTCCAGGGGAATGAGCTTCCGCAGGCCAGAATGGACTATAGTAATGACATATGCCAGCCTTCTGGGCTGGGGCGCAGTCTGGAACTCCCTGAAGGCTCAGGGCTCGTGGTCTCAGGAGGAAGCCCTCCTTCCGATAAACATTCTGGAACTAAGAGCGATATTCAATGCTCTTCAGGCTTGGCCTCAGCTAGCGGAGGTCAGGTTCATCAGATTTCAGTCGGACAATATCACGACTGTGGCCTATATCAACCATCAGGGGGGAACAAGAAGCCCCCTGGCAATGTTGGAGGTTTCAAGGATAATTCTATGGGCAGAGGTTCACTCTTGCCATCTTTCAGCTATCCATTTCCCAGGAGTAGAGAACTGGGAGGCGGATTTTTTAAGTCGGCAGACTTTTCATCCGTGGGAGTGGGAGCTCCATCCGGAGGTATTTGCCCAGTTGATTCAACTATGGGGCAAACCAGAACTGGATCTCATGGCGTCTCGTCAGAACGCCAAGCTTCCTCGTTACGGGTCCAGGTCCAGGGACCCCAAGGCAGCGCTGATAGATGCTCTAGCAGCGCCCTGGTCCTTCAGCCTGGCTTATGTGTTTCCACCGTTTCCTCTGCTCCCTCGGCTGATTGCCAAGATCAAGCAGGAGAGAGCTTCGGTGATTTTGATAGCTCCTGCGTGGCCACGCAGGACTTGGTATGCAGATCTTGTGGACATGTTATCCTTTCCACCATGGACTCTGCCGCTAAGGCAGGACCTTCTACTTCAAGGTCCTTTCAAACATCCAAATCTAATTTCTCTGCGTCTGACTGCTTGGAGATTGAACGCTTGATTCTATCGAAGCGTGGTTTTTCGGAATCGGTCATTGATACCTTAATTCAGGCTCGAAAACCTGTCACCAGGAAAAGCTATCATAAGATATGGTGTAAATATCTTCACTGGTGTGAATCCAAGGGTTACTCATGGAGTAAAGTCAGGATTCCTAGAATCTTATCCTTTCTCCAAGAGGGATTGGAGAAAGGATTATCTGCTAGTTCCTTAAAGGGACAGATTTCTGCTCTGTCTATTCTTTTGCACAAACGTCTGGCTGAGGTTCCAGACGTTCAGGCATTTTGTCAGGCTTTAGTTAGAATCAGGCCTGTGTTTAAACCTGTTGCTCCGCCATGGAGTTTAAATTTAGTTCTTAGTTTTTCAAGGGGTTCCGTTTGAACCTTTGCATTCCATAGATATTAAACTTTTATCTTGGAAAGTTCTGTTTTTAGTAGCTATCTCCTCGGCTCGAAGAGTTTCGGAGTTATCTGCTTTACAGTGTGATTCCCCTTATCTGATTTTCCATGCAGATAAGGTAGTTTTGCGTACCAAACCTGGGTTTCTTCCTAAGGTAGTATCTAATAAGAATATCAATCAGGAGATTGTTGTTCCTTCATTATGTCCTAATCCTTCCTCAAAGAAGGAACGTCTTTTACACAATCTTGATGTGGTTCGTGCTTTAAAGTTTTATTTACAAGCTACTAAGGATTTTCGTAAAACATCTGCTTTGTTTGTTGTCTACTCTGGACAGAGGAGAGGCCAAAAGGCTTCGGCAACTTCTCTTTCTTTTTGGCTAAGAAGCATAATCCGCTTAGCTTAAGAGACTGCTGGCCAGCAGCCTCCTGAAAGAATTACAGCTCATTCCACTAGAGCGGTGGCTTCCACATGGGCTTTTAAAAATGAGGCCTCTGTTGAACAGATTTGTAAGGTGGCGACTTGGTCTTCGCTTCATACTTTTTCTAAATTCTACAAATTCGATACTTTTGCTTCTTCAGAGGCTATTTTTGGGAGAAAGGTCTTACAGGCAGTGGTGCCCTCCGTTTAAGTGCCTGCCTTGTCCCTCCCTTCATCCGTGTCCTGAAGCTTTGGTATTGGTTTCCCACAAGTAATGGATGAACCCGTGGACTGGATACACCTTTACAAGAGAAAACTAAATTTATGCTTACCTGATAAATTTATTTCTCTTGCGGTGTATCCAGTCCACGGCCCGCCCTGTCATTTTTAGGCAGGTGTTTTTTAATTTTAAACTACAGTCACCACTGCACCCTATAGTTTCTCCTTTTTTCTTGCTTGTCTTCGGTCGAATGACTGGGGGTGGCAGTTAGGGGAGGAGCTATATAGACAGCTCTGCTGTGGGTGTCCTCTTGCAACTTCCTGTTGGGAAGGAGAATATCCCACAAGTAATGGATGAACCCGTGGACTGGATACACCACAAGAGAAATAAATTTATCAGGTAAGCATAAATTTAGTTTTTTCTTATTTAAGACACTCTCAGCTATGGTTTGGCGCTTTATGTATTAATATAAAGTTTTAAATATATGTATTTTACTTATATTTGCCATGAGTCAGTTCTATGTATATTTCCTTTTGCAGACTGTCAGTTTCAATTTGGGAAGCATGTTTAGTAAGTTATTTGTCTTACCTGGGGTATAGTCCTTTTTTTCAAATTGACTGTTTTTTCCTGTTAATTTTGCGGGCAAAATTAGGCTCGCAAAGGGCGCAATATGCTGTTATTTATTGCGTCATTTTGGGCAAGAAGGTACGTCTGCGTCTTTTGCGTTGTGCATCATATTTGGCACCAAAAAATGTTGTTTATTTTTTCACCCCACTTCCTATATGCCTCTTGCCTTCCATATGCTCAGAGGGCCATGCTGTTTGCATTTTTTCCCATTCCTGAAGCTGCCATATAAGGAAATTGTAAATTTTGCTTTAATGTTGTTTTTTCTTTTAGATTTTGCAAGATGTCTCAATCTGATCCTGTCTCAGAAGCAACTGTTGGAACTCTGCTGCCTGATCACAGTTCTACCAAAGCTAAGTGTATCTGTTGTAAGTTAGCTGAGATTATATCTCCAGCTGTAGTATGTAATAGTTGTCATGATAAGCTTTTGCATGCAGAAAATGTTTCCATCAGTACTAGTACAGTTTCTGTTGTTCCTTCAACATCTAATGTACATGATATCCCTGATGATATGAAAAATTATATTGCTGATGCGATACAGAAGGCTTTGTCTGCTATTCCACCTTCTAATAAACGTAAAAGGTCTTTTAAAACTTCTCATAAATTTGATGAAATTTCTAATGACCGACAACATACTGAAATATCCTCCTCTGATGAGGATCTCTCTGATTCAGAAGATCCTACCTCAGACATTGACACTGACAAATCTACTTATCTTTTCAAGATTGAGTATATTTGTTCCTTGTTAAAAGAAGTGTTGGTTACTTTGGATATTGAGGAGTCTAGTCCTCTTGATATCAAAACTAGTAAACGTTTAAATTCTGTTTATAAACCTCCTGTGGTTACTCCTGAGGTTTTTCCAGTTCCTGATGCTATTTCTGATGTGATTGCTAAGGAATGGGTTAAGCCTGGTACTTTTTTCATTCCTTCTAGGTTTAAAAGGTTGTACCCTTTGCCAGCGGCTAGATTAGAGTTTTGGGAAAAAATCCCCAAAGTTGATGGGGCTATTTCTACTCTTGCCAAACGTACTACTATTCCTATGGAAGACAGTACTTCTTTTAAAGATCCTTTAGATAGGAAACTTGAATCTCATCTAAGGAAACTTATTTATATTCTGGCTATCTTCTCAGGCCTGCCATTGCTATGGCTGATGTTGCGGCTGCATCAACCTTTTGGTTGGATAGCTTAGCGCAACAGGAAACAGATCCTGATTTGTCTAGCATTGTTCGTTTGCTTCAACATTCTAATCATTTTATCTGTGATGCTATTTTTGATATCAAAATTGATGTTAAATCCATGTCTTCAGCTATTTTAGCTAGAGGAGCTTTATGGCTCAAATCTTGGAATGCTGACATGGTATCTAAGTGTAGATTACTATCTCTTTCTTTCCAAGGTAAAACTTTATTTGGTCCTCAGTTGGATTCAATTATTTCAACTATCACTGGGGGGAAGGGAGTTTTTTTGCCTCAGGATAAAAGATCTAAGGGTAAATTTAAAGCTTCTAATCGTTTTCGTTCTTTTCGACAGAACAAGGAACAGAAAACCAATCCTTCCCCTAAAGAGTCTTGTTCCAATTGGAAACCTTCTTCAAGTTGGAATAAATCCAAGCCTTTTTAAGAAACCAAAGCCAACCCCCAAGTCTGCATGAAGGTGCGGCCCTCGATCCAGTTCAGCTTGTGGGGGGCAGATTGAAATTGTTCCAAGACATTTGGAGGGTATCGAATAGGATTCAGTGTAAGACCTCCTGTGAGAAGATTCTTTCTCTCTCACGTTCCAGCAAATCCGGTGAAGGCTCAGGCTTTTCTGAAGTGTGTTTCAGATCTTGAGTTTTCAGGGGTAATAATACCAGTTCCGTTTCAGGAACAGGGTCTTGGGTTTTATTCAAATCTATTCATTGTCCCAAAGAAAGAAAATTCATTCAGGCCAGTTCTGGATATGAAATTTTTGAATCGTTTTATAAGCGTTCCAACTTTCAAGATGGTGACTATGAGGACTATTTTGCCTTTTGTTCAGCAAGGTCATTATATGTCCACGATAGACTTACAGGATGCATATCTTCACATTCCGATTCATCCAGACCACTATCGGTTTCTGAGATTCTTTTTTTTTTTTCTAGACAAGCATTACCAATTTGTCGCTCTTCCATTTGGCCTAGCAACAGCTCCAAGGATCTTTTCGATGGTTCTCGGTGACCTTCTATATGTAATCAGAGAACAGGGTATTGCGGAGTTTCCTTATTTGGACGATATCTTGGTACTAGCTCAGTCTTGACATTTAACCGAATCTCACACGAATCAACTAGTGTTGTTTCTTCAAAGACGTGGTTGGAGGATCAATATACCAAAGAGTTTCTTGATTCCTCAGACAAGGGTCACCTTTTTAGGTTTCCAGATAGATTCAATGTCCATGACTCTGTTCTTAACAGACAAGAGACAAATGAAATTGGTTTCAGCTTGTCGAAACCTTCAGTCTCAATCACTCCCTTCAGTGGCTATGTGCATGGAAGTTTTAGGTCTCATGACTGCAGCATCGGACGCAATCCCCTTTGCTCGTTTTCACATGAGACCTCTACAGCTTTTTATGCTGAATCAGTGGTGCAGGGATTATACTCAGATATCACAATTGATATACTTAAATCCCAACATTCAACTCTCTCTGACTTGGTGATTAGACCATCTTTGTTTAATTCAGGGGGCCTCTTTTGTTCATCCTACCTGGGCTGTGATCACAACAGATGCAAGTCTTTCAGGTTAAGGAGCTGTCTGGGGATCTCTGACAGCACAAGGGGTTTGGAAACCTCAAGAGGCGAGGTTACCAATCAATATTTTAGAACTCAGGTTTGGCCTCTGTTAAAGAGAGTACCATTCATTTGTTTTCAGACGGACAATATCACAACTGTGACATATGTCAATCATCAGGGTGGGACTCGCAGTCCCCTAGCTATGAAAGAAGTATCTCGGATACTTTCTTGGGCAGAATCCAGCTCTTGTCTAATTTTTGTGGTGCATATCCCAGGTGTAGACAATTGGGAAGCGGATTATCTCAGTCATCAAACCTTACATCCGGTGGAGTGGTCTCTCCATCCAGATGTATTTTGTCAGATTGTACAGATATGGGGTCTTCCAGAAATATATCTGATGGCTTCTCATCTAAACAAGAAACTTCCCAGGTACCTGTCCAGGGATCCTCAGGCGGAGATGGTGGATGCTTTAGCAGTTCCTTGGTTTTACCAACCTGCTTATATCTTTCCACCTCTAGTTCTTCTTCCAAGAGTGATCTCCAAGATCATTATGGAACAATCGTATGTGTTTCTGATGTTTGGATGTCCAGTTGCCAGCCTTGGCCACTTCCTCTAGGACCAGACCTTCTGTCTCAAGGGCCGTTTTTCCATCAGGATCTCAAATCGTTAAATTTGTAGGTGTGGAAATTGAACGCTTAGTGCTTAGTCATAGAGGTTTCTCTGACTCAGTGGTTAATACTATGTTACAGGCTTGTAAATCTGTTTCAAGGAAGATTTATTATAGAGTTTGGAAGACCTATATTTCATGGTGTTTCCTGGCATTCTTTTAGAATTCCTAGAATTTTACAGTTTCTCCAGGATGGTTTGGATAAAGGTTTGTCTGCAAGTACTTTGAAGGGACACAATTCTGTTTTATTTCATAAAAAGATTGCTAAGCTTCCTGATATTCAGTGTTTTGTTCAGGCTTTAGTTTGTATCAAGCCTGTTATTAAATACATTTCTCCTCCTTGGAGTCTTAATTTTGGTTTTGAAGAATTTGCAAGCTCCTCCTTTTGAGCCTATGCATTCTTTGGATATAAAACTACTTTCTTGGAAAGTGTTGTTTCTTTTGGCTATCTCTTCAGCTAGAAGAGTTTCCAAATTGTCTGCTCTCTTTTGTGAGTCTCCTTTTCTGATTTTCCATCAGGATAAGGCTGATTTGTGGACTTCGTTTAAATTTCTTCCTAAGGTTGTGAAGTCTAACATTAGTAGGGAAATTGTTGTTCCTTCCTTGTGTCCTAATCCCAAGAATGCTCTTGAATCTTTGCATTCTTTGGATGTTGTTAGAGCTTTGAAATATTATGTTGAAGCTACTAAAGATTTCAGGAAGACTTCTAGTCTATTTGTTGTCTTCTCTGGCCATTTCTTTGGCATCTTGGTTGAAGCTTTTGATTCATAAAGCTTATTTGGAGGCGCGACAGTCCCCACCTCAGAAGATCACAGCGCATTCTACTAGATCATTTTCCACTTCTTGGTCTTTTAAGAATGGAGCTTCAGTTGATCAGATTTGCAAAGCAGCAACTTGGTCTTCATTGCATACATTTACTAAATTTTACCATTTTGATGTATTTGCTTCTTCTGAAGCAGTCTTTGGTAGAAAAGTTCTTCAGGCAGCTGTTTGTTTGATTCTTCTGCTAATGTTTTAAGTTTTTTCTTTCAATTCATGAGAAAAACTTATTTTTTGTGGATTTAATTTTTTCAGTGGAAAAAGGCTATGTTTATTGTATCCCTCCCTTTCTAGTGACTCTTCTGTGGACTTCCACATCTTGGGTTATACTATCCCATACGTCACTAGCTCATGGACTCTTGCCAATTACATGAAAGAAAATATAATTTATGTAAGAACTTACCTGATAAATTAATTTCTTTCATATTGGCAAGAGTCCATGAGACCCTCCCTTTTTCTGGTGGTTATGTTTTTTGTATAAAAGCACAATTATATTCCAGTTCCTCTCTTTTGTATGCTTTTCTACTCCTTATTTTATCACCCCACTACTTGGCTATTCGTTAAACTGAATTGTGGGTGTGGTGAGGGGTGTATTTATAGCCATTTTGAGGTTTGGGAAACTTTGCACCTCCTGGTAGGATTGTATATCCCATACGTCATCGCTCATGGACTATTGCCAATATGAAAGAAATGAATTTATCAGGTAAGTTCTTACATAAATTATGTTTTTACGTGCTGGAGTGTATTAAAATGTGTACATGTGGCTCCTTTACCCGTATTTCCGCATTTGAAATAGCTGATTTATCCTGTGGTATCTCCACCTATACTGAAAGTTTCTGGACTTAATTCCAGGCTATTAACAGGCAATATAAACACAGCCAGCAGAAGAAAGGTGGAGGGTAGAAAAGATAGCTAATAGAATAGTTTTCTATTGTTCTTTCAAAGTATTGGGCTTTAGTTATAAAAAAAGTTATAAAAAAACCGGATATAAAATAACGAAGAAAGTGTGTGTACACAAAGTGATAACATATTGAGATCTCATTTTACCTACAAGCTTAACCCATTGTAATAGGCTGTGGTTTCAAAGCAAAAAAATCAGCATTTTCATATACACAAATAAACCTGAAAATGCTATTTCTCACACATTCTCATATATAACAGCCTTCTGTTATATTATTTGTTGTTTATGACTGTCCATTTGTAAATATCCAGAATTGTTTGAATTATTTTAATTAAAATCTCCTTTGTGGCATATAAAGTTACATACATACCTAACTCTAAAACCTCTTATATAAGAAAGCCGTTTTCCCTTTAGGGAGCACTTGTACATACTTTAACCCTGCACACAGAGATTGCTTTTGTTTTAAAGCCTTTTTTAATCCTAAAATGCTACTAAAATATTTTCATGAAAACATAACTTTGTGACCGCTACCTACTCCAACTTTCATATTGTTGATTGACAAACATTTTGGGGGTGAAAAGATTGGCAAAATGAAAGAGGAGGATGAACACAAATCCCTAAGCTTTGTGATTGCGGTTAGTAAATACCTATATTGTAAACTATAGGGAACAGGGTCCTGAAATCTTTCTGTCCCAGACTGCCCTCCCTGGCTTGTTTTGTTTTTTTGTACCTCTTCTATAGCACTGCCAAGTCGGTTGGTACATTACTAAAGATCAAATTAATACTTTTAAGTCTTTTCTTGTATATTTTTAATGATGTTCGTTGTGTTTAACATTAGATACCACACATTGATAGTTTCAGTGGATGAATGGCTTGCGTCACCTTCTAATGATAGGGACATGTAACCTTGCATTGTATGTATGATTCATACATCTTAAAAAAATGCACGTGCACATACACATTGAATGCCATAGTGTTTATATTTAAAGTGACACTATTTTTTTTTTATATGTTAATATGTTTAACATCATTATTAAATATATTCCGTCCGGATGATTTTTCAGATAAAGCATATTTTTGTTTTTATTATAATGTTTGTGAGACAGTTTTAAGCCCCCTAACCAAGCCCTGTGTTGTCAGATGTATAAGTTCGTCGCCTGCTGGCTCTCACAGTGTCCAGCTTTCCCCCCTTGTGTTTGTCAGCTTTGCGAATATGCTAGTGCGTGCACCCCTATTGAACAGCTTATAATTTGCATCTCAGACTGCAGACCAAACATAATATTGCTCATTTCAGCATCGCGCACTACAAATGGATCATTGTCTAATGGTGGATATTATTATTATTATCATTTATTTGTATAGCGCCACAAAATTCTGTAGCGCTGGTGTGGTGGTCTCACATCATCCTGTATAGGTCTTCTGCATGCAAGTGATCGGATTGATTAACATTGGTGTTCCCCATCACCTCTGTTGAACGATCCGATTACTTGTAGAAGACCTATACAGGATGGTGTCAGGCCACAGTTTTAATAAACAGTTGCCTGCGTAATGCATACATGAATAATGCCTTTCTGGCTTTTTCTCTCCCCAGTGTGTCAGGAACTAGCGCACCTCACTTGCAGCCTCCTCTCACCCACACGCAGCCTTCTCTCAGTGCTGCCTCTCCCTCACGCGCAGACGATTTTTATTATAGTGGTGAAAAAGTTTTATGCACGGCAGTAAGTGGTTAACAGTAAAGCGCGTGGCTAGTAAAGGATGCTGGAGTTTGAGAAGTAGTTACTGAGACATTGGAAGGTAATGTATGCTTGTGTCTTTTTCTTTGCAGTGTTGTGTCACTGTGAGGGGGGCACAGAGCTGACATGATTTGTGTGCGCACACTCTCGGGACTGACATCCACTCTCCTCAATAGTGTGTATGAGCTCTTTATATATCTAGGTGTGACCTGGAGTTTACCATATTGAATCTGATTGGAGGGGGGCTTGTCAGCATAGGATCTTAGCACAGCCGTTTTATGAGGGCATCCCAGCATTGCACAGCCAAAACATTGGAGTGAGATACTTTTATGTAAGATAACTTACCATTTTATTATTTTCCATATTTGTGTTATCTTTTAGCAATTTCTATCTTTACTAGCTATATGAACTTATTTTGTACTGCAACTACACTGGCCCTTTTAAAGTATTTTTCCACTAGTCCAGACTTGAAATGTGGGTTTATAAATTATTTCATTGTGTAGAGCTGCCCTCTGATTGACTAAACAAAGTTAAATGGTCTTTTAAATACATGATAAAAAATTAGTTTTGTGTTCCTTTAAGAGAGATAAGAATCCAGTGCGGTGTGACAAGATTTTTAAAGAAAATTATATAAGGAATGACAAGAGCACTAAAAATGTAATGGAGTGTTTAGCCTATTCTTACTAACTACAGTCTAACCAGTCTTGCAAGTTATACAATCATGTCTGCATGCTGCCTCGAACAAGAAAACAAAACCTGGGCCCCTATCAACTTCCAGTATGTAAATGCCTGACTCAAGGTTCATTCACAGATTTGAATAAATTCATTTTTTAATTCTTTGTTTATAAATATTCCCATTTGTTGTATCTGGCACTTCCATAGGCTGTGGAATAGGATATATGATGATATTATTTAATACAAGGCGATAAAAAAAAAAAAAAAGCCACCCCAAAAACTAAAAAAAAAAAAGCCTAAAACTAAGCCCCAAATAGGTACTCACTGTTCCTGAAGTCCGGTGGTGAAGGTCTTCTTCCAGACGGCTCCATTATCTTCATCCGGAGAGAAGGCGGCGCAGAGCGAAGGTGCAGAGCGGTCTTCCCCGATGCTCGGATCCGGAGCAGCAGTCGTCAGCGGTGGGGATCCTCAGCGGTGTGGAGGCTCCTCTTCATCCAATCTCTGTCGTACACTAAAAATTGAATGGAAGGTACCGCATTCAATTTGGGGTACCTTGCATTCCTATTGGCTGAAATTTTTAAATTGGCCAGTAGGATTAGAGCTACTGAAATCCTATTGGCTGTTCAAATCAGCCAATAAGATTTCAGTAGCTCTCATTACTGTTAGAGAGGGACTTAGTATTTTTTTGCCTGACAGCAGGAGCGAGCTGCACTGAGTGTAATGGCGCGGTCGGGCCGGGCTGTGACTAGACAGCTGGCCAGATGCGCTCTGTGTAAAAAAAACAGACCCGCTCAGAAGAGCACAGAGAGCGGATTTGGAAAACACTATTTTTTAATAAAACTTTGCAGGCAATATTTGGTTATATAACTCTAGATTATGATGTGGTTCTAACAACTGACAAGCACGCAGCAGTCTTGAATGGAAGTTCCGGTTTTGGAAACACAAGGAGGCATTAACCGCAATGGAGCCTTAACACAAACCGCTTTGTTTGGAGAATTACCAGGATCCGGCATGAGACATATGCCAAGCTTGGAGTGATCAAGTGGTAATTATACAAGCTAGTGTTGGAGCATATACTGGAACTTTGTACCGCGAATGTGGTGAGACTGCTTGCTCAGTAATTCTATCATAGTTGGTTTTCCAATCAGTAACACTGGAACTGCTTTTTTGTAACACATTTCATTCACAGAGCGTGTGATTCACACTAAGTGCTCTGTCAAAACGGACATTTGTCTATCTGTGTCTCTTGGGAATAATGTTGCAACAATTTATCTTTCACACATTGGTTGTTTGTTTGTAACAGTGCATAGTTTAAGGAATGTTATATACTTCGAACAATTATTTGTAATAACCGTAGTTTTACGGTAGTGTGTTAGATAACAGTACTTACCAGGCCTGGTTTCAATAGACACTCCTTTTATTGTAATTAAGGGTTTTGGGAATTTTTGTTTTTGACATGTGTAGGTTTAGCAAATAAACCACTTGTTAATTATGCAATTTGAGTGCTGCCTTGTCATTCTTTTTCACAGCATTTACTTTTAGCTGTGACTACTCTCTTATTCATTTATTTAATATTACATTATGACTGCTAGCACCAAATTTGTTTTTGTTTGTGATCAGGATAGAGTGCACACATTTCATTAATTAGTAAAAAAAAAAAAGCCTAAAACTAAGCCCCAAATAGGTACTCACTGTTCCTGAAGTCCGGTGGTGAAGGTCTTCTTCCAGACGGCTCCATCGTCTTCTATCTTCATCCAGAGCGAAGGCGGTGCAGAGCGGTCTTCACCGATGCTCGGATCCGGAGCAGCAGTCGTCAGCGGCGGTCTTCAGCGGTGGGGATCCTCAGCGGTGTGGAGGCTCCTCTTCATCCAATCTCTGTCGTACACTAAACATTGAATGGAAGGTACCGCATTCAATTTGGGGTACCTTGCATTCCTATTGGCTGAAATTTTTAAATTGGCCAGTAGGATTAGAGCTACTGAAATCCTATTGGCTGTTCAAATCAGCCAATAAGATTTCAGTAGCTCTCATTACTGACAGCGGGAGCGAGCTGCACTGAGTGTAATGGCGCGGTCGGGCCGGGCTGTGACTAGACAGCTGGCCAGATGCGCTCTGTGTAAAAAAAACAGACCCGCTCAGAAGAGCACAGAGAGCGGATCTGGAAAACACTATTTTTTAATAAAACTTTGCAGGCAATATTTGGTTATATAACTCTAGCACTAATATAATGTTATATAATTCTGCACTATGTGCAGAATTATATAACATTATTTTCTATGTTTACTGTCCCTTTAATGTTAGGATTTTTTATTTTAAAGGGGGTTGTTAGGTTAGGGGGCTTAGTAATTAAATTAGTTATTTGCGTTGTGGGGGTTGGTGGTTTAAGGAGATAATATTTTAATTAGGATTATTGTGATGTGGGTGTTTGGCGGTTTAGGAGTTAATAGGTTAATTAGGTTTATTGCGATGTGGGGGTTTGTCGGTTTAGGGGTTAATTACTTTATCATTTTGCAATGTGGGGGTTGGCGGTTTAGATGTTTGTTACTATTTCTTGCGGGCGCTTATTTTTTTTTTTTATTAATACTTCGTATGGCGGTTAGGTTGTTTTTTTGTGTTATACTTAGTTCGGGTGGTTAGGTTTATTTATTATTAGTGCGGGCGGTTAGGATTTTTTGTTATTTCGTACAGGCAGTTTTGTGGGGTTTTTTTGTTATTTCGTGTGGGTGGTTGCGTGTTTTTTTTCTTCTTAATGCTGCGTTTTCCTACGCTGCATCCATGTGGATTCTTTTGGCTGCCTTGCGCAGCCAACATTCTTTTGGCTGCCTTTCGCAGCCAACATTCCTTTGAGGATGCGTGCGCAACTGGCTACGGACGCGTTACAAACGAGATTATATCATAGATGAACTAGATAGATACTTTTTTTTGTGGAATTATGGTTTATCAAATGTTTGAGTGTTTGTTTGTTTTTCTTAAATCATAATTATATATGGTCACCTTTGACAATGACTTGTACATTATAAATTAAACCTATTCTAATTTCATTCAAAAATGATAAAGCTTCACAAAATTATTATTAATACCCATGCTTTGCTGCAGAATGAGAGCACAATTGTTTTAGGCACATCAAAGACTGATTTTAAAATTCTTAAAAGTAAATACAGTATTTTATAAGTATGTTTCTTAAATGTACACACCAGACACCATGTGACTTTGTTCTCCTTCACATATAAAAAAACAATCATGAACTATTTTAGAAAAGGGATACCCTTACTTAGTGACTGCAAGGAACCCAAATGATCTGAGTTCTATTGGTAGAATCCATTTTTGATATAGTTTTAGATATTTATGTACAATGGCTTTTTGTATTTATCCACCTCAGCTATATTTAAACTATTAATTATATACAGGTAGGTGACCCGACGCATGATTTTTACCCATGAGAAGCCGGTATACGCATGCATATAGTGTGTATAAGTAACTGATTATATTTTCAACACATCACTTAGCCCAAGCTCAGTGGTAGTTTGGTCAGTAAGTCTGGGTTCTATTTATTTTCCTATATGCTATGGCAATTCTCTTTAATTAGGTATTTTTGTATCTTTTAGAGACTGTAAGGAAGAGCGTGTCAGAGGCGGCCCTCCTGGAGGAGAGTTCTACAAACCGAAAAGTGTCCCTAAAGAGTAAAACCTACCAAGACCTAAGTCTACACCAGCAAAGCATACAACTTGGATTTCAAAACCAGCAAACTGAAGCAAATAACTATAACTGCCCATATGAGAAGAATCAGCTCCCTCTCCCATCATTGTCGCTACAGACTGGCCCAGGTGTCAGAGTTCCCCTTTCTCCTTGCAATCCCCAGAGTCAAGATGTCAACTTTTTCCTTACAGAAAGTGAGAGCGAGAATGAAACCTCTGAACACTCCTATGAAAAGAAGCACCCCACTCACTCCAAGGAGAATATCCCTTCCACACACTCCCATGAAGACAAACCATCCTCAATCCCTGTTTCTCACTCACTCGAATTCCCAGAGGGATTTGAGCCTCTACGGTCTCAGAATGGGTCAGCCAACATGACCTTACAGACTTCTGCCATAGTGAACAACCCCTACATGTCACCCTTGCTAGCTCCTGATAGTATGCTGCAGGGCCTACCTCCTGTTCACATTGTGGTAAGTATGCATTCATGGTGAATTGTTGACTCTGGATGTGTTTCCCAAATACAAACCAAATAAAAAATGTATATTTTATATACACCTTTTTGCAACCAAGTATTAGCTCCAATAGGCATTTCTTGCTGACTGGTACATCTTTCTTTTGCCTTCCCTTGTTACTGTTTTAGGAGGCATTATCTGGAACAAATTATTTGAGTTTTCATAGCAAATAGCATATTTATCTTAGAATTGCCTTTCATTTTTCTTCAGTAGTCTTTCAATGTGCACTAGAGCAGGCTTCTTCAAAATTTTTCCCAAGACCCAGTCCAATGATACCACATACTTCCATGACCCTGTTTTTATGCTTGGTCTGAAAATATCGGAAGTAATATACAACAAGATAGCTGTAACTTCTTGCAAAGTGACTTAAATGTGTGTGTACTTATAGTCAAACTTGAAAGTGTTGTATATGTAATAACACACACGCTCTCATACAAAACACACTCTCATATAACACACACTACAAACACTCTTCTACAACACACAAACCACACACACTACAACACACACAAGTTGCGACCCAGTAAACATGGTGTTGCGACCCAGTAATGGGTCCCGACCCATGGTACTAGAGTATTATGCCCATGTCTGCTTTAGATTGGCTGCAGCTATTATAACAACCAATCCAGACCTGATACCTGAGTAAGGTACAAGAGCACCCAATCAGACATCAGTGGAAAATACCAGAGGCTACCATGTCTTCATTGCTTCCTAAAAGAGCAAAGCAGAATTTTTTATTTTTTTCTCTCGTAATTTATCTGTCATTAAAAGCCCTCTTATTTTCACAATTGGCTATTATGTTGTAGGGACAGTTCTGTCATTTTAAGTTGCACAATATGTTGTTTATCTTGTAGGGTGATTAATCATACTTTTATGTTTTGTGTACAGATTCATAGCTATACACATACATACAACTTGTAAAGTGGGCTAAGTCTGAAAGGTTATAAGTGTTAAGTTTCTCAGCTGACTCTTAGTATGCACTGTCTATTTTTGTTTCTTTCTGCAAATTAAAAGCAGACATATGCTGCAGTACCCTTTTTAAAAAATGTGATAGTAAAAGATTTATAAATGAAGTAGATGAGACCATAATACAGGGTATTTGGTTAATGCATTTTGTATACCATCAAAATCTAGGTCTAGCATAGTGCACTTCCTCTTGGATATCTGCTGCACTAAATATCACATGAACTGTTGTGGGGGTTTCACTTCCCACCCCTGAGTACCATTAATTTTGACTTAATAATTTCTCATATTCTTGTTGGTTGGTCTTCTCCATGGCAAGCTCCTGACCTACTTTTTTATCTGGGAAACTGGTCCCCTTACTGTGAGGGAAAGAATATCATTGCACAAGCAAAGGGACATAATACTCATATGCTAAATCACTTGAAACTGATGCAGTTTAACTGTAAAAAGCTGACAGGAAAATATCACCTGAACATCTCTATGTAAAAAAGGAAGATATTTTACCTCATAATTTCCTCAGCTCAGCAGAGTAAGTTCTGTGTAAAAAGTTATACTTCAGCTGCTTTCCAGCTGCAGGTAAAAAAAAGGGAATAAATGAACAGCAGCCAATCAGCATCAGCAGTGCTGAGGTCATGAACTCTTTTACGGTGATCTCATGAGACTTCACTTAACTCTCATGAGATTTCATAGTAAACTTCCTTAAACTGAATAGGGAAATAAGATGAGTGTGCATGATGCTCACTCCCTTGCCTGTCCCGGAACAGGAATACTGATTTGCTGCTTAAAGTCCTTTACAATGGAATACTTAGGACATTTTGAGGTAAAATATCTTTCTTTTTTACATAGAGATGTTCAGGTGATATTTCCCTGTCAGCGTTTTACAGCTATGCTGCATCACTTTCAAGTGTTTTAACATTTGGGTATCATGGCCCTTTAATAAAATTGTTGTTTTGTCCCTCTGTACTGTGTGAATCGCCTACAGTCCAGACCTGATGTTATACACCTTGTGTCATTTTTGTGTATTCTTTTGCTTTATAGTAGGAGTTTGTGGGATGTTTTTGATCTCTACAACATCTCAATGTTCACCACTTCAGTTTTTCCCCCAACAGATTCATTATTCACTGCCCCCATATTAATATGTGTGTTTACTTCCTTTTTTGTTGTCCTGTGTTTTTAAAAACGCAATCTTTTAGCTGCACTCACAGCAGATTGTTGTTGTGGTTTAATGTTGCAATGCTTTGTGGGTTATGGGTCATAACATTAAACAACAAACCTTGCTACTGAGATGGAAACACTTTCATCACACCAGATCAATTCCACGTCCTATTTCTATAGAACTTTTTTCATTATTAGGCAACCATATCTACTAGTTAGTGTATTGCTAGTTTTGCATTGTTTATTGCACTCTGCTTTCCTATACTGTCTGTGGAAATGATGGTGTTCCTTTTGGATTCTAAGCTCAGGAAAAATTCTCCTAAGGTCAATTAGGCCTGCTCTGTCTAACTCTAAAGATAAGTTTACCAGGGGAAACTAGTGGAATTAAATCAATTTCCTTTATCCTATTTGCGGTGGGAAGATTTTCCTTTGGAACTGTGCCTATATCTACCTTATGTGCGAGTATACTACACTTTCATTTGAACATACTGTGCTTTTCTATAAGAAACAGAAGACAAGGCAGCAACAGGATACACCTTATATAAAAATATATAACTTTATGAAATATAATTTATTAAAAAAAAATGCAATAAACTGTACACAACCACTGTGGTGAAACGGCTGACACATTTCAGCTGCTGTTGTTTTGTTAGTTGAAATGTTTCAGCTGTTTTACCATGATGATCATGGACAGTTTATTGTACTGTAAAAAAATTATATTATATTTTTTTTTTTTTTGTGAATAAAAATTATCCTGTTGCTGCCCATTCTTCTGGTCCATGGTATGTGAAATCGCCAGAAAGGAACAGCACAATGTTTCCATAAACTCTAACTACAGAGTGAAAGGGGGTTTAACAGACATACTGCTAGTATCATGTACTGCATCACACACAGTTAAAGGGACATTCAATTCTAAATAAATGCTAGATAGTATGATGCATTAAAAGGGAAGATTAGTCTGAAAATAACATGTAAATGTATTTTTTTTTTAAAGTTCTGTTAGTTGTTTAACCCCTTAGTGACCAGAGCACTTTTCCATTTTCTGTCCGTTTGGGACCAAGGCTATTTTTACATTTTTGCGGTGTTTGTGTTTAGCTGTAATTTTCTTCTTACTCATTTACTGTACCCACACATATTATATACCGTTTTTCTCGCCATTAAATGGACTTTCTAAAGATACCATTATTTTCATCATATCTTATAATTTACTATAAAAAAAATGATAAAATATGAGGAAAAATGGAAAAAAACACACTTTTTCTAACTTTGACCCCCAAAATCTGTTACATATCTAAAACCACCAAAAAACACCCATGCTAAATAGTTTCTAAATTTTGTCCTGAGTTTAGAAATACCCAATGTTTACATGTTCTTTGCTTTTTTTGCAAGTTATAGGGCCATAAATATAAGTAGCACTTTGCTATTTCCAAACCATTTTTTTCCAAAATTAGCGCTAGTTACATTAGAACACTGATATCTTTCAGGAATCCCTGAATATCCCTTGACATGTATATATTTTTTTTTTGTAGACATCCCAAAGTATTGATCTAGGCCAATTTTGGTATATTTCATACCACCATTTCACCGCCAAATGCGATCAAATACAAAAAATTGTTCACTTTTTCACAAATTTTTTCACAAACTTTAGGTTTCTCACTGAAATCATTTACAAACAGCTTGTGCAATTATGGCATAAATGGTTGTAAATTCTTCTCTGGGATCCCCTTTGTTCAGAAATAGCACACATATATGGCTTTGGCGTTGCTTTTTGGTAATTAGAAGGCCGCTAAATGCCACTGCGCACCACAAGTGTATCATGCCCAGCAGTTAAGGGGTTAATTAGGGAGCTTTTAGGGAGCTTGTAGGGTTAATTTTAGCTTTAGTGTAGTGTAGTAGACAACCCCAAGTATTGATCTAGGCACATTTTGGTATATTTCATGCCACCATTTCACCGCCAAATGCGATCAAATTAAAAAAAAACGTAAAATTTTTCACAATTTTAGGTTTCTCACTGAAATCATTTACAAACAGCTTGTGCAATTATGGCACAAATGGTTGTAAATGCTTGTCTGGGATCCCCTTTGTTCAGAAATAGCAGACATATATGACTTTGGCGTTGCTTTCTGGTAATTAGAAGGCCACTAAATCCTGTTGCGCCTCACACGTGTATTATGGCTAGCAGTGAAAGGGTTAATTAGGGAGTTTGTAGTGAGCTTGCAGGGTTAATTTTAGCTTTAGTGTAGAGATCAGCCTCCCATCTGACACATCCCACCCCCTGATCCCTCCCAAACAGCTCCCTTCCCTCCCCCACCCCACAATTGTCCCCGCCATCTTAAGTACTGGCAGAAAGTCTGCCAGTACTAAAATAAAAGGGTTTTTAAAAAAAAATGAATTTTTTTTAGCATATTTACATATGCTACTGTGTAGGATCCCCCCCTTAGCCCCCAACCTCCCTGATCCCCCCCAAAACCGCTCTCTAACCCTCCCCTCTGCCTTATTGGAGGCCATCTTGGGTACTGGCAGCTGTCTGCCAGTACCCAGTTTACAATAAAAAAATGCTTTTTTTTTGTTTTTTTTGTTTTTTTTCTGTAGTGTAGCTTCCCCCCCCCCACCCCCCACAGACTAACCCCCACCACCTTGCTTATTGTTTGACATTTTTGTTTGACATTTTTGATATATTTTTTATTTCCCATTTTCTGTAGTGTAGCGGTTCCCACCCGCTCCCTCCCCGTGCACGCGCCCGCCCCCACCCTCCCGTGCACGCGCGCGCGCCCGTGCGCGCCCCCAGCCACCCCCGCCCACGATCCCGCCCCCCTTCACATCCACATGGCCATCGATGGCCGCCACCCGCCTCCCGGTCCGGCTCCCACCCACCAACGCAGGTAGCCACCGATCTCCGGTGCAGAGAGGGCCACAGAGTGGCTCTCTCTGCACCGGATTACTTAAAAACGTTATTGCAGGATGCCTCCATATCGAGGCATCACTGCAATAACCGGAAAGCAGCTGGAAGCGAGCAGGATCGCTTCCAGCTGCTTTCCACACTGAGGACGTGCAGGGTACGTTCTCAGGCATTAACTGCCTTTTTTCTGAGGACGTACCCTGCACGTCCTCAGTCGTTAAGGGGTTAAAGATTGACAAAATAAGTGTAAAGTGTTAGTGTCTATAAATCAATGGGAGCTGCCATGTTGTAACTTAGGTTACCTTCTCTTCTGTGGCCAATTAGAGACCGTTATAAATAGGTCTCTAGAGAGTATGCAGCCAAAGGCTGTGTGGAATATAACCGTATTCTGCACTTCTATTTTTAACAGAAACTGTAATACTCACCATTTCAGAATGGAATTACAAGAAAAGGAGACAAATTAAATAATGAAAGTATATTGCAGAGTTTTATTTATATATATATATATATATATATATATATATATATATATATATATATATATATATATATATATATATATATATATATATATATATATATATATATATATATATACAGATACAGTAAACTCTCAATTAACCGGCACCCATGGGGATCGGTAGATTCCGGATAAGTGAATTTCTGGTTGCTTGAGAGTCACTGTTAAAAATAGGTCTAACTAGTTCTATAACCCAGATTTTACTATAAACACTGTTTTTACTTGATATTATTATTTAAATACATTAAATAAATGCTAATTAATACAAATAAAGACAAACTTAATTTAATTTAACAGTTTTATTATGCATTTGTATTTCAAATGCTGTTACAGTAAATAAAAGCAAACTTAACTTTATGTAACACAGTTTAACATTACTGTATAATGCATTTTTAGTTAAAATGCTGTTACAGTAAATAAAAGCTGTATACACTACTGTACTGTACAAGTGTGTACAGGTATTTGTGACTTTGCCTGCTTTTTATCTTCAACACCTTTGTTTCCTATATTGGGCCAATACAGTACTTTAATAATTGCTGATTCGTAGATCACATGGGCAGGAGCCGGTTAGAAGCGCACACTAGATGTACAGTATCATGGCAGACTTCAACAGGATGCTCAATCAATAACCAATTACCAGAACGTCTCAAAAAAAAACCTGCATCGTTTTCAGTAAGAGATTGAGACGTTCTGTGAATTGGTTATTGATTGAGCATCCTGTTAAAGTGGATCCTCCCATTGTGCTCTGTAGTAGTCTATTCCGGAAGAGTCAGTGCATAACGATGACAGAGGGATGTGCAGCCGTGAGCCCTGATTGCCAAGCTGATGCAATCGTAAGTGCTGCAGTAAACTGTATTTTCTGTCCCTTTACTGTATCCTGTTGAAGTTGATCCTCTGTCCCTAACGTTTCTTATGAATGGGTCTGTGGGTCAGTGTAACTACAGTATCGCTGTTTACTGCAGCTCCTGCTGTATCGTTTGGGCTATTTACTGCAGCTCCTGCTGTTTAAAGACTGCTCCTAACAAAGAAATTCATGTTTAAAAAAAAAAAATAATCATGTTTAAAAAAAATTCCGGTTGCTTGAGTTCCGGATAATCTGGATTCTACTGTGTGTGTGTGTATATATATATATATATATATATATATATATATATATATATATATATACGATTTATCATTTTATGTTACCATCTCAAAGTGTTTAATATCCCTTTTAACAGTCCACGTGTGTGGATAATGTGCACCTTGCTGCAAACACCACGGGTCTACTGCTTATGTGGGAGGGAGTGATGTGCAGTTTCACTTGGTGCAGAAAAAGGATGGAACATCGTAGAATAAACTTGAAAGATGAGTAAGTTTACTCTCTTTTCTTTTATATCATTTGAATACTTATGGATAGGATATAGATAACAATCCACAGTTTAATAGTAGTTTTTTGTATAGTGGTTAGAGCCAGAGGTGCACCTGTGTGGTCAGTTGCTGCTGCTCAACGGTTAAGGCTGTGACACACAGCAAAGTTGTTTAAAATTGCATGTTCTATCTGAATCATGAAAGTATAATTTTAACTTTACTATCCATTTAAATTCCCCTCCAAGTGATGATACAGCAATGTGTGTCTCTGGTGCACGTGAAAACCAGGGTATCTGCCAGGTCCCCAGAGGTAATGCAAATCACAAAGACGGTTCACAGCACTTTTTAAAAGTAATACTTTATTGGCAACAGAATTTAAAACAAAAGTGACGTTTCGGCGTCTCCCCCTTAATCATGCATGTTATGCACTAGCTAAACTAAGCAGTGAGGGGTTTATAATTTTCAGTAACTTGGCATGAAGAATCTGTAGTATTTTTAGACACAGTGATTTACAAAAAAAGGAAATTACTCTTATTTTTGATATCCACACTAAAGAGACTGATAAAAATGCATTGCTTCATTACAATAGCTTTCACCCCAGAAAATTGGTAGAATCATTACCCAAGAGCCAACTTATAAGGGTGGAGAGAATATTCAGTAAAGAGATAGGAGTAGAACAAAGATTAAATGAGATGCAGCTCAAGTTTCTAAAGAGAGGATATCCCAAGAATCTGCTAGCACATAAAATGTGTGAAGTTAGGGGAAGGGAACAAATGCCCATAAAAAAGAAGACAGATAAAGAGTGTATGTTTTATTTTTTTACCCAATTTAGTCCATTAAGTCAGCAGACATTGGCACATACTGTAAGACTGTAATGAGGGCATACAGGCCTTTAAAGTACTCCCCATTCTAGCCAATAGAAGGGTAAAAAAATCTCTGTGATCATCTGGTACACACTGACATAGGTCCAGCTAAAATCTTCATACAAAAGTATATAGGAAGGAAATTAACAGGTAGTTACCCATGTCTCAGTTGTATGAGCTGCTACTCTATCATTAAAGGGGACTCCTTTTACCACCCACAGAATGGGAGAAAGTATACCATCAATGATTTTTTCACTTGTGAGTCTAAATTTGCCATTTATTTTATTAAATGTCTGTGTTCATTAATTTATTTGGGTGAAACGACCAGGAAAGTGCACAACAGAATGAGCCAGCACAGGTCAAATATCAGGTGTAGAAATAAAGAGGCTCCTCTGTCGGCACACTTTATAGAAAAAAATCACCAAGTTAGTCAATTAAGGTGGCAGGTAATTGACCATGTAGGGCCACAAAGAAATGGTATGGATAGGGAGAGGCTATTAAAACAAAGAGAGATGCAATGGATCCATAGGCTGAAGACACTTAGGCCTAAGGGCCTCAATAAAGATTATGACTTAACAGTGTTTCATTAAAACAGTGATTTTGAATCTATGAGAATAATATAAGTAAACCTTGGTTTTGATATATCTATATTTAAATATGTACCTATGGAAGGTATTACTGCATCTGTAGTTTCCGTATTAGCATTTTTGTCATGCTTTAAATTTTATGATACAATATATCTATTACACAATATTAAGATACTTTGTGAACTATGTATAAAATGATGGTTGTCATAAGAAATGAATTGTATATGACTTCAATTACTGGTTTAGCCCACTAGGTGGCAGGAGAGATTGGCACCAAAAATGCCTTTAAAAGTATGTTCAAAGTGTATGCATAACATGTATTATTAAGAGGGAGACCCGAAACGTCACTTTTGTTTTTAATTCTGTTGCCAATAAAATAAGTATTACTTTTAAAGGTGCCGTGGACCGCCCTTGTGATTTGCATTTAAATTCCCCGGTGCTTTGTTTTCTTCAGTTTTCATAGGATGGTGATTTTTTACTGTTTTGTTGGATAAAGGTTCTTTTGGTTCAGATAAAGTGTCAATCTGGTAGCATTTTGTTGCAGTGTCAGCTAGATGTAAGACTGTTAGATTTGCAAGAATGTTTAGTGCAGAATGAAGATACAGCTGAGCTATATTGTAGTGTTACCTTGTTGAACATTGTTGTTGCTTCTACAAACATCAGCTTTATTTTGAGTTGATTGACTGCCCCAGGTAGTTTTATTTTTTAACAATTTGTTTAGATTTAAAGTAATAGTAAAGTATGTCCAGCAAAGGGCCTGTATTTAAATCCATGCATTACCTTGTTGCATATAACTGTTTGTTTTTTATGCCTGTAGTAAAAATGTTTGGTATTCTTTGTGGAAAGCTAAACCTAGGTAGATTCAAACTGATTTCTAAGCCGTTAAAGGCCACCTCTTATCCTATAGCATTTTGACAGTTTTTCACAGTTAGACAGTGCTAGTTCATGTGTGCCATATATAAAACATTGTGATCACTCCCGTAGCGTTATTTGTGAGTCAACACTGATTGGCTAAAATGCAAGTCTGTCAAAATAACTGATATAAGGTGGCAGTCTGCAGAGGCTAAGATACAAGTTAATCATAGAGTTAAAACGTATTAATATAACATTGTTAGTTATGCAAAACTGGGGAATGGGTAATAAAGGGATTATCTATATTTTTAAACAATAAATAAAATTAAAGGGACAGTCTACTTAAAAATGTTTATTTTTTCTTTTGAAACCATGGCTCTCTTTTCTTTCTCTCCTATGTATTCTCTGTGTCTTTACAATTGTTTGTCTTTCTCCAATAGGCCTGTGCTCTTGATCCAATGCTGGATGATTCTGTAATGTTTGCAAAGCGACTACGATCACTGTCTCGGCCCGTCACACTGAAGGTGGTTGAGGACCTGCCTCATGGCTTTCTTAGTCTGTCACAGCTCTCAAGAGAGACACGAGAGGCCACAGCTGTTTGCGTAGAAAGAATCAGACAAATTTTGAGGGAAGAAGCACCAGCACCACCTCCCCCTGCGCCTAGAAAGCACCGTAAACTGGAGAGGACACTTGGGAAGATCACAACAGTGACCGAGCGAGAGATAGGAGCCTGAGCCTCACTTCAATCTCTGAATCTACTGTGCAATAATATTTAATAACATGTCCGTTGCCGTTAAAGAACGTTACACTTCTGATGAAAAAGCTCTGAAGGATACACCAAACATGCAATAAGGCACTTAGAAGCTGGTTTATTAGTGTCCAAAAGTCCCTGTATGTCTGAGATGCCTTTAGTTTTAAGGTCTCAGTATGATTTCTGTTTTGGAGACGGATAGCTGGAGGGCTCAGTTTAGCAACATGTGGGATAGAAATTCATCAGAACTTGATAATATGTATTAAAAGTAGTAGAGCTAAAAATGAAGAAAAATGATGGAATAATGACATGAAAACGTGTAAGCAAAATTATACAACAAGTTTAGTTCAGCTAAATACATAACCGGAGAGAGGTAAAATTGTATAAGCACTCAAAGGGAAGCCATTTGTGAAGTCAGTTTTACTTGGTATTCGAGGGTTTAAAATGCCTCCGCTAACAAAACCACTGTGATATTATACATAAGTAACATTATTTTACTAGTTTTATTCTAGATTTCTTATTTTGTTACAATAATCCCCAGAGTATGAGCAGTGTTCTGACTCTCCCAAAATAGCAATTCTTTCCCTTGAGCTATTTGTATGCTGTGTATGTTCTTTATTGTACATATCATTTTACCTTCATTTTGTATGTGAATATTTTATACACCCCTTATGTTAATATATACATTTTTATTATAAGATTTGCTGATAAACATTTTATATTCTCCAGATATGTTTATATGTGTAGATAAGTGTGTACAGTTTGCTGTTGTGTAAATCAGTATTGTTTGTAGGTGGCCCTAAGAGGACACAGCATTCATAGTTATGGTTTGTTTTCATTTTTGCTGCCCAGAACCATTTGTTCATATTTCGTCTTTGTGACAGCCCTGCCAAAAGATATATCTTCTTGGTTCGTCCTCTCCCCTCATCACCCCAGCTACTGATAATATAACGATATTAAAATAATAATAATAATAAAGTGACAAAGCTTTGTCTGTTGACTGATGGCCCTACGTTTGTAAACAATGTCAATTTAAATGTTTAAAGTAATGTGCTGCCAAATGCACCAGCATTAGACGGTAAAATGTATCTTTTATCCAATAGTTCTGTGTTTGATTTTATATATTTACTTGGTAAAGGTATGCAGGTAATATGCATTATTAAGAAAATACATTTCATTGAATACTTTAGAACCCAGTTACTATGCTGTACCCAGCACTGTAAAAATTCAGTGGAAATACATATTTATTTTGAATATTAATTAAGTTTATATTTCTATAACCTTTTTTTTTTCTTATTTAAAAAGCTGCAACTTAATTTGTCACTATGTAAATGCCCTTTCATTTTCCCTAGAAAAATACAAAATGCACATTCTTGAATAGCTTTCATTTTTATTATCTTATTAATCCCTGTTCAAACCTTATTCAAAAAGGTTGCAAGATATTGTATTGATGTAAGAATTGCATGGATGAAAATAGAAGTCTAAATAGAACTGCTGTTTAATTTTCTTTTACAAATATTGCATATTATCAAACACCAGCATATTAAAGGGACATGAAATCCAATTTTTTCTTTCATGATTCAGATAGATCATACAATTTTAAACAACTTTCCAATTTACGTCTATTATCTCATTTGTTTTGTTCTCTTTGTTGAAAAGTATACATAGGTAGGCTCAGAAGCTGCTGATTGGTGGCTGCACATATATGTACCTAGTTGGCATTCAGCTAGCTCCCAGTAGTGCATTACTGCTCTTTCAACAAAAGATACAAAGAGAATGAAGCAAATTAGATAATAGAAGTAATTGGAAAGTTTGTTTAAAATAGTATGTTCCATCTAAATTATGTATGAAAAACTTTTTGGGTTTCATGACCCTTTAAGCTTTTTAAAGGTTAACTACAATTTGCTTTTGAATCCTCACTTTAATGAAAATGACCACTTAGTTCAGTATATCAGAGATTTGCTTTTTCTCCAAGTCCGAATTGTTAATGAAATCTGTTTGCTATTACATTGTATTTCAGCTGTGAAAATGTTATCAAATGAAACGATAAATTTTCAGCATTTAGATTAGTTTTATATCACGAGGATAAGCAGATATTATAAAGGAGCACTAAATATAGAAGGATTGCATAATTAACACATGCATAAGAAAAAGACAATGATTTAACACTCACTCTGAATTTTACAAAAGCAGTAGATTTTTTTTTTCTGGCAAATTTATTTTTTATCCCGTTTGCCAGCCCCCCTGTGACAGACATCAGCCAATCACAGACTAGTATACCCTGTAAGCTTGTGCACATGCTCAGTAGGAGCGGGTGCCTCAAAAATGTGCATATAAAAAGATTGTGCAAAATATAATGATGAAAGTAAATTTGAAAACTCCTTAAAATTGGGTGCTCTTTCTGAATTATGAAAGTTTCATTTTGACTTGAGTGTCCCTTTAAGTTTTCATAAAAATAAGCAATTGAGTAATATTTAGCTGTACCTCCAACCTTATACACTAAATCTATAAATAGTAGTAGTATACATATTGTGAAGCTATATTCCATTGCATTTTAGAATCATCCCACTCATTTTCCAAAGCACTAAAAATATACAGATCATTTGGTGAACAGTTTACAAGCTATAAAGCCTAATGGTACTCTGTAGTTTAGGCACATTAAAACCATTTCAGAAATTAAAAAAACGTTAAATGTAATCCTCCTAAAATCTGTTTTATAGATAATTTACTATATTGTCGGAAACTTAAGGCTGCATACAATGAAAATAGCAAACCGTCTCATGCTCACATATGGTAACTGGTTGTCTGTGCTGCTTTGTGTATTTATTGTGTAGTTTGGGCTAAACCCCAAACTTGTATAGGGTTAAAGTCCTAGAACAAACGGTGTCCTTCACCTCTCAGTCTCTGCCTTCACACTGTAGCACACACAAGGGCAAATTACTACACAAGTATAGCTGTCTCAGAGGTCTCTCTGTATGAACTAATCTTTTGAGATTATGGGAATTTCAGAGAAAACAGAGCTGAAAGCACAGAAAAATAATAAGATTATAGGTGCAAAGTATTGTGTTTATGGAGAACATATTACTGTGTAAGGGAATAAAGTGCATTGTGATGTAAACATTGTGATAATATGTGAAAAGAACAGCTATATATATATATTATTGCTAAGTATCACGGTAGTGCACTTAAAAAACCTGATTGCTAGCTGCTGAAACTGAAACGTAAACTCAGTGTATACAAACCATGTACTCAAAGCTATTTCTTGTATATTTGTATATACAAACACATTCACAAAGCACTTTTATGTTCTTGTGTCTATACATTTACATGAAAATATGTATTATTGTGTTATATATACATACATGTATATACGTCTGTAAATATATGCATATATATTGATCTGTACATACACATTTCTACAGAGCTATATATATTTGATTGTATGCACACACAAAGCATATATCACACCAGGGTATTTGCAACAATGGGTGCAACCACCTGTGTATTCTATAGAGAATGAAAGGAGTAACCACTTGTCTCAAATCCATTTGCGCATACATGTTATTTATATGATGTGTATGCTTTAATACAATACAGTTTGTTCTAATATGTTTGCTTTTCCTTGTATGCAGGATAAAACTGTTCTATTTTTAAAAGTGTCTGGTTGTTTTTACCAATGAATAAAATAACCTGTGTATAATATGATGCTTTGTCTGTTGTGCCAAGTGTGATTTATTTCATGAATTTTAATAGAACATTTTAGAATATCTTATGACTGCACACTATCACATTTTTCAAGATGTAGAAATATTGATCTAAAAAAACTTGCTTGCTTTTAAAATCAAATATCCACTTAAAATGATGCTGACATTATGAGCATTGTTAAACATGGAATCCTTGCAACTGTCAGTGCTCTGCTGTGGCCTCTGGAAAAGTTCTACCATAAATGAATATAAAACCGTAATTAAATGCTTGACATAATGATGTATTCACAGCAAAGATTAGCCTGAGAATAATACACACGTATTTTTTACAATTTATATTAGTATTGAATAAATAACAGTGACACTTTAGTCTCCATGAAATAGGAATTGTCAAGCCCATAGGGCCTGATTCTTTTAAGGTTTTGTGGTCTGGCAAGATTTTCTAAGAAGGCTTGTCAGTACTGTGAGGTCCCTTAAAGAATTATACGGCTAGATTTGGAGTTTTGTCGGTAACGACCCGAAAAACTAACGCCGGCTTTTTTCTGGCCGCACCATAAAAATAACTCTGGTATTGAGAGTCCACATAAAGGCTGCGTTAGGCTCCAAAAAAGGAGCGTAGAGCATTTTTAACGCAGCTTCAACTCTCAATACCAGAGTTGCTTACGCAAGCGGCCAGCCTCAAAAACGTGCTCGTGCACGATTCCCCCATAGGAAACAATGGGGCTGTTTGAGCTGAAAAAAAACCTAACACCTGCAAAAAAGCCGCGTTCAGCTCTTAACGCAGCCCCATTGTTTGCTATGGGGAAACACTTCCTACGTCTGCACCTAACACTCTTACATGTACCCCGAGTCTAAACACCCCTAGCCTTACACTTATTAACCCCTAATCTGCCGCCCCCGCTATCGCTGACACATGCATTTTATTTTTAACCCCTAATCTGCCGCTCCGTAAACCGCCGCTACTTACATTATCCCTATGTACCCCTAATCTGCTGCCCCTAACACCGCCGACCACTATATTATATTTATTAACCCCTAATCTGCCCCCCTCAACTTCGCCTCCATCTGCCTACACTTATTAACCCCTAATCTGCCGACCGCAAAGCGCCGCCACCTACGTTATCCTTATGTACCCTTAATCTGCTGCCCCTAACACCGCCGACCCCTATATTATATTTATTAACCCCTAATCTGCCCCCCTCAACGTCGCCTCCATCTGCCTACACTTATTAACCCCTAATCTGCCGAGCGGACCGCACCGCTACTATAATAAAGTTATTAACCCCTAATCCGCCTCACTAACCCTATAATAAATAGTATTAACCCCTAATCTGCCCTCCCTAACATCGCCGACACCTAACTTCAATTATTAACCCCTAATCTGCCGACCGGAGCTCACCGCTATTCTAATAAATGTATTAAACCCTAAAGCTAAGTCTAACCCTAACACTAACACCCCCCTAAATTAAATATAATTTACATCTAACGAAATTAATTAACTCTTATTAAATAACTTATTCCTATTTAAAGATAAATACTTACCTGTAAAATAAATCCTAATATAGCTACAATATAAATTATAATTATATTATAGCTATTTTAGGATTTATATTTATTTTACAGGTAACTTTGTATTTATTTTAACCAGGTACAATAGCTATTAAATGGTTAAGAACTATTTAATAGCTAAAATAGTTAAAATAATTACAAAATTACCTGTAAAAAAAATACTAACCTAAGTTACAATTAAACCTAACACTACACTATCAATAAATTAATTAAATAAACTACCTACAATTACCTACAATTAACCTAACACTACACTATCAATAAATTAATTAAATACAATTCCTACAAATAAATACAATTAAATAAACTAACTAAAGTACAAAAAATAAAAAAATATTTACAAACATAAGAAAAATATTACAACGATTGAATCAAGTTCAATCCGATTGGCTGATCCAATCAGCCAATCAGATTGAGCTCGCATTCTATTGGCTGTTCCGATCAGCCAATAGAATGCAAGCTCAATCTGATTGGCTGATTGGATCAGCCAATCGGATTGAACTTGATTCTGATTGGCTGATTCCATCAGCCAATCAGAATATTCCTACCTTAATTCCGATTGGCTGATAGAATCCTATCAGCCAATCGGAATTCGAGGGACGCCATCTTGGATGACGACCCTTAAAGGAACCGTCATTCTTCAGTTGGACGTCGCCGGAAGAAGATGGGTCCACGGTGGAGGTCTTCAGGATGGAGCCGGTCGTCATCGGATGAAGATAGAAGATGCCGCTTGGATCAAGATGGTTGCCGGTCCGGATCGCCTCTTCTTCCCGGATAGGATGAAGACTTTGGAGCCTCTTCTGGACCTCTTCAGCCACCGGATGATGGATCGCCAACCCCCGCTTGGGTTGGATGAAGATTTTGGAGCCAGGACGGATCGGTGATACCTGGTGAGGTGAAGACAAGGTAGGATGATCTTCAGGGGCTTAGTGTTAGGTTTATTTAAGGGGGGTTTGGGTTAGATTAGGGGTATGTGGGTGGTGGGTTGTAATGTTGGGGGGGGGGTATTGTATGTTTTTTTTTTGCAGGCAAAAGAGCTGAACTTCTTGGGGCATGCCCTGCAAAGGGCCCTGTTCAGGGCTGGTAAGGTAAAAGAGCTTTGAACTTTATTAATTTAGAATAGGGTAGGGCATTTTTTATTTTGGGGGGCTTTGTTGTTTTATTAGGGGGCTTAGAGTAGGTGTAATTAGTTTAAAATTGTTGTAATATTTTTCTTATGTTTGTAAATATTTTTTTATTTTTTGTAACTTAGTTCTTTTTTATTTTTTGTACTTTAGCTAGTTTATTTAATTGTATTTATTTGTAGGAATTGTATTTAATTAATTTATTGATAGTGTAGTGTTAGGTTAATTGTAGGTAATTGTAGGTAGTTTATTTAATTAATTTATTGATAGTGTAGTGTTAGGTTTAATTGTAACTTAGGTTAGTATTTATTTTACAGGTAATTTTGTAATTATTTTAACTATTTTAGCTATTAAATAGTTCTTAACTATTTAATAGCTATTGTACCTGGTTAAAATAAATACAAAGTTACCTGTAAAATAAATATAAATCCTAAAATAGCTATAATATAATTATAATTTATATTGTAGCTATATTAGGATTTATTTTACAGGTAAGTATTTATCTTTAAATAGGAATAATTTATTTAATAAGAGTTAATTAATTTCGTTAGATGTAAATTATATTTAAAGGGCCACTGTAAGTAAATATTTTCTATGCCTGTTACTAACTAACTACCCCAAATACGCTTTTTATCAATAGCATTTCATTAACATATCTCTACCATATATCAGAAATCTTGTCTGCAAATTTAATTGTTTTCCAAACCCACTCCGTGGGTATCCTTTGCTCTGTACCAATCCGTTTACAATACCTAGGTTTCAAAATGGCGCTTTAAACACAAAGTTATTGGTTTAAGTATTTTGAACACTCAGTGCTGAAAATAGTGGGCAGGATAACGTGACATCATCGGCGAATAAAATATATAACTTTTAGAACGTTATGAAACTTCGTTTTGGAGAAAATATAGGTCAGTAGGTTTTAATTAATGTTTATTAACTTTAATTTGTTAGTTGTTTAGCTTAAAAATTATAACAGAAAGTAATCCTTTAATTTAGGGGGGTGTTAGTGTTAGGGTTAGACTTAGCTTTAGGGGTTAATACATTTATTAGAGTAGCGGTGAGCTCCGGTCGGCAGATTAGGGGTTAATAATTTAAGTTAGGTGTCGGCGATGTTAGGGAGGGCAGATTAGGGGTTAATACTATTTATTATAGGGTTAGTGAGGCGGATTAGGGGTTAATAACTTTATTATAGTAGCGGTGCGGTCCGCTCGGCAGATTAGGGGTTAATAAGTGTAGGCAGATGGAGGCGACGATGAGGGGGGCAGATTAGGGGTTAATAAATATAATATAGGGGTCTGCGGTGTTAGGGGCAGCAGATTAGGGGTACATAAGGATAACGTAGGTGGCGGCGCTTTGCGGTCGGCAGATTAGGGGTTAATAAGTGTAGGCAGATGGAGGCGACGTTGAGGGGGGCAGATTAGGGGTTAATAAATATAATATAGGGGTCGGCGGTGTTAGGGGCAGCAGATTAGGGGTACATAAGGATAACGTAGGTGGCGGCGCTTTGCGGTCGGCAGATTAGGGGTTAATAAGTGTAGGCAGATGGAGGCGACGTTGAGGGGGGCAGATTAGGGGTTAATAAATATAATATAGTGGTCGGCGGTGTTAGGGGCAGCAGATTAGGGGTACATAGCTATAATGTAGCTGGCGGCGGCGTGCGGACGGCAGATTAGGGGTTAATAAGTGTAGGTAGATGGCGGCGACGTTGTGGGGGGCAGGTTAGGGGTTAATAAATATAATACAGGGGTCGGCGGTGTTAGGGGGAGCAGATTAGGGGTACATAAGGATAACGTAGGTGGCGGTCGGCAGATTAGGGGTTAAAAAAATTTATTCGAGTGTCGGCGATGTGGGGGGACCTCGGTTTAGGGGTACATAGGTAGTTTATGGGTGTTAGTGTACTTTAGAGTACAGTAGTTAAGAGCTTTAGAAACCGGCGTTAGCCCAGAAAGCTCTTAACTACTGACTTTTTTCCTGCGGCTGGAGTTTTGTCGTTAGATGTCTAACGCTCACTTCAGAAACGTCTCTAAATACCGGAGTTAGAAAAATCCCATTGAAAAGATAGGATACGCAATTGACGTAAGGGGATCTGCGGTATGGAAAAGTCGCGGCTGAAAAGTGAGCGTTAGACCCTATTTTGAGTGACTCCAAATACCGGTGGTAGCCTAAAACCAGCGTTAGGAGCCTCTCTTGAGAGATTTTATTTTCCCTATGTAAGATTCTAGATGTAAAGACAAAGCACCTACATTACAATATAATGAAAAACAAATCCCAGATTTTATGCAACATTTCTCCTCGTGCCAGCAGGTTTTTTATCATTGGTCCCTCAGTGTTAAATTGCAGGAAAAAGGCACAAAATAAAGTATTTTGCAAAGTTTATATTTCTTTCGTAAGGTAGTGAGAGTCCACACGGCCATTACTCCTGGCCACTAGGAGGATGCGAAGATTTCCCAAAACTCCACAAGTATTCCATCGCTCTCACCTCACTTATTAGCCAGTCTAATATTTGCCTCTCAGGAGGTGGATGAAGAACTGAGGTGCTCCAGATTCCTCATAGAGAATGTTCCTCAGAACGTTTAGAGGCCTATTTTCCCCTCAGAGAGCGTTTATTGAAAGACAAGCAGGGGCGTATTTATGCATAGGCCAACAAGGCCGATTTGGGGGAGGGGGGGGCGGCAGTGGCACTGATATGTTGGCAACTTGGCAATATTTTTTTGGTTGTTGCGGCGGCGGCGGTCACATGACCCGGCTTTTGCCGAGGTCACGTGAAGTTTTTCACCCTCCACCCGCCTTCCTGTCTGCTCTGCTCACACAGTACTTGCCGCACATGGATGGAGGGAGGCACGCACATGATCTCCCTCCCAGAGTCCCTGCATTGGAATTTGGAGGTAAGCGGCTTAGCGGTGACTGTGAGTGTGAGTATGAAGACAGAAGCTAGCGGACGGAGGAGTCAATGTCAGACAGTACACGAACGGACACGGACTAGACTGTCAGTCAGTGACACTGCAGTCTCAACGGGTGAGAGTGGGATCGAGCGTCAGCGGAGCCAAGCCTGAGTGAGACACTAAACTGGAGAGGAGGGGGGTGACCCAGTTAGCAGTACAAGCAAGCCGCATAGCAAGATATCTTTTTTTGCTCTGGCTCCGAGTCTGCCTCTCTTCCATAGTTTTATTTTGAAATTGAATTTGATCATTGATGGCTATTGGGCTGGCTGCTAAAATCAATTAATCATGCTACTAAGGCAAGTGCAAGCAAAGCAAAGCTTTCCAGTTTCCACATAATTTAGGAGTCACTGCCTGGACTGGTTGAAATTTTGAATTGTATGTATTTGTAGAGCATTTTTAGGTAGGGAGTAGGGACCGTCACTGGTACTATAAATCATTATCTGACTGTCCTCCTTTTTTTATTTATTTGCCAATGCTGCCAACTTGAACTGTTAAGAGGAGCAGGAGCTGATTGTTTGTGTGTGACTGTGCAGTGCACAAATGGTGGGTAAAAATGGGACAATTTAGGAGCGCCAAAAGTTACTAATCAAGGAGTAATCTACTAGGGGTATGGACAAAGCTATAAAGCATATAATGAGCTATAAAATATTAATTATAAATTATGAGAGAGGAGCCTCAGGAAGTGAAATGGAGCCCAATTACAAAAACATAGATTTAATCATAACCAATCTGACCACATGAGGGTAGATAAAAGTGACATACAAAATCCTAATATTAAAAATAAATATGAAACATACAAGTATAAAAAGTGCACTTGACTACAAAGTATTTGAATCCAAGTACACAGATAATGACGTAGTGAAGGGTAACAATTTCATATATAACTTAAAAACAATAAGATAATTAAAACAATTATTCTACAAATAATACTTGGGTATCAACAGTGATATGTTCTCATATATAAGGAGCCCCTCCTGGGACAATGTAAAAAAAGATGAATGCACAAAAGTTCAAATGGCCAATTGAAAGTGGTAAAATAATAATGTCTGTGAGAAGAAAAAAATCCTTGAGGGTGCAAGCTTTTTACGAGCCCTGGCTGTGGAAAATTTAATTTTAAAATGCAGCAGCAAAAAAAAAAGAAAAAAGAAATCACATTACTCCCTAACCAAAAAATTATATTGCCAAAAGTGACGTAAATCCAGGGGAGGGGTGCAGCAGGATTCTGAGTGCCTAGGGCAGCACAAAACCTAAATACGCCCCTGGAGACGGGATATTGGAGTATTGGGCAGTGACATAATCACTCTCAGTGAATGAGTTAGTCACAAGCTTGTTTAGAATAATTAAACATTGTATATTACAGTCTCAAACTGTTTTATGTTTTTAACTTCTATATAACCTAATTGCTCCTGCATAACACCTTGGTGGATAAAGATTAACCAGCTTGGATTGTAGGAAAGGTTGAACTTGAGACAGAAGTTCCTGTTGCCTGCTGTGAACTTGTTCAAGCAACAGGTCATTAAATAAACCGTTACTAACCATCTGATTATTACCTTTGTGTGAGCAATTGGGAAGTGTTAGTTTGTTTGCAACAGCTTTGGGAAAGGACAAATGATGGAAAAAAATGTATTTGCCTCAAATTAAAATTATTAAAGGAATATTAATGTTTTAATTGCTGAATCAGAATATAAAAAATCATAAATATGGATAATACCCTCATTTTTCCATATGGGAACGTATCCAAAAGCCAACTGTTATTCTAATACAATGCTTTCGGAAGACAACCCCTTGGTTGAAAAGCAGGCACCATCACAAATAACTCATCACATTGTAAAAAAAAATGAGTTAAAAAATTAATGAAATCTAAAGAGGTATGTAAATATTTAAAAAATGGATGTACAGCAGTCTACTAATAGTTTAGTATGAATTAAAACCAAATTGCTTAATTTAAAATAGTAGTACTAGTTACTTAAAGGGACATACAAGTGCAAAATGAATTCATGCACTATTGCTTGTATATAACTGTTTATCCCCTATAAAGGTTCTAAACCCATAGTTAACTTCAACTCTAGAGCAACAATGCGCTACTGGGAACCTAGCTGAACACATCTTGTGAGCCAAAGACAAGATGCATATGTGCCTAGCCACCAATCACCCACTAGTTCCTACTAGTGAATTGCTGCATCTCAGCCTACCTAGGTATGCTTTTCAACAATTCATTTATAATAATCTTGAAAAAAACTAAATTTTTGCTTACCTGATTTATTTATTTCATGGTGGTGAGAGTGCACAAGCCATAACCTCTCCACCAGGAGGCAGGCAAAAATCACCCCAAAAAATCAAATACGTCACACTTCCTGATTTCCCTTAGTCTAACGTATAGCCAAGCAGAAAAGCAGGAAGAACAAGCAGAGCAAACGAGGTGCATGCTAGAACCACTAATGGATATTTTGCCACAAAAATAGGGAGGGTCTCATGGATTCTCACCACCATGAAAGAAATTATTTTATCAGGTAAGCATGGATTTTGTTTTCTTTCATAAGGAAGTGAGAGTCCACAAGCCATAACATGGAATCTAATGCCACAAAACAATACCGTAAAAGGGTGGGACAGAAAAATATAGAGAGGCAAGCACATAATTGACCAGAGGCAGCTGCCTGGAGAACCTTCTTGCCAAACACAGCCCCCAAACAGGCAAAGCTAGAATGAGGTTCTATGGAGGAAAAACTGGACTGACCACCGGTCTAATCTTGATAAGAACAAACCGGGCCGCCATCAGGGGGTGACTCTTGTCAGGGGCCAATGGGCCAGGAGTGCCCCATGAGGCATTTTGGCAGCCACCAGTGGGTACTACAGCAGAGTGCTAATTGAGCATTTACAAGGAGTAAAGTATTAGCATTTGAGAGGATTTCTGAGTGTGCACTAAACCACTATGCACAGTGTGAGACAGACTTGGCACTTTGTTTGTACAGTGTGTGCCTGAGTCAGACGGCTGACCACTTTCATTTGCAGAGGAGGTAGGAATTACTTAGCAAATGTTTTTTATTTCTTTGTGCAATTTCAACTTGTAACTTCAGTGTGGTAGGAGTTGTATGGTGGGGCCAGGGGTCCATAAAAACACATTTTTTTTTAGCAACAGTGTATTTGACAATGCTGTAGAAATTCTATATTTAAAACCATTCAGAAATGTTTCCTCCTCAATACACAAATGGTAGGTGCCCTTTTGGCAGATATTCATATTTATATATATATATATATATATATATATATATATATATATATATATATGTAACAAAAAGAAAGCGCCTCATGGTGTGGATAACTGAAAACATTTGTGTAGCACAGTGACGTGTAACGAGTGGAAAGATACTCACAAGGAGAGTGGCACTCTTAATATAAGAAGAGCAAACAGTCAGGCTGACGTTTTTCAGCAGTCAGTACGCTGGAAGTAGATGTGGTTTGATCGGCAACAGGTCCGACTGTCAGCTCTCCACAATAGGAACACAGACTCCCTCTGTCTGCATGTGGCTTGTACAAAATAGTTCTGATGGAAAGCCAGAGATCAAATAGCACCGTAAAGGCTGCAAACAGTTCTTAAGGGATACTACTAAAAGTGTATTAGCCACAATAAGAGAGTAGTTCCCTTCTCCAAACTGAAACAGGAATCTTAAAACATCCAGGTAAAATATAAAATAGTATTTATTTGAGCTTAAAATGCGTTTCTCGGCCGTAAGCTCCTAGCCATTAACTTGATGAAACGGCCAGGAGCTTACGGCTGAGAAACGCATTTTAAGCTCAAATAAATGCTATTTTATATTTTACCTGGATGTTTTAAGATTCCTGTTTCAGTTTGGAGAAGGGAACTACTCTCTTATTGTGGCTAATACACTTTTAGTAGTATCCCTTAAGAACTGTTCGCAGCCTTTACGGTGCTATTTGATCTCTGGCTTTCCATCAGAACTATTTTGTACAAGCCACATGCAGACAGAGGGAGTCTGTGTTCCTATTGTGGAGAGCTGACAGTCGGACCTGTTGCCGATCAAACCACATCCACTTCCAGCGTACTGACTGATGAAAAACGTCAGCCTGCCTGTTTGCACTTCTTATATTAAGAGTGCCACTCTCCTTGTGAGTATCTTTCCACTTTTTACATGTCACTGTGCTACACAAATGTTTTGAGTTATCCACACCATGAGGCGCTTTCTTTTTGATTCCACCATTTAGATCCACTGACTCGCCATCGGTTTCAAGAAAAGCAGCCCACATCTTTATATACTTTTAAAAACGGACTTTGCTTGCTACATCACCAATTGTTGTCTCATTCACATTGTTAATTTTATTTTATTTATTTTTCTCTCCTCAGTGTTACAACAACTTATTTTGTTGCCATTTTGTGTTTTAAGGAAAATGTTCACATATTATTGTCACTTCTAGTTTCAAGGGAAATTGTTACACATTATTTGCACTCTTAGTTTTAGGTTTGATATTATATTTTCTTTTATATTACCATTTTTATATTGTCACTTGCAACGTATATTATCACTTTGATAGAATATCTATTCTATTTTTTGGGGTTTCCTATTGGCTCATAATATACCAATTCCCCCCCCCCCCCATATTTCTATCTCAGTATTGGCGCACCCTATTCCTATACTCTTTGTATAGTTTTTTATTGGTGTGTATATATATATATATATATATATATATATATTACATTCCAGTTTACTGCCCCTTTATGCAAGGACTTTCCAGATGCAAAGAGGCATTTTATCTAAGATTTTTACATCTGCATAAAATGTTATACTCTCAGACTAAGATTGCTCAGAGTTTGAAATGAGACAGGTTAACTTAAAACTGTTCAGTTTACACTACAGCTGACTTAATTTAAAAAAAAAACATACCAACAAGCCTAAATCCTGCATTTAACCAGATCTAATGGTATGAGTAACACAGCTTATGGTTCCACCAAGACCATATAGAGTACAGCACTTTCAAAATCCATAAGTACGGCTGACAGATGGGAACATTTGTACACTATATTTGAAGTGGTGCTATTGGTTGGGGAAAATGGGGGGAAAAAAAAACCAAACATATGTCAACCTTTTAAAAGTACTTTTCTTCATCTAGCCATCTACCCAGATCATTAATGTACAATTTTTAATTATTTTTGTTTGCACATTTACAAATATGATTCTTTAAAAAGTGATCTCTTTATTTCTGCATTTTTTTTATCATGCATGTCACACACTGCTGATTTAGGGGATGCAAGGTGCATAAATGTTTCCTCCTGTGAGTGTTTCTGTGGGTGTCTGTGTTTATGTCTTTGTGCTTTGGTTTGTGTCTCTGAGTGTGTATGTATTTTTTTCTGTGGGTCTCTCAGTGAGGGTGGGTGTGTATGTCTTTGTTCATTTTCTGTGGATGTCTGTGAGGGTGTGTGCATATGTCTTTGAGCTTTTTCTATGGGTGTCTCTGTGAGGGTTTGTGTATGTTTGTCTTTGTGTATTTTCTCTGGATGCCTCTGTGAGGGTGGGTGTGTATGTCTGTGTTTTCTGTGGATGTGTCTGTGAGGGTCTGTATGTATGTATGTCTGTGTTTTCTGTGGATGTCTCTGTGAGGGTGTGTGTTTTCTGTGGGTGTCTCTGTGAGGGTGTGTGTATGTCTTTGTGTGTTTTCTGTGACTGTCTCAGTGAGGGTGTGTGTATGTATGTCTTTATGTGTTTTATGTGGTTGTCTCTTTGTGTGTGTATGTCTTTGTGTGTTTTCTGAGGCTGTCTCTGTCGGTGTTTCCTTGGGTTTATGTGCAAGTTTGAGTTTGTGTGTGTGTCCATTGTCTGTTCCTTTTTAGGACATTTTGACCTTACTACTGATTATTCACATCTTTCTACAGACTTTGAGACTAACGAGACCTTTCCGGAAGTCACAAATCCTCCATTTAACCTTTAAACTATGGTTTAGGCAGTTCAGGGCCCTTCCTTTCAGCCACTGCATGCTGTTATCATCATTTGGTTGGCATCTTCCTTTACAAAAAGATTATCAGAACTCCATATATTTTTTTCTAAATCTCCTTCTTTTTTTTTTTTTTTACAAAACTGTAGTTTACCTCATTACTTGTCAGGTCAATGTAAACAAGAGCTGATTGTCTGTTTGCTTGTCTGTGTCTGAGTGTGTTTCTTTGCGTGTCTATATGTGAATCCTTATGTGTGAGTGTGTGTGTGTGTTTCAGTGTATGAGTGTGTCTGTGTCTGTGTGTGTGTGTATGTTACTACCTTTACAACATTTCCAAGTTTATATAGACACTTAAGAATAAAGTGCATATAGGTTTTAGTCTCTTGGTCAAAAATTGCACATGTCAAAGGAGGGGAGAGGGGGGGCCCTGAACAATGGTTAAGTCAGGGGCCCCAAAATTTCTAGTTGCGGCCCTGAGAACAAAGTTCATGTGGTACAGCACAATGGCAGTGGGTGGTGCAAGCTGCAGAGGGTTCCACACAATACCTCCAATAACATAGCACAGTCCAAAAATACAGCAGCACTCACCACTTATGCAAAAACTTCCATCTTTATTGGGACATCAAAGGTAACAAAGACAACGTTTCTGACCTCTAGTCCTTAGTCATGTCATGACTAAGGACTAGAGGTCCGAAACGTTGTCTTTGTTACCTTTGATGTTGCTGTATTTTTGGACTGTGCTAATCTTGATAAGAGCCTGTGCAAAAGTTATGTTTCTGGCAATCTAGCAAGCTTTTTATGAAACAATACTAAAAGGGCTGAGATCCAACCCTTCAAGGAACTGGCACATATACCCTTATCTAAACCATCCTGAAAAAATTGTAAAATCCTAGGAATTTGAAAGAAGTCCCAATAAAAACCCTTGGAATCAAACCAGGAAAAGAAGGCTTTCCATATATTGATTCATTTTCCTAGTGAACAACTTTCTTGTCTGAATAAGTGTCAATAACCGATTCTGAAAAAACTCTGATGTAGAACGAAGTGTTAGACATCCACACCATTACATTTAAAACCTTTAAATCTAGATGCAAAAAACGGACCTTGAGACAGGAGGTTCCTTCGTAAAGGAAGAGTACAAGGTAGAGAACTGGACATCTGAATTAGGTCTGCGTACCAAATCCTGCAAGGCCAAGCTGGAGCAATGAGAATTACTGGGACTCTCTCCCATCTTATTCAAGCTATCACTCAAGGCAACAGGACAAACAGAGGAAGCATGTACTTTAGACAAAAGGACCAAGGAACCACCAGAGCATCTATTAGAACTGCCGGAGGAATAAAGAATAAAAGACTAACTGCCACATGCCTCCTGGGTACCTCAATTTAAAAAAAAAAATCCCTTTCTTGTGAGTTTTATTAAATACCTGTTTATAAAAGGTTACTTCAAAGAATTTTGCAGCTGAGCAGACGGCTCTTGTTTCCTTGTTTTTTGGAAAGTTGGACAATTTCATAGGTGAGGTCTAGGGGAAGAACTTTGGAGAGGGGCCATTGTGTTAACCCACCTACCAATTGGGTCCTATGACCTGCACGTTGTCTAGTATTTTTGTGGAGGACTCCTTTCAACCTTACCAGTAAACCAGGCAGTCTGGGTACAATGCTAAATAGGAAAATGACATACAAATATCAAACACAACATACAAAATAGAGTTAGACCTTATCAAGGCCTCTTCTTACCTGTATCCCTAACTTACAGCCACACATGAAAGCATCAAAGCAACCACACTGAGATTTAAAGAAGGGAGGCGGACTGCATTCTCAAACAGGCCTGAGTATACAAAGGGGTTAAACACACAGTTATATGCAAGCAATAGTACAATATTAAAATGCCCTAACACATTAGATAATTTTCTTGTTTAACTTTTATGCCCATTTAAGGACTGATTATATGTTCTTTATAATAGTGGATTCTGATTACCTACTTTAAACTTGGTTGCTTACCCCAGTAATTTCAAATTTGGGCCCAGCACAGTATACATATGCCAATATTCAGGGACATGCAATGTTATCAAAAGACTGGAGTAAAAAGAATGAGGTTGAGATGCTTACAACAGACTAGTGAAGCCCTACAGTATGCGCCAGCAAAACTGATAGACATGATCACAGTATGCCTTTGCCAGAAAACATCAGAGAGTTAATGGAGGAAGAAAGGCAGAATGTTGTACCTGTTGACTCATTTTAATATAGCCAATCAAGTGACAGCTGAGATTTAGTTTTTCAAAGATTACATTTTTACAAGGTGTGTTTAATATGACAAATACCAAGGAACTTCCTCCGATTATATTTCATGAAAATCTGGCCTGTTAGGGGTATGTGAGGACTGGAGTTGAAAAACAATGCCTTAAAGGAACAGTCTAGTCCAAAATAAACTTTCATGATTCAGATAGAGAATGTAATTTTAAACAATTTTCCAATTTCCTTTTATCACCAATTTTGCTTTGTTCTCTTGGTATTCTTAGTTGAAAGCTAAACCTAGGAGGTTCACATGCTAATTTCTAAGCCCTTGACGGCCGCCTCTTCTCTCAGGGAATTTTTACAGTTTTTCCCTTCTAGAGGGTCTTAGTTCCTTTTCTTTCATATAGATAACACTGTGCTCACGCACGTGGAGTTCAGGTGAGCCAGCTCTGATTGGCTAAAATGGTTGTCTATCAAAAGAACTGAAATAATGGGGCAGTTTGTAAAGGGTTAGATACAAGGTAATCACAGAGGTAAAAAAGGTATTTAAATAACTGTGTTGGTTGTGCAAAACTAGGGAATGGGAAATAAACGGATTATCTATCTTTTTAAACACAAATTCTGGTGTAGACTGTCCCTTTAACCCCTTCAGGACCAGGAATTTCAGAGAAAAAATTGCCCAACATACTGGAGAATTTTTAGCATTTTTGCTATCAACACATATAAACAGAAATAGAGCCAATATTTTTTTTATTTACGTTTCAAAACTATATATTTTTTTAGCATACAACTCAAGATATTGATCTAGGCCCATTTTGGTATAATTCAAGTAAACTGTTTAGCGTGCAAAATGCAATCATATTAAAAAACAAAAAAAAGTCATAAGACAAATAGTTATAAAAGCTTCTCTTGGATCCCCTTTGTTCAGAAATAAAAGACATGCATTGCTTTACCATTGGTTTTTAATAATTAGGTTGCCAGCAATGAAGGGGTTAATTAGTTAGCTGGTAAAAGTAATAGTATTATAGTGTAGGTATTACCCTCCCACCTGACACCTCTCTGATCCCTCACTGATCCCTCCCAAACAGCTACCCCCCCCCCCCCCCACACACACACACACACACACACACTCCTCATCTAAGGTGCTAGAAGACAGTCTGCCAGTAAGAAGGTTTAGGTTTTTTTTTATTATTATTATTTTTTATTTTATTTTTTCCTGCAGTGTAGAAATGCCCCATTATCCTTCCACCTCCCTGATCCCTCCCAAACAGCTCTCTAACCCTCCACCCTCCTATGATCTCCATCATCTTAGGTACTGACAGTTACCCTTCTAATGATCCCTTTTCTGTAGTGTAGTGAACCCATCCCCAGTAAAATATTTTCCATAGTGTAGCAATCTGGTTCTTATATTCTCTTAAAAACTTTGGTACAAAATTTGAACTTGGTTAGAGCTTCTAGCCTCTTCATGCTTGGCAGTTCTTTCAAAGTACCCAAACAATTATTATGGACAGTTACTCCATTTCTTTACAATGTTGGGCGTGGGCTCTACTTCTTTCTGTGATATGAACTGCTTGTTTGGGATCTGGTGCAGGTCTAAACATCAACACTGCAGCTGTTGGGTTATCATTTCCTGTGTGACTGTTTCAAGTGGACAAAATGCAGCTCTGGGTTCTTATCCCATTTCTATAGACTGAGGTTCCTGGTTCTTGTGCCCTGCAATTTTATTTCAACAAATGATTTTCCTTAAGTGGTTTGGTGTATGCAGATGGAAAAAGGTGGCTCTTGAGTGTAAGGCTGGATCTTTCATGAATCTTTACTGCCCTATTTGAAGGTTTTGATGCTGACGGTTGTATCCAAGGAAGTAGCAGAGCATTTTGGGATGATCCTTCATCTATCCTAACATAATGGTCCATCAGCAAATCACGACATTGGCCCTGAACAGGCAGTTGTGAAGAATTCATCCTGCAGTTAGTTGTCAGGCAAAATGTGGGGATTTATTGGACAAGGTGAATGAAAATGAAGCAGGTTGCCTGCTGCGGGTCTATATAACATACCATGATCTGATAGCTTGTAAGTTGGATGTTTTTGCTTTGTTGTTTACATGTGCACAGACAAAACATTATTTGAAATTTTTGTCATGGAAAAAAATCTTTAGTTGTGTCCAAATTTATGCTGCGATTGGTTCAGGGTTGTCAAGAAAAGGTGAAGCTTACTTGTTGGCTGGCACAGGAATCAATCAACTGACAACTATATTTGTGGATCTGTATTGAATAGTGTAAAATTAGTGATTTTGTTTCATTCTACCGAATTGTGTTTGCCAGTTGGCTGTTGAATGTAAACATGGCTGTGTAGAATATAGAATTGTTGAAGTAACTATCTAATAGGGTTTCCTCAAAGCATTGTTTGCACACACTCATTTATTGCCTGTTTTTTATCTGTCCCTATTCAGCAAAAGAGATAGGTAAGGGGTGATACTTAGGTTCCAACATGGTGGCAACTATTACTTAATAGAAACTAAAGTATTATATAGAAACTTAACCTTTACACTTGTATCTTCAATATTTAAAAAACTCAGGTTAATCTCTGCTTGGAATACATTTCAATATCTAGCATTTATTTACTGTTTAATATCTGTTTAACATAAAAGTGCAATAAATAAGTAATGTGTTTTATTGAGTTGCAGTGAGTATTTTACTATTGAACTATTGTTTGCTTATAACTATGGGGCCCATTACAATCATTTAGAAATTCTTATCAAATGATTTAGCTACAAAAATCTCCTGCAAAGGGATTACACACACCGTTAAAGTCAATTCTAGAGGAGCAATATACTACTGCTGAGAATATATACATATCCTTTACTAAAAAAAGGATACTAAGAGAAAAAAATAATTTGTTAATAGAAGTGAAATTGAAAAGCGTCTTAACCCCTTAATGACCACAGCACTTTTCCATTTTCTGTCCGTTTGGGACCAAGGCTATTTTTACATTTTTGTGGTGTTTGTGTTTAGCTGTAATTTTCCTCTTACTCATTTACTGTACCCACACATATTATATACCGTTTTTCTCGCCATTAAATGGACTTTCAAAATATACCATTATTTTAATCATATCTTATAATTTGCTATAAAAAAAATACAAAATATGATGAAAAAATTGAAAAAAACACACTTTTTCTGACTTTGACCCCCAAAATATGTTACACATCTACAACCACCAAAAACACCCATGCTAAATAGTTTCTAAATTTTGTCCTGAGTTTAGAAATACCCAATGTTTACATGTTCTTTGCTTTTTTTGTAAGTTATAGGGCCATAAATACAAGTAGCACTTTGCTATTTCCAAACCACTTTTTTTCAAAATTAGCGCTAGTTACATTGGAACACTGATATCTGTCAGGAATCCCTGAATATCCCTTGACATGTATATATTTTTTTTTTAGAAGACATCCCAAAGTATTGATCTAGACCCATTTTGGCATATTTCAAGCCACCATTTCACCGCCAAATGCCATCAAATAAAAAAAAATGTTCACTTTTTCACAAATTTTTTCACAAACTTTAGGTTTCTCACTGAAATTATTTACAAACAACTTATGCAATTATGGCATAAATGGTTGTAAATGCTTCTCTGGGATCCCCTTTGTTCATAAATAGTAGACATATATGACTTTGGCTTTGCTTTTTTGGTAATTAGAAGGCTGCTAAATGCCACTGCGCACCACACGTGTAATATTCCCAGCAGTGAATGGGTTAATTAGGGAGCATGTAGTGAGATTCTAGGGTTAATTTTAGCATTAGTGTAGTAGACAACCCCAAGTATTGATCTAGACCTATTTTGGTATATTTCATGCCACCATTTCATCGCCAAATGCGATCAAATTAAAAAAAACGTTAAAGTTTTCACAATTTTAGGTTTCTCACTGAAATTATTTACAAACAGCTTGTGCAATTATGGCACAAATGGTTGTAAATGCTTCTCTGGGATCCCCTTTCTTCAGAAATAGCAGACATGTATGGCTTTGGCATTGCTTTTTGGTAATTAGGCCGCTAAATGCCGCTGCGCACCATTATGCCCAGCAGTGAAGGGGTTAATTAGGGAGCTTGTAGGGAGTTTGTAGATTTAATTTTAGCTTTAATGTAGTGTAGTAGACAACCCAAAGTAATGATCTAGGCTCATTTTGGTATATTTCATGCCACCATTTCACCGCCAAAAGCGATCAAATAAAAAAAATTGTTCACTTTTTCACAAACTTTTTCACAAACTTTAGGTTTCTCACTAAAAGTATTGATCTAGACCTATTTTGGTATATTTCATGCCACCATTGCATCGCCAAATGCGATCAAATTAAAAAAAACGTTAAAGTTTTCACAATTTTAGGTTTCTCACTAAAATTATTTACAAACAGCTTGTGCAATTATGGCACAAATGGTTGTAAATGCTTCTCTGGAATCCCCTTTGTTCAGAAATAGCAGACATATATGGCTTTGACGTTGCTTTTTGGTAATTAGAAGGCCGCTAAATGCTGCTGCGCATCACACGTGTATTATGTCTAGCAGTGAAGGGGTTAATTAGGTAGTTTGTAGGGAGCTTTGCAGGGTTAATTTTAGCTTTAGTGTAGAGATCAGCCTCCCACCTGACACATCACACCCCCTGATCCCTCCCAAACAGCTCCCTTCCCTCCCCCACCCCACAATTGTCCCCACCATCTTAAGTACTGGCAGAAAGTCTGCCAGTACTAAAATAAAGGGAATCTTTGAATATTTATTTATTTTTTAGCATATTTACATATGCTGCTATGTAGGATCCCCCCTTAGCCCCCAACCTCCCTGATCCCCCCCCCCAAAACAGCTTTCTAACCCTCCCCCTCTGCCTTATTGGGGGCCAGTTTGCAAAAAAATTGTTTTTTATTATTTATTTTTTATTTTTTTCAGTAGTGTAGCTTCCCCCCCACAGACCAAAACCCCACCAGCCAAACCGATCTTGTTAGATCAAATCTAATCCCCCCCTTTTTCCCACTTCTAACTATAATATTTCTGTAGTGTAGCGGTTCCCACCCGCTCCCTCCCTGTGCACGCACCCGCCCATCCCCGCCCACGATCCTGCCCCCCTCCGCGTCACAAGGGCCATCGATGGCCGCCACCCGCCTCCCACACCGGCTCCCACCCACCAACAAACTTAGCCGTCGATGTCCGGTGCAGAGAGGGCCACAGAGTGGCTCTCTCTGCATCGGATGGCTAAAAATTGTTATTGCAGGATGCCTCGATATCGATAACCGAGCAGGATCGCTTCCAGCTGCTTTCCTGAACGAGTACGTGCAGGGTACGTCCTCAGGCGTTAACTGCCTTTTTTTTGAGGACGTACCCTGCACGTCCTCGGTCGTTAAGGGGTTAAAGGGACATTAAACACTAAACAAATACTAGATAGAAGGATGCTTTCAAAGAAATGATTAGTCTGAGAATAATATGTAGATGTATTTTTTAAAGTTTCATTGGCTATTTAAATATTGACAAAATAAGTGTAAAGTTTTAGTGTCTATAAAACAATGGGAGCTGCCATGTTGTAACTTAGGTTACCTTCTCTGCTGTGGTCAATTAGGGACAGTTATAAATAGGTCACTAGAGTGTGCAGCAAATGGCTGTGTGGTATATAACAGTGTTCTGCACTTCCATTTCTAGCAGGAACTGAAAAGGGGTCAAAATAAATAATGAAAGTATATCGCAGAGTTTATATTCTGTATACAATTTATCATTTTATTTCACCATCTCAAAGTGTTTAATGCCCCTTTTAAGGGATTAACACATTACTGTTAACAAATAATGTTCTCAAAATGTGGCCAAACCGAATGGCCTTAGGAACTAATCTTGGGTGAAACAAAAAAACATTTTTATAATGAATGTTTAATCCAAAACCATTTTCTTTGTCTGTTCATATGTCTAAGTACTACCTATTTATACAGCCTGCATTTCCTGTTATTTTCCATTGTTTTCCAGTTAAGTATAAATAGATTTTGCATGTGCTTCCATGACAAACTATATTTTTACCACACTGACTTTTTAAAGAGACACAGAACATTAAATTGATTAAAAATGTGTTCAATGCATTTTATTACAGCAATACAAGGACTTATCTATAGTGATAGGCAACTGCAACACTAGGACTTTCTTTTAGTGATGTAAATCCAGCAGCAAAGGCTCTGTTAAAGGAACATAATACCAATATGCAAAATCCCTTTAAGGTAAAACTAAATCGTTGACAACAAAATATTACAAGAACAACTCTCTATTTTAAAAAGGAGATATTTTACCCCAAAATATCTTATGGCTCACCAGAGTAATTTCTCTGTGATCCATAGCTACTGTCTTTACTGACATCTGCATGGTGAAAAAAACAGCCAATCAGCATCATCAGAGTTCACACTTTATGGTGATCTTAAAGGGATATTCCAGCCAAAATAGAAAACCACATGGATGCATTTCGGTAATGAACAGAAGCAATTTGTAATATACCTGCATTAGCAAAAAGGCTTCTAATAAAAGCTATAGCTGTTTCAAAAGTGTATTTAAGTATGCACCGTGCACCAGCATTTTAAACACACTTGTTTGGAGAGCCAAAGATGTTTGTACCATCTGCTAATGACTCAATTTATTAATTGCTGACATGATACAAGCCCCACTGATGATCTAAGCAGCTGTGTTATTTAAAATGTGGGTGCAGTGACAATATCTAGCTATGCTTCACATGCACGTGCAGAGAAAAATGTTAACGCTAAAACAGTGATAACTCTTAATATAAACATTTTTGCCAATACAAGTATATTGAAAATATTTTTCTATTCAAAAATACAATAAATCTATGTGCATTTATATTTTAACTGGAATGTCCCTTTAAAGGATTTCATTTAAATCTTGCAGAATTTGTACTTCCTTTAACTGAGGTGACTGTTCCTGCACATACCAGATGCCCATACCCTTGCAAAGCTCCTTTACAATGTGATGTTGCTAATAAGGACATTTTCAGGTAAATATCTTCCTTTTTTACATAGAGATGTTCATGTGATATTACCTAGTCATCTTTTTTTTTTACAGATATTCTGCATCAATTTTTTTTTTTAAATTTCAAAAACATTAGTAGATATTATCAACCAATGCAAACATGTAATTTGTATACATATAATAGGTCTGAACATTCAGATGATGCTCATATAACATTGGTGTATATTATAGTCATACTATCACTTGTTACGCTCATATACTGTCTTTCTAAACAGAAGCTATACAAAGACTAGAAAAATGCATTCAGAAACAATAACATCATTTGAGATATGTGGTGGTACTCGGAGGGTTTATTATCTTCTTCTTTAAATGAAAAATACCTGTTACCTTTTATGTGTCTTATTCAAGATTGACAGGTAATTTTAGTCATTTTATCTTTTAGAAATGGGAAAATGTTTGGGTGGCAGGTCAAGTAGTGTAAAGTGGGCAGATGGCATTAGGAGTGTATATAAAATTGGAAAGGATAAGAGGAAGATGGGGAGCGATATCTATCTGTATAAATGTGCTTACATATTGTCTCAATAGTGGATTTGTGACTGTGTTATGTGATTATTCTCTTATCTTTGTAGTGTAAGTTGTTCCCAATAGAATTTGACATTGAGGAAATATGAATTTTGATTACGTGTAAAAAAAACCTTTAACTTCTGTCTATCCACATCTGTTTAGTTGGGATAAATTACGTTTTCCAATGTCTCACTATCAATGACTTGGCACTATTAATTCCAAACTGCAGCAGATGAGCTCTTATCTTAGAAGTCTTTTTGGGGAGATTGTTTAAAAGGACAGTTCTTTCTGCAAGTTGGAAAGATTTAAACAATATCTTTTGGAAGTGGGTTGCTATGATGCATCACTTTTATGTGATTCAACATTTGGGTGTCATGTCCCTTTAAGACCCTGGCCAAATGCTTCTATTATAGACTTTCCACAGCTGCCCTAATGTGAAAATTATTTTGATGGACATTATTAACATTATGTCTTGTTTTATATGTGTGAATGGTAACTTATGGGTTAACTGCTTATGTGACTGAATATGTAGCAGAAGTCCCATGATAGCTATCAGGGTAAAATTGAGTTAGCTCTTCTTGTGATCTTGGCAGTTTGAGGAATCAGATATCCTTGTATAACATTAACTGCTGCACGCTATCAGTGGCGTAGCGTGGGGGGGGCCACAGGGGCGGTTGCCCCGGGCGCAAAATTATGGGGGGCGCAAAAGCCTCCACCAGACAGTAGACTGTTGTGACAGTCCCAGACTCCAGCAGCGATTTTAGCAACCCTTTTAGCAACCCTGCTGTTCTGTCTTGAGTCACTCTCAGTCTCAATCAATGCAAGTGTGAACTTCCATTGTTTTTCACTTTGTCAGTGTCATCTGAGTCGTCACGGTCTGTGAGTCTCAGTCTGTGCCGCCTCCTGTAAGTGTGTGTAAATGTAATCTACTGTTTATCCGACTCTACAGTTTACACCACTAACACGGCGCCGGCAGGTCCTGACTCCTCCCACTCCCAGCGCGCAGGTCAGGAGGGACCGAGGGAGCAATAAGTGGAGGAAGAGCCTGAGCCTGAGGACTGTCTCTAGCGCGTCGTGCCTGGTGCCTGCCCGTGACTCGAAATTGAAGCCTGGACAGGTAAGTAATTTGGGGAGGAGAGGAAAGGGATGTCAGTTGTGGCAGCGGCTTAGCCTTAGTGGCTATATATTTCTTGACTACAAATTTTCAGGACTCAGAGGACTGAGAGGAATGTTAACTGTTGGGAGGCTGGGGTGTAAAGGTGAGCTCAGTGTTCTCTTGGGCCTGGGTAGGAATAATCTGTCTGTAATCCTGTGCTGCTGAGCTCTGCTCCTCTCATCAGTCTGGATGCAGTTTGGCTGCAGTTATGTCTCAGGCTGGCCGCTGTGAGTTTCCATAAAAGTCCTGCTCTCAGGTCATCTACCGCATGCTACCCCCTGCATGAGAAACCACTTTATTCCTGGGCTCTAGATTGTGTGTGAGAAGGGGGTGGTACACTTGTGCATTTGCATTAGAGAGGAAATACAGATACATGGCTTACAGCAATGTCTATCTGCAGCAATATATCAATAAGTTAGAAAAACTCAGCAGTGAAAGATAAAGGAGCCAATGACTTAACAAAAGGTAACATTTTCTGAACATTTGGGATTTTTTCCAGAGAGCCAATGTACTTCTTCTGAATTAGACACAGGCCAGCGACTGGCAACTATGCACATATGCCACACCTGTGATTTGCTTACCAGACCAGGACTTTAAATATGAGCTCAACCCCTGTATGAACAATAATAGTTATATGGAATTTGCACAAAAAATATCCTTTACCATCAACTATAAAGTTTTACTTTTGTATGAAAAATCTTAGCACTGTATCTTTACTACTCTTCTTTGATATTGACCTTTACATTACCTGCAGATCAGTTGGTAGTAAGTAATACCTGGTGAAATGTTTATTACAACACAAACCAATACAAGCTTTTAACTGTAAACGGACTGTACACCCCCCCCCCCAACACTGGGATTCGAACACAAATATTTAGTGCTAGAGACATAAACACTTGTCTTGTTCTGCTTTTTTTTTTTAAATATTATTTTTAAGAATATTTCTGGCTTCTTAAACATTCCTAATTTATTGCATGTTTTCTACCAGTTTTTTTCCTGTAGAAGTTGAGAATAATGGTTTAATGAATATTGGAAATTGTAACAAGTTTAATTTGTTTTATATGTAATTAAAACAAAAACCTGTCTCCTAAGTTGTTGAGCTGGCTCCTAGATTCAAAGCAAATTTGCCAATCCCTACTGTACTGGTGGAAGAGACTCAGTCGGTGCTAATGGGTTAGGGGGGCGCAATTCTTACCTTGCCCTGGGCGCTGACAACCCACGCTACGCCACTGCACGCTATATAAGGTCGAATTCCCCTCATATGATAGAAATATGTCATGAACTGATCATAAAGTTATCAGGCCTAACCTAGTGCTAAGGTTATTTCTTTATTCTTATTGGTTTATATGAAGTATGCTGAACTGTGTAATCATAAAATGTATTATAAATACTGAGAGTGGAACGCCCTCCTTCAGAATCTGTAACAACGGGGGTACAGGCTCTCCTGGTGTATCTGTAATAGAATTTATATTAATCACACTCGAGGCCTCCTCTTGTTCATCATAAGTCAGAGTGAGAAACCCACAAGGCTATAGCGGAGGATCTATGGCCTCAAATGCAGAGTAGCGTAAGTGAGCAGCGGGTGGAACCACCTGCTCTGTCAGGTTTGGAGAAAAAAAAGCGGCTAGCAACAAATCCAGAATAGAAGCACCAGACCCGGCTAAACTGAGCCTTGGCTGCCACTTTCACATCACTAAAGCACTGCATGAATGTTTCATAATTTTAAAGTTTTGTGTCTAGGAGAAATATCTTCATTTACATAAAATGTCCACATGGTGTCAGTGTAGTCCTTTCAACCTACAGTATCATCAGTCCTAATAATTAAAAGATCTTTTCAATAAATTTACAGGAAAGAGAAAATGTGTATCAGTAACTGTACTGTACAATTTAACTGATGTATAATATCTATGTTCAGAAACAGCCAGCATTGTTATTCTTTTAGAGAAGCACAGATCACAAAACTAATGAACAAGAACTTAAAGGGAGGCTAACTTTTTATATATTTATTGTATCAATTATTAAAGGAACCTTAAATACTTTGACTGCAATATAGAATGTTTAATTATGTGCTGTTAAAACCTTTCAATTATATTTTATTTATTTTACCTCCTTTCATTGTCATTTTATTCTGAAAATATCAAATACATAAAGGTTATGGTGCTGATATAATAACATTTTACATTCAAATAACAAGGTGCTGACAACCACTACATTATATATATATATATATATATATATATATATATATATATATATATATATATATATATATATATATACAGTATATATACAGAACTACATTTCCCATGATGCTCAACTGGACTTCAGAGGGCCTAAGCATCATGGGAAATGTAGTTAAAGGGATACTGAACCCAAATTTTTTCTTTCATGATTGGAATAGAGCATGCAATTTTAAGCAACTTTCTAATTTACTTCTGTTATCAATTTTTTTTCGTTCTCTTGATAGCTTTATTTGAAAAAGAAGGCATCTAAGCTAAGGAGCCAGCAAATTTGTGGTTCAGAACCATGGACAGCATTTGTTTATTGGTGCTGTCCAATCAGCAAGGACAACCCAGGTTGTTCACCAAAAATGGGCCGGCATCTAAACTTAAATTCTTGCTTTTCAAATAAACATACCAAGAGAATGAATAAAATTTGATAATAGGAGTACATTAGAAAGTTGCTTAACATTGCATGCTCTATCTGAATCACAAAAGAAACAATTTGGGTACAGTGTCCCTTTAAGAAACATCTGGAGTGCCAATATTTGTCATTACTGTTGTATGGTTTCCGCTAGGTGTCTCTCTGCGCAGCAGGGCCTTTCTATAACCGGTTATGCCTGTTTATAAATGTGTATTTATCATCCCGGTATCCTGTAATTTGAGAACACTAGATTTAGTTGATTCATCAATGGAATTTGTTTGTGACTAGTCGCTTGGGATCTTGAAGATTGGGACTAAACCTGGAGGCTGATCTGTTTATTTCGTTTGATCTGTGTAGTGGTCACTTTATTAATTATTTTCAAAACTACTTGATAACTCCCGTGAACGTTTATAAATATCTTGGTGAATAAGTCCAGGTTATAAACAAATCTGTCTACTATTATAAACAATCACACTGTAGCATGTAGCAAGTTTTGGCAATTTGCAGCATTTTGAAGGAAATCCAGGTTACACAATTTCCTTTGTCTCTTTAGGGAGTGTGGGACAAATACATTTTTTTTTTATAGAGAAGCAAGCGTAATAATGACTATATATAAATAACAATGTTGTTTTTTTGTTTTTTACTACACACACATATTTTATTACAGTCTCCAAGTGCTTCATGACCCTTATGTTTTGCATTTGCCTGACTGTATTTCCCAAGTTCTTAAATGTAACCAATAGAACATAGGAGAGTATAAATCAGCACATATTTTAACTGCAGAATGGAACTGACTATGTCTCTCTGTTCTTCTTGATTCTTGGAAAGTTCATATGTAAGAATTAATAAACAGCAGCCTCCTGCATAGCCATTATGGTAGAGAATTTTCTTTTTTTTTAGTTTTTTCAAAGAACAATGTTACAGATGTATTTGCTTAAAGGGAAATGAAACAACACATTTTTCTTTAAATATTTAGATAAAGTGTACAATTTTATAAAACACTTTCAAATGTTCTAATATAAAAAATGACTTTCCTCTCTTAATATACTTTGTTGATAAGCGGGTATGCAGGCTCCGAAGCATGCACATATCTAGAACACATACTGTACATGACAGCATCATTGTAAATCATGAAAACACTGCTGCCATCTAGTGCAAAAAAGTGGTTTGGTATCCTATATACGGCGTAACCTAGAAGTTACGCGCGTATATTTCTGCCGTCGCCCGTAGTTTTTGGGCTATAGGCAGGTATACCAAACCAGCGCAGTTTGGTATCCAATATGCAGCGTAAGGACTTACGTGGCGAAAATGGAGAAAACTTACTCCATTTTCACCTCGCCACAAAAAGCAGCCGTAAGAAGCCTTACGCTGACTATTGGAACCCCGTAACTCCCTAAACTAGCTGCTAAATAAATCTAACACCTAACGCATGCGCAATGTCTAGCTCCCTGTCAACCGCGATCTTCTAAAATAAACCTAACACCTAACGCATGCGCAATGTCTATCTACCTGTCAACCGCGATCCCCCCCCGAAAACCCTAATAAAGTTATTAACCCCTAAACCGCCGCTCCCGGACCCCGCCGCCATCTACATAAACTAACCCCCTACTGTGAGCCCCTAAAACCGCCGCCATCTACCTTATCTATCCCCTAATTAGAACCCCTTACACCGCTGTCATCTACCTTATCTATCCCCTAATCTGACCCCTTACACCGCCGCCACCTATATAAAAATTATTAACCCCTAATCTAATCCCCCTATACCGCCGCCAGCTATATTAATATTATTAACCACAAATGTAAGCCCCTTACACCGCCGCCATCTCTATTAAAATGATTAACCCCTAATTTAATCTACCTACCCCGCCGCCAGCTATATTATCTATATTAACCCTAAGTATATTATAGTTAATATAGGTATTACATTATATATATATTAACTATATTAACCCTAATTATATTAGGGTTAATATAGTTAATATAGTTACTATAGTATTTATATAAACTATATTAACTCTATCTAACCCTAACACCCCTAACTAAATTTATATTAAATTAATCTAATTCATTTATAAACTAAAATATTCCTATTTAAATCTAAATACTTACCTATAAAATAAACCCTAAGATAGCTACAATATAATTAATAATTACATTGTAGCTATGTTAGGGTTAATATTTATTTTACAGGTAAATTGTTAATTATTTTAACTAGGTATAATAGCTATTAAATAGTTATTAACTATTTAATATCTACCTAGTTAAAATAATTTCCCAATTACCTGTAAAATAAATCCTAACCTAAGTTACAAATACACCTACACTATCAATAAATTAAATAAACTACAAACATCTATCTAAAAATACAATTAAATTAACTAAACTAAATTACATAAAAAAACAAACACTAAATTACAAAAAATAAAAAAAAGATTACAAGATTTTTAAGCTAATTACACCTATTCTAAGCCCCCTAATAAAATAATAAACCCCCAAAATAAAAAAAATTCCCTGCCCTATTCTAAATTAAAAAAATGTCACAGCTCTTTACCTTACCAGCCCTTAAAAGGGCCTTTTGTGGGGCATGCCCCAAAGAATTCAGCTCTTTTGCATACAAATACAATACCCCCCCCCATTACAACCCACCACCCACATACCCCTATTCTAAAACCACCCAAACCCCCCTTAAAAAAGCCTAACACTACCCCCCTGAAGATCTCCCTACCTTGTCTTCACCACACCGGGCCGAACTCCTGATCCGATCCGGGCGATGTCTTCCTCCAAGCGGCAAAGAAGAATTCTTCCTCCGGCGATGTCTTCCTCCAAGCGGCAAAGAAGAATTCTTCCTCCGGCGATGTCTTCCTCCAAGCGGCAAAGAAGAATTCTTCCTCCGGCGACGTCTTCCTCCAAGCGGCAGCAAAGTCTTCATTCTTCCGGCGGCATCTTCAATCTTCTTTCTTCGCTCCGCCGCCGCGGAGCATCCATCCCGGCCGACGACTGAACGACGAATGAGGTACCTTTAAATGACGTCATCCAAGATGGCGTCCGCCGAATTCCGATTGGCTGATAGGATTCTATCAGCCAATCGGAATTAAGTTAGAAAAATCTGATTGGCTGATTGAATCAGCCAATCAGATTCAAGTTCAATCCGATTGGCTGATCCAATCAGCCAATCAGATTGAGCTTGCATTCTATTGGCTGATCGGAACAGGAGTTCGGCCCGGTGTGGTGAAGACAAGGTAGGGAGATCTTCAGGGGGGTAGTGTTAGGCTTTTTTAAGGGGGGGTTTGGGTGGTTTTAGAATAGGGGTATGTGGGTGGTGGGTTGTAATGGGGTGGGGGGTATTGTATTTGTATGCAAAAGAGCTGAATTCTTTGGGGCATGCCCCACAAAAGGCCCTTTTAAGGGCTGGTAAGGTAAAGAGCTTTGAAATTTTTTTAATTTAGAATAGGGCAGGGAATTTTTTTTATTTTGGGGGTTTATTATTTTATTAGGGGGCTTAGAATAGGTGTAATTAGCTTAAAAATCTTGTAATCTTTTTTTTTATTTTTTGTAATTTAGTGTTTGTTTGTTTTTGTAATTTAGTTTAGTTAATTTAATTGTATTTTTAGATAGATGTTTGTAGTTTATTTAATTTATTGATAGTGTAGGTGTATTTGTAACTTAGGTTAGGATTTATTTTACAGGTAATTGGGTAATTATTTTAACTAGGTAGATATTAAATAGTTAATAACTATTTAATAGCTATTATACCTAGTTAAAATAATTAACAATTTACCTGTAAAATAAATATTAACCCTAACATAGCTACAATGTAATTATTAATTATATTGTAGCTATCTTAGGGTTTATTTTATAGGTAAGTATTTAGATTTAAATAGAATTATTTTAGTTTATAAATGAATTAGATTAATTTAATATAAATTTAGTTAGGGGTGTTAGGGTTAGATAGAGTTAATATATAGTTTATATAAATACTATAGTAACTATATTAACTATATTAACCCTAATATAATTAGGGTTAATATATATAATGTAATACCTATATTAACTATAATATACTTAGGGTTAATATAGATAATATAGCTGGCGGCGGGGTAGGTAGATTAAATTAGGGGTTAATCATTTTAATAGAGATGGCGGCGGTGTTAGGGGCTTACATTAGGGGTTAATAATTTTAATATAGATGGCGGCGGTGTTAGGGGCTCACTTTAGTGGGTTATAGATATAATATAGCTGGCGGCGGGGTACGGGAGCGACGGTTTAGGGGTTAATAACTTTATTAGGTTGCGGTGGGGTACGGGAGCGGCGGTTTAGGGGTTAATAGCTTTTTTATTGTTAGGATAGTGAGGGGGGATAGCGGATAGAGGGTTAGACGTGTTTAGGAGGCGTGTTAGACAGTGCGGGTGATTTAGACTTTAGTCAGGTTTTATAGGCGCCAGCAGTTTCTAACGTGGCGCAATTCACTGACGACTCCAAAAATCTGTACTTACGCAGATTTCTGGACATCGCTGGTTTGTGAGACTTGCGCCACTTTAGCAAGTGACGGCGCCGCATATTGGATGGCTCGAGTTGCGAGCTGAAACTGCGGGCGACGTGGGTTCCCTCGCTTGCGCCGCAAACTGTGATCTATATCGGATCGCGCCCCTGGAGCACTACATGACAGGAAATAGTGCTGCCATCTAGTGCTCTTACAAATGTATAACATTCTTGCAAAATTGCTGCCATATAGTGCTCCAGAAATGAGCCGGCTCCTATGTTTATGTCCCTGCTTTTCAACAAAAGTTACCAAGAGAATGAAGAAATACTGATAATAGAAGTAAAATAGAAAGTTGTTTAAAATAGTGTGCTCTTTCTGAATCATAAAATAAACATTTTGGGTTTCATATCCCTTTAAAGGAACTTTTTTGATGAGGGTTTTTTTGATAGTTTTTTTTATCAAATGCAAAGAATACAACAAAATAAGTGATTTTTTTTTGTTTCATCCAAATCTGAATGCACATGTAAGAAAAAAGTAACTTTACTGAGCATGGGAACATCTATTAACATAATCTATGAATTTAACATATGTTTGTGAGCAATGCTTCTGCACAACCACTGATATTCTATAATAAATTGCATTCTATAGTTTATTTGTGAAGTTTATTATTTGCTTATAGTCTCAGTTTTAGTCTCACAGTGCTTAAAGGGACATGAAACCCCAACATTTTCTTTCAGAATTCAGGTAGAGAATACAATTTTAAACAACTTTCTAATTTAATTTTATTATCTAATTTGTTTCATTCTCTTGGTATCATTTGTTGAAGGAGCAGCAATGCACTACTGGTTTCTAACTGAACACATGGGTGAGCCAATGACAGATATCGGTATATATAAGCATCCATAAATCAGCAGCTAGAACCTAGGTTCTTTGCTGCTCCTGAGCTTACCTAAATAAACATTTCAGCAAAGGATAACAAGAGAAAGAAGCGAATTAAATAATAGATGTAAATTGAAAAGTTGTTTAAAATTGTATTCTCTATCTGAATCATGAAATAATTTTTTTGGGGGTTTTATGTCCCTTTAAGAGATAACACACGGCACACAGTTGGTTAAGAAGGAACACCTTGTAATTACAAGACATTTCTATATGTATGTATTTCTATATGTTGCTATAGCATGACATATCAGCCAAGTCTAAAACCGTTGTATATCAAATCATCTTGTTTGCTGCAAATGTTTTTCAGTAGCCAAAACTCCACTCAACATTTGCCTCATCTGGAGGAACCAATCCAGGCTTGCTTCTACAGAAGGGAAGGCTAACCATGGTCATAATGCTAGTATAAAATGCATTGTTTTGCAATTGTTATCAGTTAAAACCAATTAGATGGGTAGTATGGTTAGCCTTGAGAAGTCAGGGTGCATTTTTTTCAAGTTCTGAATATTAAACCCCCCCCCCCCACAATTTTCAGAGCTAAATTACATGGAAAGTGGTGCAAAAGAAATAATGAAATTAAATTGCAAAGTTGTTTCATCAAGCAAAACTAAACATTATATAAAAAAAAACCCTAGGAGCTTACTTTCTCTTTAAGAGGCGTCAAGGCCCTGGTCTGCGCTTTTAGCTGATAAAGGCTTCAGAGCCATGGATCTGATCTGATGACTGATGTGGGTCATATGTATAAAAATCCTTGAAACTCATAGGGGTATGTAGTTCACAAGGGCTACAGACTTATAGGGTCTGATCTAAGGTCCCTTTACAACCTCACCTTATGCAGGCTCATCATAAGCAAGAACTGACCTCAATTGTGTATCCTTATAACCAGAATAATAAATATGTATGTAATAAATATGTTCCCCACAGACTCTCCAGTGCACTCCATGGATATAGTAATACATTACATATTGTACACATAGTTACATAGCTATACACATACTCAAGGTGGGTCTTTTTATAATTTACAGTCTTTACAAGATTGATTTGTTTGTAAAGATAGGGAGACATTTCTTTTCAAGGATCTCAGGTTGATGTTGGATTTGGTGCTTTCTAGGAGATTATTCCACAGAGGAGGAGCTCTGAATGAGACGTCGACTGACCCGCTTCCTTGTTGTAACAGGGAATTGAAAGTAGAGTGGAAGAAGTTTTCAGGTATTTAAATGGGAAGGACACCAAAGCGTGTATATATGTATACATGTGTATATATGTGTGTATATATGTGTGTATATATGTATATATGTGTGTATATATGTATACATGTGTATATATGTGTGTATATATATGTGTGTATATATGTGTGTATATATGTATACATGTGTATATATTTGTGTATATATGTGTGTATATATGTGTGTATATATGTGTGTATATATGTATACATGTGTATATATGTGTGTATATATGTATACATGTGTATATATGTGTGTATATATATGTGTGTATATATGTGTGTATATATGTATACATGTGTATATATGTGTGTATATATGTGTGTATATATGTGTGTATATATGTGTGTATATATGTGTGTATATATGTATACATGTGTATATATGTGTGTATATATGTATACATGTGTATATATGTGTGTATATATGTATACATGTGTATATATGTGTGTATATATATGTGTGTATATATGTGTGTATATATGTATACATGTGTGTATATATGTGTGTATATATGTATACATGTGTATATATGTGTGTATATATGTGTGTATATATGTATACATGTGTATATATGTGTGTATATATGTGTATATATGTGTGTATATATGTATACATGTGTATATATGTGTGTGTATATATGTGTGTATATATGTGTGTATATATGTGTGTATATATGTATACATGTGTATATATGTGTGTATATATGTGTGTATATATGTATACATGTGTATATATGTGTGTATATATGTGTGTATATATGTATACATGTGTATATATGTGTGTATATATGTGTGTATATATGTGTGTATATATGTATACATGTGTATATATGTGTGTATATATGTGTGTATATATGTGTGTATATATCTGTGTATATATGTGTGTATATATGTGTGTATATATGTATACATGTGTATATATGTGTATATATGTGTGTATATATGTGTGTATATATGTATACATGTGTATATATGTGTGTATATATGTATACATGTGTATATATGTGTGTATATATGTGTGTATATATGTATACATGTGTATATATGTATACATGTGTATATATGTATACATGTGTATATATGTGTGTATATATGTGTGTATATATGTGTGTATATATGTGTGTATATATGTGTGTATATATGTGTGTATATATGTATACATGTGTATATATGTGTGTATATATGTGTGTATATATGTATACATGTGTATATATGTGTGTATATATGTATACATGTGTATATATGTGTGTATATATGTATGTATATATGTGTGTATATATGTATACATGTGTATATATGTGTGTATATATGTATACATGTGTATATATGTGTGTATATATATGTGTGTATATATGTGTGTATATATGTGTGTATATATGTATACATGTGTATATATGTGTGTATATATGTGTGTATATATGTATACATGTGTATATATGTGTGTATATATGTATACATGTGTATATATGTGTGTATATATATGTGTGTATATATGTGTGTATATATGTGTGTATATATGTATACATGTGTATATATGTGTGTATATATATGTGTGTATATATGTGTGTATATATGTATACATGTGTATATATGTGTGTATATATGTGTGTATATATATGTGTGTATATATGTGTGTATATATGTATACATGTGTATATATGTGTGTATATATATGTGTGTATATATGTGTGTATATATGTATACATGTGTATATATGTGTGTATATATGTGTGTATATATATGTGTGTATATATGTGTGTATATATGTATACATGTGTATATATGTGTGTGTATATATGTGTGTATATATGTGTGTATATATGTATACATGTGTATATATGTGTGTATATATGTGTGTATATATATGTGTGTATATATGTGTGTATATATGTATACATGTGTATATATATGTGTATATATATGTGTTATAGGTGGTGTGGGGAGCATATGGCTCAGGGAGCATGGGAGTTTCTCAGTGGTTAAAGATAAAGCAAGTGAGGTAGAGAAAGTGTCTAGAAACAAGCAAGAGAAAGCAATCTGGACTGTAGTCTACAGACTACAAGGCTAGCCACAGTCATATAGTTAGTTTAAAATGCATTGTTTCGCAGTTATCAGTTCAAGTCAATTTCATGTTCTGAAAGTTACCAAAAAACACAATTTTTAAAACTAGATTACATGTAAAGAGTGCAAATAATTAAAGTGACCTTAAACCCCAAAAGGTATTTCACTATGCAGCTAGAGAATACAATTTAAAAAAAGTTTTCAATCTACTTCTATTATCAAATTTGCTTCATTCTCTTTGTTGAAGAGATACCTAGGTAGGTAGCATGCACATGCCGGAAGCGCTACATGCCAGGAAATAATGCTGCCATCAAGTGCTCCTGCTAATGTGTAACATTGTTGCAAAAATGCTGCCAAATAGTGCACACTCATGAGCTTACATCCCAGCTTTTCAACAAAGGATAACAAGAAAATGAAGAAAATGTTGACAACAGAAGTAAATTAGAAAGTTGTTTAAAATTGTATGTTCTATCTTAATAATGAAAGAAAAAAAATTGGGTTCTAGGTCCCTTTAAAATACATTGCAATGTTGTTACATGACACATAACTAAACATTATGTATAAAAATCACAAGGTGTTTACTGTCCCTTTAACCTGTATCTGGTGCCCCACCTGGTCCTTGTTTCTAGTAGACTAAAGTTCATGTAAAAGTGAAAGGGCAAGAGAATCTGATTACAGTACAGTCCGTTTTGGACATAATTAATTAAATTTGACTACATCAGGACACCCATAAACAAAGAAGCCATGAGAATATGTTCTGATTGGAAAACCACTGAGCAGATAGCAGGTAACTGGCCCCAATCTGACTTCAACGGGAAAATATATCACATGAATGACAGGGATTAGGTGACATTTGTAAACCATTTTTTCAATATACATCAACTGCTACAATCTCAGTTATGGTAAACACCAAAAATGTTGTTGTTTAAAAAGATAGATAATCCCTTTATTTACCATTCCCCAGTTTTGCATAATCAACACTGTTATAGAAATATACTTTTTATCTCTGTAATTACCTTGTATCTAATCTTTTGCACACTGCCTCCTTATCTCAGATCTGTCACATTTCAGGCAATTAGTTCTGACTCGAATAACTTCACGTGCGTGAGCACAGTGTTATCTATATGAAACACATGAACTAACGCCCTCTAGCTGGGAAAAGCTGTCAAATGCATTCAGATGAGAGGCAGCCTTCAAGGGCTTAGAAATTAGCATATGAGCCTACCTAGTGTTAGGCGTTATCTTATGACTGGGAGTATCACTTGACCCTTAGCTGTATTCTACACATTCACCTGGAACTGAATGAGTTACTTGACAAGATATCTCGGAAACAACAATCAGACAGGCAGCAAGTAAAGTCTAATCACTGTTCTGTTTATTATAAGACATCACAGACTTTTATAGACAATGGTTACAGTATATGGGGTACTGCTATGGGTTCCAACGTCGCCCCATCATACGCCAACCTATATATGAATGAATTTGAAGAAAGATTCGTCTATGAAAATGGATTGTTTAAAACTTATGGCGCAATATGGTGGCGCTACATAGACAACGTATTTGGCGTGTGATGGGGTGACGTTGGAACCCTTAATAAGTTTATCAATGAATTAATCTCTACGGTAAGGGACTTAGAGTTTACTGTGATCTACAGTGAAGAAACAGTCACATTCTTAGATACTAGGGTCTCAAAAGGATCTAATGGATTAAACATAGACCTTTTTTCAAAAGAAATTGATAAAAACACTCTACTGCAATATGACAGCTTTCACCCCAAAAAATTAATAGAATCATTACCAAAAAGCCAGTTTGTCAGAGTACAGAGGATAGTCAGCAATGAAGTCCAAAGAGATATAAGATTACAGGAAATGGCTAAAAAGTTCATTAATAGAGGTTATCCACAAACATTGGTCAAAAAGAAGGTAGAAGAGATTCAAAACCCCATATTAAAGGGGAATAAAAATGACAGCAAGAATAGATTGGTATTTGTATCTCAACACAATTCATATAGTACTATCATCAACAAGGCTATAAAGAAAAATTGGCATGTACTTAAAGATTGCAATCATCATATAGATCATTTCAAAGAGCCACCATTGATGGCATATAGGAGAGTGAGGAATATAAGGGACCATTTAGTAAGATCTGATATAGGACCCAGCAGTGGGGAGAAACAAACATACATAGGTACAAAAAAACAGAATGTATGCTTACCTGATAAATTACTTTCTCCAACGGTGTGTCCGGTCCACGGCGTCATCCTTACTTGTGGGATATTCTCTTCCCCAACAGGAAATGGCAAAGAGTCCCAGCAAAGCTGGTCACATGATCCCTCCTAGGCTCCGCCCACCCCAGTCATTCGACCGACAGACAGGAGGAAATATATATAGGAGAAACCATATGATACCATGGTGACTGTAGTTAGAGAAAATAATTCATCAGACCTGATTAAAAAACCAGGGCGGGCCGTGGACCGGACACACCGTTGGAGAAAGTAATTTATCAGGTAAGCATAAATTCTGTTTTCTCCAACATTGGTGTGTCCGGTCCACGGCGTCATCCTTACTTGTGGGAACCAATACCAAAGCTTTAGGACACGGATGAAGGGAGGGAGCAAATCAGGTCACCTAAACGGAAGGAACCACAGCTTGCAAAACCTTTCTCCCAAAAATAGCCTCCGAAGAAGCAAAAGTATCAAATTTGTAAAATTTGGCAAAAGTGTGCAATGAAGACCAAGTCGCTGCCTTACATATCTGGTCAACAGAAGCCTCGTTCTTGAAGGCCCATGTGGAAGCCACAGCCCTAGTGGAGTGAGCTGTGATTCTTTCGGGAGGCTGCCGTCCGGCAGTCTCATAAGCCAATCGGATAATGCTTTTAAGCCAAAAGGAAAGAGAGGTAGAAGTCGCTTTTTGACCTCTCCTTTTACCAGAATAAACAACAAACAAGGAAGATGTTTGTCTGAAATCTTTAGTAGCCTCTAAATAGAATTTTAGAGCACGGACTACGTCCAAATTGTGTAACAAACGTTCCTTCTTTGAAACTGGATTCGGACACAAAGAAGGTACAACTATCTCCTGGTTAATATTTTTGTTAGAAACAACTTTCGGAAGAAAACCAGGCTTAGTACGCAAAACCACCTTATCTGCATGGAACACCAGATAGGGCGGAGAACACTGCAGAGCAGATAACTCTGAAACTCTTCTAGCAGAAGAAATTGCAACTAAAAACAAAACTTTCCAAGATAGTAACTTAATATCTATGGAATGTAAAGGTTCAAACGGAACCCCTTGAAGAACTGAAAGAACTAGATTTAGACTCCAGGGAGGAGTCAAAGGTCTGTAAACAGGCTTGATCCTAACCAGAGCCTGAACAAATGCTTGAACATCTGGCACGGCTGCCAGTCTTTTGTGAAGTAAAACAGATAAAGCAGAGATCTGTCCCTTTAGAGAACTTGCAGATAATCCTTTCTCCAAACCTTCTTGTAGAAAGGATAGAATCTTAGGAATTTTTATCTTGTTCCATGGGAATCCTTTGGATTCACACCAACAGATATATTTTTTCCATATTTTATGGTAAATTTTTCTAGTTACAGGCTTTCTAGCCTGAATCAGAGTATCTATTACAGAATCTGAAAACCCACGCTTTGATAAAATCAAGCGTTCAATCTCCAAGCCGTCAGTTGGAGGGAAACCAGATTCGGATGTTCGAATGGACCCTGAACAAGAAGGTCCTGTCTCAAAGGTAGCTTCCATGGTGGAGCCGATGACATATTCACCAGGTCTGCATACCAAGTCCTGCATGGCCACGCAGGAGCTATCAAGATCACCGAGGCCCTCTCCTGATTGATCCTGGCTACTAGCCTGGGAATGAGAGGAAATGGTGGGAATACGTAAGCTAGGTTGAAAGTCCAAGGTGCTACTAGTGCATCTACTAGAGTCGCCTTGTGATCCCTGGATCTGGACCCGTAGCAAGGAACCTTGAAGTTCTGACGAGACGCCATCAGATCCATGTCTGGAATGCCCCATAATTGAGTTATTTGGGCAAAGATTTCCGGATGGAGTTCCCACTCCCCCGGATGATATCTCTGACGACTCAGAAAATCCGCTTCCCAATTTTCCACTCCTGGGATGTGGATCGCAGACAAGTGGCAGGAGTGATCCTCCGCCCATTGAATTATTTTGGTCACATCTTTCATCGCCAGGGAACTCTTTGTTTCCCCTTGATGATTGATATATGCAACGGTCGTCATGTTGTCTGATTGAAACCTTATGAATTTGGCCTTTGCTAGTTGAGGCCAAGCTCTGAGAGCATTGAATATCGCTCTCAGTTCCAGAATGTTTATCGGGAGAAGAGACTCTTCCCGAGACCATAGACCCTGAGCTTTCAGGGATTCCCAGACCGCGCCCCAGCCCACTAGACTGGCGTCGGTCGTGACAATGACCCACTCTGGTCTGCGGAAGCTCATTCCCTGTGACAGATTGTCCAGGGTCAGCCACCAACGGAGTGAATCTCTGGTCTTTTGATCTACTTGAATCATCGGAGACAAGTCTGTATAATCCCCATTCCACTGTCTGAGCATGCACAGTTGTAATGGTCTTAGATGAATTTGTGCAAAAGGAACTATGTCCATTGTTGCAACCATCAATCCTATTACTTCCATGCACTGCGCTATGGAAGGACGAGGAACAGAATGAAGTACTTGACAAGAGCTTAGAAGTTTTGATTTTCTGACCTCTGTCAGAAAAATCCTCATTTCTAAGGAATCTATTATTGTTCCCAAGAAGGGAACTCTTGTTGACGGGGACAGAGAACTTTTTTCTTTGTTCACCTTCCATCCGTGAGATCTGAGAAAGGCTAGGACGATGTCCGTATGAGCCTTTGCTTTTGACAGGGACGATGCTTGAATTAGGATGTCGTCCAAGTAAGGTACTACTGCAATGCCCCTTGGTCTTAGAACCGCAAGAAGGGACCCTAGTACCTTTGTGAAAATCCTTGGAGCAGTGGCTAATCCGAATGGAAGTGCCACAAACTGGTAATGCTTGTCCAGAAAAGCGAACCTTAGGAACTGATGATGTTCCTTGTGGATAGGAATATGTAGGTACGCATCCTTTAAATCCACGGTAGTCATAAATTGACTTTCCTGGATGGTGGGTAGGATCGTTCGAATAGTTTCCATTTTGAACGATGGTACCCTGAGATATTTGTTTAGGATCTTCAGATCCAAAATTTGTCTGAATGTTCCCTCTTTTTTGGGAACTATTAACAGATTGGAATAAAATCCCATTCCTTGTTCTCTTATTGGAACTGGATGTATCACTCCCATCTTTAACAGGTCTTCTACACAATGTAAGAATGCCTGTCTCTTTATTTGGTTTGAAGATAAGTGAGACCTGTGGAACCTTCCCCTTGGGGGTAGTTCCTTGAATTCCAGGAGATAACCTTGAGAAACTATTTCTAGCGCCCAAGGATCCTGAACATCTCTTGCCCAAGCCTGAGCAAAGAGAGAGAGTCTGCCCCTCACTAGATCCGGTCCCGGATCGGGGGCTATCCCTTCATGCTGTTTTGGTAGCAGTGGTAGGCTTCTTGACCTGCTTACCCTTGTTCCAGCCTTGCATTGGTTTCCAGGCTGGTTTGGGTTGTGAAGTATTACCCTCTTGCTTAGAGGATGCAGAATTAGAGGCTGGTCCGTTTCTGCGAAAGGGACAAAAATTAGGCTTATTTTTAGCCTTAAAAGACCTATCCTGTGGGAGGGCGTGGCCCTTTCCCCCAGTGATGTCTGAAATAATCTCTTTCAAATCTGGTCCAAATAATGTTTTACCTTTGAAAGGAATGTTAAGCAATTTTGTCTTGGATGACACATCCGCTGACCAAGACTTTAGCCAGAGCGCTCTGCGCGCCACGATAGCAAACCCTGAATTTTTCGCCGCTAATCTAGCTAATTGCAAAGCGGCATCTAAAACAAAAGAGTTAGCCAATTTAAGTGCTTGAACTCTGTCCATAACCTCCTCATATGAAGATTCTTTACTGAGCGACTTTTCTAGTTCCTCGAACCAGAAACACGCTGCCGTAGTGACAGGAACAATGCATGAAATTGGTTGTAGAAGGTAACCTTGCTGTACAAAAATCTTTTTAAGCAAACCCTCTAATTTTTTATCCATAGGATCTTTGAAAGCACAACTATCTTCGATAGGTATAGTAGTGCGTTTGTTTAGAGTAGAAACCGCCCCCTCGACCTTGGGAACTGTCTGCCATAAGTCCTTTCTGGGGTCGACTATAGGAAATAATTTCTTAAATATAGGGGGTGGAACAAAAGGTATGCCGGGCTTTTCCCACTCTTTATTTACTATGTCCGCCACCCGCTTGGGTATAGGAAAAGCGTCGGGGGGCACCGGAACCTCTAGGAACTTGTCCATCTTACATAATTTCTCTGGAATGACCAAATTGTCACAATCATCCAGAGTAGATAACACCTCCTTAAGCAGTGCGCGGAGATGTTCTAATTTAAATTTAAATGTCACAACATCAGGTTCAGCTTGATGAGAAATTTTTCCTGAATCTGAGATTTCTCCATCAGACAAAACCTCCCTCATGGCCCCTTGAGATTGGTGTGAGGGTATGTCAGAACAGTTATCATCAGCGCCCTCTTGCTCTTCAGTGTTTAAAACAGAGCAATCGCGCTTTCTCTGATAAGTAGGCATTTTGGATAAAAGATTTGCTATGGAGTTATCCATTACAGCCGTTAATTGTTGCATGGTAATAAGTATTGGCGCACTAGATGTACTAGGGGCCTCCTGCGTGGGCAAAACTGGTGTAGACACAGTAGGGGATGATGTAGTATCATGTTTACTCCCCTCATTTGAGGAATCATCTTGGGCAATATCATTATCTGTGGCATTACTGTCCTTACTTTGTTTGGACACTATGGCACAATTATCACATAAATTTAAATGGGGAGACACATTGGCTTTCATACATATAGAACATAGCTTATCTGATGGTACAGACATGTTAAACAGGCTTAAACTTGTCAACAAAGCACAAAAAACGTTTTAAAATAAAACCGTTACTGTCTCTTTAAATTTCAAACTGAAAACACTTTATTACTGAATATGTGAAAAAGTATGAAGGAATTGTTCAAAAATTACCAAAATTTCACCACAGTGTCTTAAGGCATTAAAAGTATTGCACACCAAATTTCAGAGCTTTAACCCTTAAAATAACGGAACCGGAGCCGTTTTTAAAATTAACCCCTATACAGTCCCAGCTATATGCTTTGCTGAGACCCAACCAAGCCCAGAGGGGAATACGATACCAAATGACGCCTTCTAGAAGCTTTTTTAGTGATTCTTAGATCCTCACGCATGCATCTGCATGCCTTGCTCTCCAAAAACAACTGCGCAGTAATGGCGCGAAAATGAGGCTCAGTCTATAACTAGAAAGGCCCCCAGACTAAAAAAGGTGTCCAACACAGTGCCTGCCATTTTTTAAACGTTCCCCAAGATTATAATGCCAATTATTAGCTAGAATCTGCATAATATGCCCCAATAAAGCAATCGTTTTAGCCCATAAAAATGTCTACCAGTTTTTAAGCCCTTTTTTAAGCCCTTTATTCTTTTATATGTGACTAAGAAAATGGCTTACCGGTCCCCATGAGGGGAAATGACAGCCTTCCAGCATTACATGGTCTTGTTAGAAATATGGCTAGTCGTACCTTAAGCAGAAAAGTCTGCTAACTGTTTCCCCCAACTGAAGTTACTTCATCTCAACAGTCCTGTGTGGAAACAGCAATCGATTTTAGTTACTGTCTGCTAAAATCATCTTCCTCTTACAAACAGAAATCTTCATCCTTTTCTGTTTCAGAGTAAATAGTACATACCAGCACTATTTTAAAATAACAAACACTTGATAGAAGAATAAAAACTACATTTAAACACCAAAAAACTCTTAACCATCTCCGTGGAGATGTTGCCTGTGCAACGGCAAAGAGAATGACTGGGGTGGGCGGAGCCTAGGAGGGATCATGTGACCAGCTTTGCTGGGACTCTTTGCCATTTCCTGTTGGGGAAGAGAATATCCCACAAGTAAGGATGACGCCATGGACCGGACACACCAATGTTGGAGAAAGGAAGGTAATTACCCCTGCCTAAATTGTGCTAGTTGCAATTCAATAATCAGAGGTCCAAATTTTGTCCATCCCCATAATGGGAAACGTTATAGTGTTAGGGGATATCATACATGCAACAGTAACTATGTAGTGTACTTAATCAAGTGTCAGTGTTCCCTATATATTTAGGTGAAACGAATAAAAAAATTAGAGAAAGACTCAGTCAGCATCATTCAAATAACAGAAAGAAAAATCTTGAGGCCCCATTATCTAAACATTTCTTAGAAAGTGGACATGCCATAAGTCAATTAAGATGGCAGATTATAGAACATGTCCAAATGCTCAGAAATGGAATGAATAGGGAACAGCTTCTAAAACAGAGAGAAATGTGGTGGATATATAGATTTAATACACTCACACCGAAAGGCTTAAAAAGAGATTTTGATCTATCATGTTTTCTATAGTAGAATGTAACACTATAAAATGACATATACAGTTACACAAGTTTTATTATAGCCTTCAGATGAATAAAGTAAGGGGCTACAAGATATAGTAGGAAGATGTTAGAATAAGTGTGCAGCATTCATGTAGGAAGGTTACTGTAACACAATAGATATAAGAGACATAATGTGGCAATATTGCTTTGATAAGATACTTTAAACTGTCATTTGGTATATCCTTATGTTTTTAATATTGATACTTTGCACTGTTGACATTATTAAAGATGGCCAGCAGGTGGCGCCATAGGACCCTGTGAGGTCAGTTTGGCGCCAAGAATTGTGTATAAAATGAACATAAAGTGTGTGTATTAATAGAATGACTAAGGGGTTAAAACCCCGAAACAATGCTGTTTTTTAGATTCCTAATAAAGGTATAAAATGCAGTGCTGGTGACTCAACGTTTGTTGCATTCAGATGAGATGCAGCCTTCAAGGGCTTAGAAATTAGCATATGAGCCTACCTAGTGTTAGGCATTAATTTATGACTGGGAGTATCACTTGACACTTTGCTGTATTCTACACATTCACCTGGAACTGAATGGGTTACTTGACGAGATATCTCGGAAACAACAATCAGACAGGCAGCAAGTAAAGTCTAATCACTGTTCTGTTTATTAGAAGACATCACAGACTTTTATAGACAATGGTTACAGTGACGTATCATAATCACAATATCTTACACATTATGCTTGTTACAATGAACTTCATAGTAAAAATAAGGAGTAAAAAGGAGTATTTTTAATGAGCGAGGAGTGTTAAATAAATGTATATCTGGGTGCATTGCCAAAAACATAACAAGGACACTGGGCAAATTATTGAGATAAAGTGTTTAGTTTAAAACATCAGCATATTTTCTCACAGCATAATAACTACCTTATAATGATCTATAATAAACTTTTCTTAAAATGGAGTCTAAAACAAAATGTATCAGTAGAGACAAAATGGTGTCAGTATTGTTCATGTATATTCTTACATTCCACCCTTTTATTCTAACAGAATAACATACTATGAAAATTAAACAACTATGTAAAAGGCATAGAAAATTAGTAAATCTATTAACAACAATGTAAGCCTAATATTACGGTATAACATGAATCTATGTGAGAATACTGTAGAGAAATTCATTTACATTTACTTCTATAATTGTTAACTATAATAAAACACTGAATAGGCCAATAGGGCCCAATATGTCATTGCACATGAGTACGGTCTCTCCAATACTCTCTGTCTACCTCCCAGGATCCCCAAACGACTGGTCTATCTGCACAAAGACCCAACCAGCACCCTATCTATCCCCAAACAACACTGCATCTATATTTCTCAACCTGCATAGCTAGCATCCCCAAATAGCATTGACATTTCCCTGCTCTGTACACTCTCCACATTGAAGCTTAACATGGGAACAGCACAAGTATCTCTGGGTGGCCTTTGATCACTATAAGAACAGTCTTTTTCCTCTTAGAGTCCCACCTCCCTCAGACACTCTGCTTCAATACCATAGTCCATTTGCAATAGGGGTGCTTTGCACAAGAGAAAGTGTCCATCTGCAGATACATGCTGGAAGTACGATGGTTTGTTCATGGGGTAGACAAGGGAAACAGGTGGATCCTCATAGCAACAGATACTCGAGTCAGAAGGAGTCTAAGAAGGAAACAAAACAGCACAAGATGAACATGCACCCTGATACAATCACAATTATACCCAACAAAACGTTTTCACTTTTTTTGTAAGCATCACAACTTCCTTTAAAAGCTTAAAGGGACAGTCTAGTCAAAATTAAACTTTCTTGATTCAGATAGGGCATGTCATTTTAAACAACTTTCCAATTTACTTCTATTATCTAATTTGCTCAATTCTTTAGATATCCTTTGTTGAATAAATAGCAATGTGCATGTGTGAGCCAATTACACAAGGGCTCTATGTGCAGCAACCAATCAGCAGCTACTGAGCATATCTAGATATGCTTTTCAGCAAGTGATATCAAGAGAATGAAGCAAATTAGATAATAGAAGTAAATTAGAAAGTTGTTTGAAATGACATGCTCTTTCTAAATCACGAAAGAAAAGTTTCATGTCCCTTTAACTTATCATATGCCATTTAAAACCAGGAAAACATTGTGGATATAAAATACAAAATAAATGCATTTATTATACTTTTACAGAGAATAACTCACAGCTACTCTCCATATACAATTTAAATGATAACTTAAACATGAATATTAAGCAAGTAAAAACTGCTAGACATCATCAAGAGGTTGTATGGCTAAGCTAAGTAACTTGAGCTAAGGCCTGCCCTGCAACAAAAATAAAAAAGTAAAACAGTCAAAAACATTTTCTTTAAAAATAATTTCTTCACATTTTCTCTTTGAACTACTAAAAAAATAAATTAACCAAGTGTTGTTCTATTCTGCAAAGCTAGTATATGTAATGTTTATAATTCTCCAAATATGATCTTAGTAGAATCAGCTGTCTCATCTGATATAAGCACTATTAATTTACTAATTATTTTATGCAACCTAAATTCTCCTGCTCTCCTGTATGAGGAAATAATACAATCATAACATTATTAAAACTACCCAATCTTTTTAAAGGTAAACACATCTTTATGGTAAGATAATTCCTTTTGCTGACAAACACCTGGAATTACAAAACTCAAATATCAGATACCATACCAGTTAAAGGGATAGTCTAGTATAAATTAAACTTTCATTATTTTGATAGGACTTTTAATTTTAATCAACTTTCCAATTTACTTTTATCATCAAATTTGCTTTTTTTCTCTTGGTATTCTTAGTTAAAACTAAACATATGTAGGCTCATATGCTAATTTCTAAGCGTTTGATGGCTGCCTCTTATCACATGCTTTTAAAATCTATTTTCAACACAAAGAGACAGAAAGTACACGTGGGCCATATAGATAACACTGTGCTCAGGCACAGGGGGTTATTTAAGATTTAGCACAAAACAATGCTAAATTTAAGACACTAGATAATAAACAGTCACAGTCATGTGATCAGGGGGCTGGAAGAAGGTTCCTAGATACAAGGCAATCACAGAGGTAAAAAGTATATTAATATAACTGTGTTGGTTATGCAAAACTGGGGAATGGGTAATAAAGGGATTATCTATCTTTTAAAACAATAACAATTCTATGGTATACTGTCTCTTTAATAAAGAGAGAAATGCATATGCTTTGGTAACACAGATCCAATAAGAGCCTTTGTAAGTAGAAAATATACCATCAATATCATTATAATTATACTACTCCAAAAACTCCTATTTCTCTCTCTAATTGATATAAATTTCTAGCTGAGGTTGTGTTCTTAACCTCTTTATTGTGAGTAGTTTGACTACATACTAAGGAATGATTGCAATGGGAAATTCCTACAAAAACTTAATATTCTCATACCTTTCTCCATTGTAAGACACATATATCCCTTCTTCACTTAAATATTAAGGGGCGGTATAGGGGAAACCTTCTGTGTTCTACAATGGTGAATGGTCTAGAATATTCTGAGACATTGCAGCATTTTCTTTAAACTATAAAGGTGCAAACAGATTCTCTATACTCAGTGGGTCATACAATAGGTTACAATACTGCAAGGTTTAGAATTACATTATCTGGAGGATTACTTTGTTTAAGTACAACATAAACTACAATGTATACTAATACAAATGACCTTACAAGAAAATACAAAACAAGCAATATAAGTAAACAAGTTAAAACAATACTCCCCTAATTTAGCTGTGAATGACTGTAACAGTGTAACAGGTACTCAACTCCAATAGTCAAGGCACAGTCAAGAAAAGGATAGTCTTTATGTTCTGAAGACTAGGGATGGGCGAATATTTTTATATCCGAATTCGAATGTTAGAACGAATGTTATTGTAGAAATTCGATTTACATAATAGAATGTTGATGAGAACGAATATTCTTAAAAATTTGTTTTCGAATGTTATTTACAGTTTTCGAATGTCACATTCGAATTTAAATGTCACATTCGAATTCGAATGTTACATTCGAATATCAAATTCGAATATTATATTTATAAAACACAATTGTAGACTAGAAACACTATTTTGAATGTCACATTCAAATCGAATATCACATTCAAATTGAATGTCACATTCAAATTCGAATATTACATTTATAAAACACAGTATTAGACTAGAAATACTATTTTGCATTCGAATGTCACATTTGAATCGAATATCACATTCGAATCGAATATCACATTTAAAACACAGTATTAGACTAGAAATACTATTTAAAATTCGAATTTAACATTCGAATTCGAATGTAGCATTCAAAATGTGAATATTACATTTATTAAACACAGTTGTAGACTAGAAATACTATTTTAAATTTGAATGTCACATTCAAATTCGAATATTATATTTCGAAATTAAATGAATACATAGCAAAATATTCTATTATTCAAACAAATATTTTCAAATTTTATTGAAAAATTTGAAAACAAAAATTCGAAAATAGAATATTAAAATGTTATATAAACATTCGAAATTCGATTTGAATGAACAAATGTATCACAATTCGTTTTAAATTTCAAATTTTTAGAAACATTTGCCCATCCCTACTGAAGACACACATCATAGGAAACAGTCATAGATTACCTAGATTCCAGTTCTGGGGCAGGTACCAGCATGCAATGCAAAGAATGGATCCACAAGATAGTTCAGCAACTTTTACTGCAGTATGGTGGTTAAACAATTTGACAAAGGTCTTTTTATCTTCTTTTTCTTTCCTAGGTGCCAGGCATCTCTTTATTTAAAGGTTTACTTGCATTCAATTTTCAATCTTTTGGAGGGTGCACTATGGAATGTTATCTGTACAGATTTACCTAAATATGGAAAACATTTAAAAATCATTTAGTTAGTGTTTTTTTTATGTATACAGCTCCATGATCTCATCCTGCAAATACAAATATTTTGTTAACAACTTGTCCAAATATTGTAGATTTATTTTCTTACTTAAAAACAATCATCCAAATCACATAAATAAAGATACTCATCAATACATAAATATACTCATCAATACTCCCCCCTTTGTTCGCATGAAACAACCTATGTGTCACACAAACACAATATGACAGCAAACTAAAAGACAATTCATGCACTCCTAAAAGAAGTAGTATCCTTCAAATCAAGCAAAATCATATACATCCCAATATTTTTCAACACATACACATACAGCTCCCTTCCACACACATTCCCTACAGAATAAAACATAAAAAACCATTCTCTAAGAAATCATTTAAAACAACTGTCCACTATGCAAAACAAAACATGAACAGCCGGCACAAACTTTTAACAAATACAATCAACCTGAAAACAAGCACATATACTTACATTCACTGAAACACAGCACTGAAAAATACTACATTCTAGCAAAACACTACAAATAATTCAGATTCTATAACAACTTTTAGCTATGATTTTGTAAATTTTACCCTGCACAATACTATGAAATCATGCTAATAATGCAATCACTTTAGAAATTAAATAAACTCTAGTTGCACATTTACAAATAAAATCCCTAACCATGAATAGACAAAGGAACATATAAACACCTAAGTACTATATTCTGGAAAAGGTCAGATAATAATGGCACTGTCACTGCTCTATGGTTTCTGCTTGTATGCACAGTGCAAATCCACTGTTAAAGAATCATATTTGTCACAAATAATTTGGGAAAAAGCTTCAGAACCCAGTCTATTGGTGGCAGTAACCAGCCACGTAGTCGTTACATGCTATGCTATACTTTAATATAATCATGATTTTAATAAATTCACAATTATTTTATTTTTTATATATAATTTAATATTCAACATTTTTGCAGCTCTCTGACTAAATATAATAATTGTATACAACAAAATGACATTTCTGAAAAGAATAATAATAATAATTTACACTAATAGATTAAAATTGTTCCCAATGATCCATTTTACCTGATGGAGTGTATTTAATTGTTTACAAGTAGCTCCTTCACCCCTATTTTTGGCATTTGAAACAGCTAATTTAGCCTGTTATATACTTACTTTTAGTAAATATTTGTATACTAGAACCTCATCTATTGAATAGTCTACGTAACCACATTCAGAAGAAGAAATTACACTCTCAGTGGGGTACAGGATAGTTAAGTAATAAAATGATCTTTTTCCATTGCTCTGTCTAAGCATTGAGCTCCGATTTTCCAGACAAATATGAGATAAGGACAATGAGATATGATATTACCTGAAACTCAATCCTTTGTAATAGGTTGTGGATTAAAAGCACAAGAGCAGCTAATTCATATATACAAATAAACCTGAAAGTGCAATGTCTCCTACATTTTGATACTATACAGCTGGTGTAACAAATCATTGAAAAGACATCAACATAAAAACAATTTTACAGTGTAATGTCCCTTTAAGGGCTGAACATTTATAACATGTATATTACATATATAACTTAGCCATGATTAGGAAACTTGTATTATTTACCATTAAAATTCTACTTCTTTACTGTATCATAACCTGCATATTTTTAAAGGAGAGCCATCACAGCATAAATAATATTACACTGCAATGTGTTACCAGTTATAGTAAAAATCTTCTGAATTATTCTACTTGCAAAAGAAACAGACCCAAATACTTTAGATACATTTAATAACACACAGCGTATAGTCTTTTTGTTTCTCTTTTTGCATAGATCTTGGACATACTTAAATAAACCTATTAATCACTTGCCAGAAAAACTCTCTTATTTACCAGACCTAAAATCATGTACATCATCGCACTTACAAATTCCTTAGTTCACTTGCCAAAACAATATATGTTATATGCCTCAAACAGGTGAAAACACATTAAATCTCTCTTCAGTCCTTATATGCATAAAACAAAACTAAAAATACTATTATTGTCACACAGAATTAAGAACATACATATGACTTTAAAATCAAGTTACAGCAATAACACTTCAAGAAAATCATTACAGCATCAGATTTCTAAGCTAAGAAACACTGATACACACACAGTTAAATTAATTACAAGTCAGGAAACACAGATTAAAAAAAAGCACCAAGGCCAGCTTTTGCAGCGATACACACACAAACTTATATCAACTTGCATACTGTAAATTCACTCCCAACATTTATTCTTAAGCAATTTTAACATACATCAAACTTTTAGTGACACAGGAAACACATTTTATTAACATTCTATCTCTTTAAGGAAAACATATATTTCAAACATATCAGAGACATTAGTAACACAAGATAAAATCTCCTCCAAATTTAAAATGTATCTAAGAGTATCCGAAATTACTAAGAATGGCCATTTTCCAAGCAATTTAGGATTCTAACAAATTATTTTTAGATAAGATAATAAATCCTCAGATATTTAGTGGGGAGTAAACCTTTTACATGTAACACGGGACACAGTGACACATCAGACAAACACTTCTTACACATAAATTACACAGAATCTCTGTTACACAAAGTCTCAGTTTCGTTACTGCAAATATCATAAAACAAAAAGAAAGGGTTTTCACATACCAAACAGCAACAACACTTATCACTAAACCCTTTGAACAGACCTCACTTTCACAACACAATAAGATTAGCAATGAAATAAGCAATTAAGCAACAAGCATCAAGTGACTATTAAGCTCCAGTGATATTTAAACTAAACTATACTATATGCTTATATATGGGATGTTAACCCTTTAAAACCCTTAAAACGAAAGACTTTAACTTCCGTTATCGCAAGACTCTAACTTGCAAACAATTAAGGTGAGACTTTAACTCACGCTATAACTTGTGCTAGGACTCAAACCTACGCACACCCATGCTTAATGGCAGGACTCAAACCTGTCCAGGGGAGTTTAACCCCTTATAAAGGGACTTTAACCCTTTATATACTATTAACGCCGGCTAGACTGTGGGTTCAGATTCACAGAGGGAAAAGCAGAATAAAAACACTTATCTACTTACCCCTGTGTGAATCCCATGCTCTTACACCAGAATTGTTAGGCGTTATCTTATGACCGGGGTATCACTTGACACTTCTCAGTATTCTACACCTTCACCTGGAACTGAATGGGTTACTTGACAAGATATCTTGGTAACAACAATCAGACAAGCAGCAAGTAAAAATTAAAAGAGAGAAGCGCTCAACCTGGGAATGAACAATAGCATAATAGCTTGTTCTATGGCTAGTTACCACCCAAGAAGCAGCCTCTTTTTGCTCAACATGTGTGTTTTACAGAGAAGAACTTTCCTGAAGCATATCAGTCTGATCCTGACTTCACAGTAGAGTCTAGCCCCGAAATACCAGGCAATCCCTCCCTGAACGAGAGAAACAGCAAAACCCCAGACGTATGTTTCGGCCAATTGTGGGCCTCGTCAGTGAGGTGCAGTCACATCCCTCTTGGCACACTGAGCAATGGGTCCACGTCTGGATTCCCGCATCACACGTAGGGAGACTTCCCTAAGTGTCATAATTTGCATAAATGAAAAGAGAGAAGCGCTCAACCTGGGAACAAACAATAGCATAATAGCTTTTTCTATGGTTAGTTACCACTCAAGAAGCAGCCTCTTTTTGCTCAACATGTGCCTTTCACAGAGAAGAATTTTCCTGAAGCATATCAGTCTGATCCTGAGTTCACAGTACAGTCCAGCCCGAAATACCAGGCAATCCCACCCTGAACGAGAGAAACAGCAAAACCCCAGATGTACGTTTTGGCCTATTGTGGGCCTCATCAGTGAGGTGCAGCCACATCCCTCTAAGCACACTGAGCAACGGGTCCACGTCTGGATTCCCGCATCACACTTAAGGAGACTTCTATAACAATATACTACAATAAACTCTTACTAATCTTAAAAACAACAAATCTCTTGTCATTAGACAAGCTGATAAGGGCGTGGGTATAGTGCTACAGAATCTGGAGGACTATCTTACTGAAACTAGGAAAATGTTACAAGATGTATCTTATTATATTCGTCTAAAAGATGACCCCACCATCCAGTTTAAAACTGAACTTAAAAGCTTAATTGAGGAGGCCTATAAGGAAGGTATTATCCTTAATAAAGAAAAAGAATATCTCATTCCTAGTGAACCAAATGTGGCATTTTACTACCACCTGCCTAAGCTTCATAAAAATTCCATCTGTCCTCTGGGCCAACCGATCATAGCCGGTATAGGTAGCCTTACGGACAATGTGTCCTCCTATGTAGATCATTTCCTACAAAAATACGTTTTGGGACTTGAATCCTATATTCGCGATTCATCCGATTTATTAAAGAAACTTGAAGCCCTTACCATTACACCTGACCTTTTATGGATCTCGTGTGATGTTCAAGCTCTGTATTCTAACATTCAGCATGAATTGGGACTATCAGCAATAGCATACTATCTTGACCAAGATCCTTATCTCCCTATTAACCAATGTGATTTTCTGTTATCCTTGATATATTTTATATTAAGACATAATTATTTTCTATTCCAGGACAAATTCTTCTTACAGATAAAGGGGACAGCTATGGGTACCAGGTTTGCCAATTTGTTCATGGGGGCTTTTGAAGAGAGATATATATGACCCAGCATATGAGGCGAACCTGGTACTCTACGGTTGGTATATCGATAATCTGATCTTTATCTGGAGAGGCGATGTAACTTCTGCCACACTTTTCATAGATCACCTGAACAACAATGACAGAGGTATTGTTTTTACTAGCACTATAGATCCCAAAAGTATATCATTTTTGGATCTTCACCTCCAATTTTTTAATGATAAAATTACTAGTATTACCCACTTTAAATCAGTGGATTGCAATAGCTATCTTGATTACACCAGTAATCACCATCTTCCTTGGAAACGTAACGTTCCCTACGGACAATTCAAACAAGTAAGTCAAAATTGTAGCACACTTGTAGACTTTGATATTCAAAGTAAGATCCTCAGGGAACGGTTTGTTGAAAAGAAATACCCTCTACATATTATTAAAGAAAGCTATCTAAGAGCCAGATCAGACGATAGAAGTAAATATTTTGAGAGACCTACTAATAGTCAGGATATTATAGAACCACAAATAATGGATAAATATCCTCTATTCATCACTCAATATAATAGTAACCACCAAATTATTAAAAATACTATTACTAAATATTGGGGTATTCTCATGAAAGACTGTATCTTAGGAAGTCTAATTGGGACTAAACCAAAAATTGTAAATAAGAGAGCCCCTAATCTAAAAACCATCTTAGCTACAAGTAAAATTGTAAGGAATAAAAGAAATATTGTTTGCTCTACGACCAAACAAGGTGTCACCTCCTATGGCAGCTATAGATGTAATATTAGGAGATGTAAGTTATGTGATCAGATCAATCATAACCATAGGACCTTCAAATCTACTGTGACTGGTCATAATTATACTATTCAGAGTCACTTATCTTGTGCTTCTATATATGTGATATATCTTCTCAAATGCTCATATTGTAGGATACAGTACGTTGGACGTACGTGTAGGAGACTGAGTATTAGATGATCTGAACACCAGCGTAATATCAAAAACAACTATAAAAAACAAACGCCTAGATTTAGAGTTTTGTTGGTAAAGACCCGCGGTGCTAACGCTCCTTTTTTCTCCAGCGCACCCTTAAGACAACGCTGGTATTTAGAGTTGTCTGAATGGCTGCATTAGCCTCAGAAAAGGGAGTGTTGAGCATAATTTAGCTCCACTTCAACTCTCAATACCAGCGTTGCCTACGGTAGCGGTAAGCTGGAAAACGTACTCGTGCATGATATCCCCATAGGAAACAATGGGGCTGAGCTGGCTGAAAAAAAACCTAACACCTGCAAAAAAGCAGCGTTCAGCTCCTAACGCAGCCCCATTGTTTCCTATGGGGAAACACTCTCTAAGTCTACACCTAACACCCTAACATGAACCCCGAGTCTAAACACCCCTAACCTTACACTTATTAACCCCTAATCTGCCGCCCCCGACATCGCTGACACCTGCATTTTATTATTAACCCCTAATCTGCCGCTCTGGACACCGCCGCAACCTACATTATAGCTATGAACCCCTAATCTGCTGCCCCTAACATCATCGACACCTATATTATATTTATTACCCCCTAATCTGCCCCTCCCCAACGTCGCCGCCACTTACCTACACTTATTAACCCCTAATCTGCCGACCGGACCTCGCCACCACTATAATAAATGTATTAACCCCTAAACCGCCGCACTCCCGCCTCGCAAACACTAGAATAAATTGTATTAACCCCCTAATCTGCCCTCCCTAACATCGCCGCCACCTACCTACAATTATTAACCTCTAACCTCCCGCCCCCAATGTCGCCGCTACTATAATAAAGTTATTAACCCCTAAACCTAAGTCTAACTCTAACCCTAACACCCCCTAAATTAAATATAATTTAAATTAATCTAAATAAATTTACTACAATTAAATAAATTATTCCTATTTAAAACTAAATACTTACCGATAAAATAAACCCTAATATAGCTACAATATAAATAATAGTTACATTGTAGCTATTTTAGGATTTATATTTATTTTACAGGCAACTTTGTATTTATTTTAACTAGGTACAATAGCTATTAAATAGTTAATAACTATTTAATAGCTACCTAGTTAAAATAATTACAAAATTACCTGTAAAATAAATCCTAATCTAAGTTACAAATACACCTAACACTACACTATCAATAAATTAATTAAATAAATTACCTACAATTAGCTAAACTAAAATACAATTAAATAAAGTAATCTATAATACAAAAAAACCAAACACTAAATTACAGAAAATAAAAAAAAATTACAAGAAGTTTAAACTAATTACACCTAATCTAAGCCCCCTAATAAAATAAAAAGCCTCCCAAAATAATAAAATGCCCTACCCTATTCTAAATTACAAAGTAATCAGCTCTTTTACCAGTCCTTAAAAGTGCCTTTTTGCGGGGCAATGCCCCAAAGTAATCAGCTCTTTTACCTGTAAAAAAATACAACCCCCCCAACATTAAAACCCACCACCCACATACCCCTACTCTAGCCCACCCAAACCCCCCTTAAATAAACCTAACACTAACCCCCTGAAGATCTCCCTACCTTGAGTTGTCTTCACCCAGCCTAGCCGAATTCTTCATCCAAGCGGAGCAAGAAGAGGTCCTCCAACCAGTAGAAGTCTTCATCCAAGCGGGGCAGAAGAGGTCTTCCATCCGATTGAAGTCTTCATCCAAGCGGCATCTTCTATCTTCATCCATCCGGAGCGGAGCGGCAGCATCCTGAAGACCTCCGACGCGGAACATCCATCTTGGCCGACAACTGAACGACGAATGACGGTTCCTTTAAATGACGTCATCCAAGATGGCGTCCCTCGAATTCTGATTGGCTGATAGGATTCTATCAGCCAATCGGAATTAAGGTAGGAAAATTCAGATTGGCTGATTGAATCAGCCAATCAGATTGAAGTACAATCCGATTGGCTGATCCAATCAGCCAATCGGATTGACCTCGCATTCTATTGGCTGATCGGAACAGCCAATAGAATGCAAGAAAGAGGAAGACCTCTTCTGCCCCGCTTGGATGAAGACTTCTACCGGATGGAGGACCTCTTCTTGCCCCGCTTGGATGAAGACTTCTACCGGATGGAGGACCTCTTCTTGCTCCGCTTGGATGAAGAATTCGGCTTGGCTGGGTGAAGACGACTCAAGGTAGGGAGATCTTCAGGGGGTTAGTGTTAGGTTTATTTAAGGGGAGTTTGGGTGGGTTAGAGTAGGGGTATGTGGGTGGTGGGTTTTAATGTTGGGGGGTTGTATTTTTTTACAGGTAATAGAGCTGATTACTTTGGGACATTACCCCGCAAAAAGCCCTTTTAAGGGCTGGTAAAAGAGCTGATTACTTTGTAATTTAGGATAGGGTAGGGCATTTTATTATTTTGGGGGGCTTTTTTATTTTATTAGGGGGCTTAGATTAGGTGTAATTAGTTTAAACTTCTTGTAATTTTTTTTTAATTTTCTGTAATTTAGTGTTTGTTTTTTTTGTATTATAGATTAGTTTATATAATTGTATTTTAGTTTAGCTAATTGTAGGTAATTTATTTAATTAATTTATTGATAGTTTAGTATTAGGTGTATTTGTATCTTAAATTAGGATTTATTTTACAGGTAATTTTGTAATTATTTTAACTAGGTAGCTATTAAATAGTTATTAACTATTTAATAGCTATTGTACCTAGTTAAAATAAATACAAGGTTGCCTGTAAAATAAATATAAATCCTAAAATAGCTACAATGTAACTATTATTTATATTGTAGCTATATTAGGGTTTATTTTATCGGTAAGTATTTAGTTTTAAATAGGAATAATTTATTTAATTGTAGTAAATGTATTTAGATTAATTTTAATTATATTTAACTTAGGGGGGGGTGTTAGGGTTAGGGTTAGACTTAGGTTTAGGGGTTAATAACTTTATTATAGTAGCAGCGACGTTGGGGATGGGAGATTAGAGGCTAATAATTGTAGGTAGGTGGCAGCGATGTTAGGGAGGGCAGATTAGGGGTTAATACAATTTATTATAGAGTTTGCGAGGCGGGAGTGCGGCGGTTTAGGGGTTAATACATTTATTATAGTGGCGGCGAGGTCCGGTCGGCAGATTAGGGGTTAATAAGTGTAGGTAGGTGGCGGCGACATTGGGGGGGACAAATTAGGGGGTAATAAATATAATATAGGTGTCGTCAATGTTAGGGGCAGCAGATTAGGGTTTCATAGGGATAATGTAGGTGGCGGCGGTGTCCGGTCGGCAGATTAGGGGTTAAAAAAATGTATTATATGGTTTGCGATGTGGGGGGGGGCCTCAGTTTAGGGGTTCATAGGTAGTTTATGGGTGTTAGTATACTTTATAGCACTGTAGTTAAGAGCTTTATGTTCCCGCGTTAGCCCATAAAGCTCTTAACTACAGACTTTTTTTTGGGGTTGGAGTCTTGTCGGTAGGGGCTCTACCGCTCACTTCTTCCAAGACTCATAATACCGGAGTTAGGCAAATCCCATAGAAAAGATAGAATACGCAATTGACGTAAGGGGATCTACGGTAGCCTCGAGTCGCGGAAAGAAAGTGAGCGGTAGAGCCTTTCCTGGCTGACTCTAAATACCAGCAGGCATTAAAAAGCAGCGTTAGGACCCCTTAACGCTGCTTTTTAACCCTAACGCGGAACTCTAAATCTAGGCGAAAGTGTCCCTAGGCATTGTAACCTTAAACATCATTGTCTATCGAATTGTATGACTATTATACCAATAGAGTCCATTCCTCCATCATATCTCTATAATCGTTTTTTCAGATTAAGACAGAGGGAGACTTACTGGATTCATGTACTCAAAACCATACATCCTGCAGGGCTCAATCTAAATATTGATTTAGCAGCTTTTCACTAAATGTCACATTAGGTTTCTGGGATGTCTCACTGACTTATACTTGGGTAGTACTCTCAGTCAAAAGATATATGTGGCCTGATTAGTGGCACTGGTTGGGATTTGCTGCACTCTTGAATGGATCTTACACGTTTTTTAATTAGTATTAGTGGTTTAGTCATCATATTTGCCATTTAGGCAACCAAGTTTTAATATACGCCCTAACTGTAGCAATAGGACTACTATACTACCACTATAATAAATGTATTAACCCCTAAACCGCCGCACTCCCGCCTCGCAAACACTATAATAAATAGTATTAACCCCTAATCTGCCCTCCCTAACATCGCCGCCACCTACCAATATTAACCCCTAATCTGCCGCCCCCAACGTCGCCGCTACTATAATAAATTTATTAACCCCTAAACCTAAGTCTAACCCTAACACCCCCCTAAATTAAATATAATTTAAATTAATCTAAATAAATGTACTATAATTAAATAAATTATTCCTATTTAAAACTAAATACTTACCTATAAAATAAACCCTAATATAGCTACAATATAACTAATAGTTACATTGTAGCTATTTTAGGATTTATATTTATTTTACCGGCAACTTTGTATTTATTTTAACTAGGTACAATAGCTATTAAATAGTTAATAACTATTTAATAGCTACCAAGTTAAAATAATTATAAAATTACCTGTAAAATAAATCCTAACCTAAGTTACAAATACACCTAACACTACACCATCAATAAATTAATTAAATACATTAACTAAGATTAGCTAAACTAAAATACAATTAAATAAACTAATACAAAAAAAAACAAAGGTTTTTTTTTTCACTCCATCATATCTCTATAATCGTTTTTTCAGATTAAGACAGAGGGAGACTTACTGGATTCATGTACTCAAAACCATACATCCTGCAGGGCTCAATCTAAATATTAATTTAGCAGCTTTTCACTAAATGTCACATTAGGTTTCTGGGATGTCTCACTGACTTATACCTGGATAGTACTCTCAGTCGAAAGATATATGTGGCCTGATTAGTGGCACTGGTTGGGATTTGCTGCACACTCAAATGGATCTTACACGTTTTTTAATTAGTATTAGTGGTTTAGTCATCATATTTGCCATTTAGGCAACCAAGTTTTAATATACGCCCTAACTGTAGCAATAGGACTACTACTTTGATATCCTTACTATCATACGTATTTTATATATATATATCTACTATTTCTTATTTTTGGGCCCATGCACTTTATAACTGTGCCATTTATCTGCAAAAATTGGTTCATTATCTACTAGTCACTCCCCTTATATTTATATATATATATATATATTTTTTATCTTTTATATCGGTCGATGAACTTTTTAATTATATCAAATTGGTTACTCATTTCAGTTTTATAGGTGCTTGTTCATTTATATTGATCAGTTCTTCTATACATTTCATCAACACTAGACACTATTCCTTATCTCAGTTAATTTTCTATTTTTTGGGTAATCTGTAGCTATCTCGCTATTGCCACTATCATATTATAGTCTAGATACTAAATTATCTGATTGTTTTTAATAGGTATAGTTTAATGTTTATCATTGTTGCTATTTACTTCTTATCATATGTGTACACGTTATGAATTGCAAACGTTATTGTAACAAATCTGTGATGTGAATCATATGTTTAATGTTCATTCTGATTGTATTTGTAATGTTCTGCACCTTTAAGGAGACTTGACTGCAATCTGAAGGTGCGTTTTTTTCCTAAGTTTGTGATTGGCTGATAAGCCTTTTAAATATTGAGCGAGTTGATGTCTTAGTTATACAGCCTGGTGAAACGGCATTAGCTGAGAAACGCGTTGCTGTGTGTTTTATATTTTTTTAATAAACCCCTCTTTTACATTGCTCGCTCTTATGTGTATCTATCTCTATATGATACTCTAAAACTTCTTATTTCCAGAGGATTGTAACAATTTATTTCCATCAGTTATTAATACCCATTGGCTAAACAAATTTGCCATTTTTGCTCTGTGTGAGCCTTTCTGCATATAGTTGCCATTACAACTTATGGATATCCTATGAACTCCACTCCGGTGTTTGACCCCTCTGCTCCTGAGTCTGACCCCTCCATTCATTGGACCACTCTTCTGGAACTTCCGGTTGCTGGGGATAGTCTGGCCGATGACTCTATTGGCTCTGTCTCGTCCTGCTAGGCACCTCTATGTGCCGCCCTATCTTGTGAGTAGCCACTTCTAGGAGGGACAGTTTTCTGTTTGTGCCTACCTGTACAAGCTTCAGACATACTATCCTATGTGGCGCCTTTCTCTTTTCCTTCTCTCACAGGAATTTTGTGATGATTATATTTAGGTATAGATATATACATATATATATAGAGAAGCAAAAGAAGAGTGCACTCATCAGGACTTTTCACTGATTTAATTCCTAAGATGTTAGGAAATAAATCAGTGAAAAGTCCTGGTGAGTGCACTCTTCATTTGCTTCTACAATTTTATCTGTTGCACCCTAGGCATTTGTGACTTGGTATCTGGAGTGCTTATCTTACCTACAGAGATATATATATATATATATATATATATATATATATATATATGCATACAAAGAGAGAAGCGCTCTACCAGGAACGAACAACAGCTCATTAGCTAGTTATATGGTGATTTACCATCCGGAAACAGCCTCTTTTAGACCAGTGTGCTTTTCACAAAGGAAAACTTTCCTTAAGTATATTAGTCTGATCGCGCAAAGTAAGGTCATTCCAGCTTCAAAATACCAGGCAATTCTCCTCTGAACAAGGAACATGACAACCCCAGATGATCGTTTTGGCCTCCTATGGGCCTTGTCAGTGAGGTGCAGCCACATTCCTCTAAGCACACTGGACAAGGAGTCCACGTCTGGTTTCCACCATCACCCATAGAAAAACTTCCCCAGGGTCATATTAATTTGCATACAAAGAGCGAAGCGCTCTACCAGGAACGAACAAAAGCTCATTAGCTAGTTCTATGGCGATTTACCATCCGAAAGCAGCCTCTTTTAGACCAGTGTGCTTTTCACAAAGGAAAACTTTCAATAAGTATATCAGTCTGATCCAAGTAAGGTCAGTCCAGCTTCGAAATACCAGGCAATTCTCCTCTGAACAAGGAACATGACAACCCCAGACGATCGTTTCGGCCTCCTATGGGCCTCATTTTATATATATATATATATATATATATATATATATATATATTTTTTGTGAAGAAAATTGGAATGACAAATATTTACAGTACATATGTAGTTAAAACCTTTATTAAAAATGAATATTGCTTAAATGTTTTTTCATGTTTTCATGTGCTTAACCGCAAAGGTCTCCAATACACTTATATATATGTCTTTCATGTGTACATAGCAATTTATGTGTTTATATGTGTATATATGCCTGTAAATATCTCCAAGCAGGTGTGGCATTCTCTATTCAGTGACCGGGGTGCTGCAGCAAGCCAAACATACAAACAGGAAAAAAGCAGGCACTCTCCGGTATTTTCAAAAAGGATATCTTTTAATCCCAAATAGTGTCTGAAGACAGAGGTAATACTCAGAAACGTCACGCTACTTGGGATTAAAAGATATCCTTTTTAAAAATAACGGAGAGTGCCTGTTTTTTTCCTGTTTGTATGTCTGTAAATAGATATATACACATATAAATACATATGTGTATATATATATATATATTTATATATATATATATATATATATAGTGATGTCGCGAACCTAAAATTTTGCGTTCGCGAACGGCGGACGCGAACTTCCACAACTGTTCGCGAACGGGCGAACCGGGCGAACTGCCATAGACTTCAATAGGCAGGCAAATTTTAAAACCCACAGGAACTCTTTCTGGCCACAATAGTGATGGAAAAGTTGTTTCAAGGGTACTAACACCTGGACTGTGGCATGCCGGAGGGGGATCCATGGCAAAACACCCATGGAAAATTACATAGTTGATGCAGAGTCTGGTTTCAATCCATAAAGGGCATAAATCACCTAACATTGCTAAATTGTTTGGAATAACGTGCTTTAAAACATCAGGTATGATGTTGTATCGATCAGTTAGTGTAAGGGTTACGCCCGCTTCACAGTGACAGACCAAACTCCCCGTTTAAAGGGACAGTCTACACCAGAATTTTTATTGTTTTAAAAGATAGATAATCCCTGTATTACCCATTTCCCAGTTTTGCATAACTAACACATTTATAATAATATACTTTTAACCTCTGTGATTATCTTGTATCTAAGTCTCTGCAAACTGCCCCTTTTTCAGTTCTTTTGACAGACTTGCAGTCTAGCCAATCAGTGCCTGCTCCCAGATAACTTCTCGTGCACGAGCATAGTGTTATCTATATGAAATACATGAACTAACACCCTCTAGTGGTGAAAAACTGTTAAAATGCAATCTGAAAGAGGTGGGCTTCAAGGTCTAAGAAATTAGCATATGAACCTCCTAGGTTAAGCTTTCAACTAAGAATACCAAGAGACCAAAGCAAAATTGGTGATAAAAGTAAATTGGAAAATTGTTTAAAATTACATGCTTTATCTGAATCATGAAAGTTTATTTTGGCCTAGACTGTCCCTTTAACACACCGCAAACAACCGCAAACAGTCCATTTGCACAACCGCAAACTCCCCATTTGCACAAGGTTGGATACCAAGCTAGCCACGTCCCGTTCCTTGTCCTCACTAATGTCATTGAAGGTCTCTTCCTCCACCCAGCCACGTACAACACCAAGGGTCCCTGAAAGGTGACAACAAGCCCCCTGGGACGCCTGCTGTGTTTGGTCTTCCACCTCCTCAAAGCCACCTTCCTCCTCTGACTCCTCTTCTTCAGACTCCTCTCTCTGCATTGCCTCGCTCTGCGTTATTATAAGGTGTGTTAAGTAGTACTATTCCAATCAGTTTAATCCCTGTTACGTCCCCTATCAGGGGACGTGTATATGGCATCGATTTTAGGAACCCGGGAGATGGAAAAAGATGCTTGGTCGGTCCTCCTACTTCAAATTTGGGGCACTGCGCTTGCAATCTAATGTGCCACCAGATAGGAGTGGTGTGTTAAGTAGTACTATTCTTATCAGTTTAATCCCTGTTACGTCCCCTATCAGGGGACGTGTATATGGCATCGATTTTAGGAACCGGAAGATGGAAAAAGATGCTTGGTCGGTCCTCCTACTTCAAATTTGGGGCACTGCGCGTGCAATCTAATGTGCCAATGTGCCACCAGATAGGAGTGGTGTGTTAAGTAGTACTCTTCTTATCAGTTTAATCCCTGTTACGTCCCCTATCAGGGGACATGTATATGGCATTGATTTTAGGAACCGGGAGATGGAAAAAGATGCTTGGTCGGTCCTCCTACTTCAAATTTGGGGCACTGCGCGTGCAATCTAATGTGCCACCAGATAGGAGTTGTGTGTTAAGTAGTTCTATTCTTATCAGTTTAATCCCTGTTACGTCTCCTATCAGGGGACGTGTATATGGCATCGATTTTAGGAACCGGGAGATGGAAAAAGATGCTTGGTCGGACCTCCTACTTCAAATTTGGGGCACTGCGCGTGCAATCTAATGTGCCACCAGATAGCAGTGGTGTGTTAAGTAGTACTATTCCTATCAGTTTAATCCCTGTTATGTGCCTTTTTTTGGTTTGGTTTTTGAAGCCACAGTGCAGCACCAGAGGCCGTAAAAATTAGGCATGTACACATGCCTGAAAAATTAGGTATTGTTGCAGCCACTGCTGTAGCAGCGGCCAGAAAAATTGATGTTTGTTTCCCAGGCAGAAAGTGCCCTAAAACATTGCGGCTTGAACCCTAGTTGGTGGCGGATAAATCACGGAAGTCATCCAGCATTCAGAGATAAAATACAGCAGCGTGTGGACCATTTTTAGCCCAAGGCAGCTCATATCATCAGGCCTTTTTTAGTCCAATGTATTGCCCACTGTCAGTCCCTTTGGGATCCATCCCTCATTCATCTTAATAAAGGTGAGGTAATCTAGATTTTTTTGACCTAGGTGACTTCTCTTCTCAGTGACAATACCTCCTGCTGCACTGAAGGTCCTTTCTGACAGGACACTTGAAGCGGGGCAGGCCAGAAGTTCTATCGCAAATTGGGATAGCTCAGGCCACAGGTCAAGCCTGCACACCCAGTAGTCAAGGGGTTCATCGCTCTTCAGAGTGTCGATATCTGCAGTTAAGGTGAGGTAGTCTGCTACCTGTCGGTCGAGTCGTTCTCTGAGGGTGGACCCCAAAGGGCTGTGGTGATTAGTAGGACTTAAAAAGCTCTGCATGTCCTCCATCAACAACACGTCTGTACAGCGTCCTGTCCTTGATGATGTGGTCGTGGGAGGAGGAGGATTACTTTCACCTCTTCCCCTGTTAGATTCCCATTGTGCTGTGACATCACCCTTATACGCTGTGTAAAGCATACTTTTAAATTTATTTTGGAACTGCTGCATCCTTTCCGACTTGCGGGAATTCAGTAACATTTCAGGCACTTTATGCTTATACCAGTGGTATAGTAGCGTGGACACCCAGTACATGTCGTTCTCCTTCAGCCTTTTTATATGAGGGTCCCTCAACAGGCACAACAGCATGAAAGACCCCATTTGCACAAGGTTGGATGCCGAGCTACTCATGTCATGTTCATCGTCCTCAGTGATCTCACTGAAGGTATGTTCTTCCCCCCAGCCACGTACAACACCATGGGTACCAGATAGGTGACAACGAGCACCCTGGGATGCCTGTTGTAGTTGGTCTTCCTCCTCCTCTTCAAAGCCACATTCCTCCTCTGACTCCTCTTCCTCACAATCCTCTTCCAGCATTGCCGCAGGTCCAGCAAGTGATGCTGATAAGGCTGTTTCTGGTGGTGATGGTGACCACAACTCTTCCTCTTCCTCTTCACGCTCATCTACGGCCTGATCCAGCACTCTTCGCAGGGCACGCTCCAGGAAGAAAACAAATGGTATGAGGTCACTGATGGTGCCTTCGGTGCGACTGACTAGGTTTGTCACCTCCTCAAAAAGGATGCATGAGCCTACAGGCATTGCGCATGAGCATCCAGTAACGTGGCCAAAAAATTCCCAGCTCCGCAGAGGCTGTCCTAGCACCCCAGTCTTACAAATAGTCGTTAATGGCTTTTTCTTGTTGGATCAAGCAGTCGAACATTAGGAGTGTTGAATTCCAATGTGTCGGGCTGTCGCAAATCAAGCGCCTCACTGGCATGTTGTTTCGCCACTGGATATCTGAAAAGTGCGCCATGGCCGTGTAGGAACGCCTGAAATGGCCACACACCTTCCTGGCCTGTTTCAGGACGTCCTGTAAGCCTGGGTACTTATGCACAAAGCGTTGTACGATCAGATTACACACATGTGCCATGCACGGCACATGTGTCAACTTGCCCAATTTCAATGCCGCCACCAAATTTCTTCCGTTGTCATTAACCACTTTGCCGATCTCCAGTTGGTGCGGAGTCAGCCACTGATCCACCTGTGCGTTCAGGGTGGAAAGGAGTGCTTGTCCGGTGTGACTCTCTGCTTTCAGGCAAGTCAACCCCAAGATGGCATGACACTGCCGTATCCGGGATGTGGAATAGTACCTGGGGAGCTGGGGGGTGCCGTTGATGTGGAGCAAGGTGCAGCAGCAGAAAAGGAATCAGCCAAGGAGGTTATGGAAGAGGATGGAGTAGGAGGAATAGAGGAGGTGGCAGCAGGCCTGCCTGCAAGTCGTGGCGGTGTCACCAACTCCTCTGCAGAGCCACACATTCCATGCTTGGCAGCCGTCAGCAGGTTTACCCAATGCGCAGTATAGGTGATATACCTGCCCTGACCATGCTTTGCAGACCAGGTATCAGTGGTCAGATGGACCCTTGCCCCAACACTGTGTGCCAGACATGCCATTACTTCCTTTTGCACAATCGAGTACAGGTTGGGGATTGCCTTTTGTGCAAAGAAATTTCGGCCGGTACCTTCCACTGCGGTGTCCCAATAGCTACAAATTTTTGGAACGCCTCAGACTCCACCAGCTTGTATGGTAAAAGCTGGCGGGCTAAGAGTTCAGAAAAGCCAGCTGTCAGATGCCGGGCAAGGGGGTGACTTTGTGACATTGGCTTCTTACGCTCAAACATGTCCTTGACAGACACCGGACTGTGGGCAGATGAGCAGGAACTGCTCAAGGCGAGAGATGGAGTGGCAGATGGTTGAGAGGGGGCAAGGAGGACAGCAGTCGTTGACGTGGCTGAAGATGCTGGACCAGGAGGAGGATGGCGGCTTTGAGTTTGTGTGCTGCTTGTACTCATGTGTTGATCTCATAGGCGTTTGTGATGTGCGATCATGTGCCTTCGCAAAGCAGTTGTACCTAGGTGGGTGTTGGACTTCCCACGACTCAGTTTCTTTTGGCACAGGTTGCAAATGGCATCGCTGTTGTCAGAGGCAGACATACAAAAAATGCCACACTGCTGAGCTCTGCAATGACGGCATTCTGGTAGTGGCAACAGCATGCGTTGATTGGCGTGCTGTCTGGCTGACCCCGGGTGCCGATGCATGCTGTCTGACTGTGCCACTTGCTCCTTGCATCGACCCGCCCCTGCTTCCAACTCGTCATCTCCTCCTCTCTGTCTCCCCATCTGAACTTTCCCCCTGTTCTTCTTCTCTTCTAGCGGGCACCCACGTGACTTCCACGGACGCATCATCATCATCAACCGATTCACTTGCATCTGACAACTCAGCAATAGAAGCAGCAGCGGGTACAACATCATCATCATCATCACACCGTACGTCCATGTGTGTAATGCTGCCTGACTGAGACATATCCCTGTTATCTACATCCTCTGTCAATAATGGTTGCGCATCACTATCACTCATTTCTTCCAACTGATGTGTAAATAACTCCTCTGACAGATCAAGTGAAGCGGCTGTGGTGCTAGTGTTGGTGGTGGCGGAAGGCGGGCGAGTGGTAACTTGAGAGGTGCCCGAAGCTAAGCTGGAGGAGGATGGTGCATCAAGGTTCCGAGCTGAAGCTGTAGAAGATTGGGTGTCCTTTGTTAGCCAGTCAACTATGTCCTCAGAACTGTTCGAGTTCAGGGTACGTGGCCTCTGAACACTGGGCATTATTCTAGGGCCAAAGGGAATCACAGCACCACGACCACGACGGCCCCTGCGGGGTGGCCTGCCTCTGCCTGTCATTTTTTTTCGATTAGTCGTACTATGCATGCAAGCTACTGTGACAACAGATATGAGTGGCACTGTGCACTGGCAGAAGTTGGCAGAGTAGACGCTGTAGGCCTGACACACACGCTTGCAGACAACTAACTGCTATTCAATCTATTACAGTCAAAATTGTATTTTTTTTTTAAATGTACACTACTGTTACACCAGATATGAGTTGCACTGGTGTGACACTGTGCCCTGACAGGTCCTGAAATGCACACGCGTGAAGGAAACTGACTGCTATTATTTCACAGTCAAAAAAGTGTTTTTTTTTTTTAAATGTACACTACTGTTACACCAGATATGAGTTGCACTGGGGTGACACTGTGCCCTGGCAGGCAGGCACTGAAATGCACACGTGTGAAGGAAACTGACTGCTATTATTTAACAGTCAAAAAAGTGTTGTTTTTTTTTAAATCTACACTACTGTTACACCAGATATGAGTTGCACTGGGGTGACACTGTGCCCTGGCAGGCAGGCACTGAAACGCACACGTGTGAAGGAAACTGACTGCTATTATTTAACACAGTCAAAAAAGTGTTGTTTTTTTTAATCTACACTACTGTTACACCAGATATGAGTTGCACTGGGGTGACACTGTGCCCTGGCAGGCAGGCACTGAAACGCACATGTGTGAAGGAAACTGACTGCTATTATTTAGCACAGTCAAAAAAGTGTTTTTTTTTTTTAAATCTACACTACTGTTACACCAGATATGAGTTGCACTGGGGTGACACTGTGCCCTGGCAGGCAGGCACTGAAACGCACACGTGTGAAGGAAACTGACTGCTATCATTTAACACAGTCAAAAAAGTGTTGGTTTTTTTAATCTACACTACTGTTACACCAGATATGAGTTGCACTGGGGTGACACTGTGCCCTGGCAGGCAGGCACTGAAACGCACACGTGTGAAGGAAACTGACTGCTATTATTTAACACAGTCAAAAAGTGTTTTTTTTTTAAAATCTAAACTACTGTTACACCAGATATGAGTTGCACTGGGGTGACACTGTGCCCTGGCAGGTAGGCCCTGAAACGCACACGTGTGAAGGAAACTGACTGCTATTATTTAACACAGTCAAAAAAGTGTTTTTTTTTTTAAATCTACACTACTGTTACACCAGATATGAGTTGCACTGGGGTGACACTGTGCCCTGGCAGCCACTGAAACGCACACGTGTGAAGGAAACTGACTGCTATTATTTCACAGTCAAAAAAGTGTTTTTTTTTTTTAAATGTACACTACTGTTACACCAGATATGAGTTGCACTGGTGTGACACTGTGCCCTGGCAGGCAGGCACTGAAACGCACACGTGTGAAGGAAACTGACTGCTATTATTTAACACAGTCAAAAAAGTGTTGTTTTTTATAAATCTACACTACTGTTACACCAGATATGAGTTGCACTGGGGTGACACTGTGCCCTGGCGGGCAGGCAGGCACTGAAACGCACATGTGTGAAGGAAACTGACTGCTATTATTTAACACAGTCAAAAAAGTGTTTTTTTTTTTTTTGTTTTTTTTTCAAAAGAGCTTTATTGAATAACAAAAATACAAGCGTGATGAAGCCATATAGCACTTATGAAAAATACATAGGCAATTCCAATCTTATTAGAGGCTGAAAAAGTCATACACTTCAAATTGAAATACACCCCCATTCCCAGGACTAAGCTGGAAACGTGAGTTTACAATCATACTTTTTTTAAACAATTTTAAGATGAACATGTGAAAACAATGTATCAAACAACCTGCATAGAGGGAGGGGAGAGTCGGGGGTAGGTCATTAGAGAAAAGGGGGTGGAGAGGGGAAAGGGATCGAGAATGAAGAGGGGAGAGAAAAAATAAATAAATCAAATAGTGATTTCTCATCCAGCAACAAGGGCTTTATATTGTGCCGCGCCATATTGCTATTAGAAGTTCAAATTTGTCTAGTGTGTGGTTTTTGAGATAGTGGTATCTCTCCAGGGTCAGCAATTCCTCTACCTGAAGACTCCACTCTCCCAGGATAGGGATCGAGCGGGTCTTCCATTTTCTAGGTATCAGCTTTTTCGCACTAGTGAGCATAAGTAGCAGCAGTGCCAGGTGTACCTGGCTTGCCGTCTTGGGTAGTCTTAGGAAAAGCAGGATCTCCGGGCTTGTTGGGACATGGATGTGCAAGATCTCAGAAATTTTACGTACAACCTCATTCCAAAAGGGCACCAAAGTGGGGCATGACCACCAAATGTGCAGCAAGGAGCCATGGTCTCCACAGCCCCTCCAACACAGAGGGCTAGCCGTTGGGAAAAATCTGTGCAATCTGATAGGCGTCAGGTACCACCTGCTAAAGAGCTTAATATGTGATTCTTGTATGGTCGATGAGACCAATGATTTTTTTATAAGTTTAAACGCTTTTAACCATTGTTCTAAATCAATATCCAACCCTAAGTCCTCTGACCATCGAGTAGTGTAAGTCGGGAGTGAGTCTGATCCCTGCAAGGTCACTATCTTGTATATGAGGGAGATTAAGTGTCCAGGGAGGGAGTCCCTAGTGCATAAACTCTCAAAGATAGTAAGAGATCTGTCCAATTCTCGCTTTCGTTTGTGGTTAGAGATAAAGTGTATTAACTGATTGTAATGCATCCACGAGGAGAAGATATTGGGTTGAAATGTCCTAAGAGATTCAAGAGATTTAATCTGTCCTGATTCTACAACCCCCATGACTGAACCCTCCCTGACTCTGTAGGGTATAATTCTATGAAATCCCAGTCTGTGGTAGGGTATCTCCGGGTTTTCGATAACTGGTGTTAGAGGAGAGAGGTATGAGGAGATATTAGTGGAGGTCATGACAGTAGAGTCCCAGTTGCTGAACGCCTCTACAAATAGGTGATATCTGTTAATTATCTTGGGGCACTGCGCGGGGGGAAGCCATGCTAAAGAGCCCACATTACTAACCTTCAAAATTTGTCTGTCTAAGTCCACCCATGCTTTGTGTTTAGGATTATGAGCCCATTCAACTATCCTCTGCAGTCCTATAGCTTTTTTGTATTTAGAAATATCTGGTAGGCCCAAACCTCCTCTGTCTCTTGGTAAGTACATAGTGCGTTTAGGGACCCTGGGCTTAATATTATCCCATGTGTATTGCTCAATGAGTTTCTGCGTTTGGGCGATATAGCCCTTTGGTAATGTTATGGGAAGTGTCTGGAGCAGATACAACAGTCGGGGCAGAACATTCATCTTAATGACCCCTGCTCTGTCCAGCCAGGATATGTATCTGTTTCTCCATGAGGAAAGATCAGCAGAAATCTCATTTTTAAGAGGAACGTAATTATTTTTAAAGAGATCTGCTGGGTCAGGAGTTAGGAAAATGCCTAAGTATTTTAACTTCTTAGCGGCTATAGAGATTTGGTATTTTTGTTGTAAGTTCTGTACTGCTTTTGGACATGCATTAATGTTAAGGAGCTCCGACTTGCTCAGATTAAGAGAAAAGTCAGAGACCTTTCCATATTCCTCTAATTCCGTCAGTAATTCAGGGAGCGATTTTGATACATTAGTCAGAGTGTACAAGACATCGTCAGCGTAAAGCGCCTGTTTATGTTCCGCGTCCCCCACTCTTATTCCATTTATGCAGGGATTCGTTCTAACTTTATGTGCGAGAACCTCAATGGTCAGGGCAAAGAGGAGTGGGGACAGAGGGCAGCCCTGCCGAGTACCATTCTTTATGTCTAGTGGGTCCGAAAGGGTATTGTTGACTCTAATCCTAGCATTAGGATTGGAATATAAGGCTAAGATGTAGTTCAAAAACATCTGGGCAAATCCCATCTTTTCCAGTACCCGACGCAGGAAGACCCAGTTTACCCTATCAAAGGCCTTCTCTGCGTCGGTGGAGAAGAGCACCATCGGAGTACCCGAGACCCTAGCGTGAGTAATCAGCTGAGTCACTTTGATAGTGTTATCCCTGGCCTCTCGGCCAGGGACAAATCCCACCTGATCGTTACTGACCAGCTGCGGCAGATATTTGTTAAGTCTAGATGCCAGAATCTTCGCCAACAGCTTCATATCTGAATTGATCAGGGATATGGGGCGAAAATGACCTGGGGTATCAGCTGACTTACCTGGCTTCGGTATAACAGTGATGTGTGCTTCTAAAAGGACTCGTGATAGTGAGGGGCGATCACGTAAACTATTAAATAACTGGAGGATCGGGCCAGCTAAAACCTCCTTAAACTTCTTGTAGTAGGCCGTGGAAAAACCATCAGGCCCTGGGCTCTTTCCCCCTGGTGAGTTTTTAATGGCTTCAAACAGTTCCTCGATTGTAATGGGAGAATCCAGAAGATCAGAATCTTCTTTTGATAGAGTGGGGAGGTCTATATTTCTGAGATAAGAGTCAACATTGGTTTCATGTTGTAGGTCATTAGCTGCCTGATCTGGCCTGTTTGGTGGGCTGTGAATGTTGTATAAAGAGTGGTAGTATTTGTAGAACTCGTTTGAAATCTGCTCACTGCTGCGCAACTCCCTACCGTCAGATGATTTAAGGAAGTGAATGTGTGAACGAAGTTGTCGCTTTTTAAGAGATCTCGCTAGGATTCTACTGGGTTTGTCACCTCCTTCATAATAATACTGTCTCAGCTGCAGAGCTTTCTTTTGGTGTGACTGTGTTAGGTGTCTTTGAAATTCAGTCCTAGTTTTCTTTAGGTCATTTAGTGTAGTCATGCAAGTAGGATTGGTTTTGTGTTTTGCCTCGAGCAACGCAATCTGTGCCTGAATAGTATTGTATTTGGTTCTATACTGTTTATTAAGAAAGGTGTCTGATCAGGGATCCTCTGATAACACTTTTGTGGGCTTCCCATATAATCTCCTGTGTAGTGTCCGGGTAAGTATTGATCTCAAAGTATTCTTTTAACGTTTTAACAATATCTTTAAAGATGAGGGGATCGTCAAGAATCGAGTCGTCTAACTTCCAAGTAATATGTATGATGGGAATATCAGGCCAGAGGATCGAGCACGAGACAGGAGCGTGGTCAGACCAGGTTATGTGATCAATGGAGCAGCTGTGGGTGAGTGATAGACCGCAGGAGTCAGTATATATGTAATCCAGTCTGGAGTAGCTATTATGGGGGATAGAGTAGAATGAAAAATCCCTGGCCGTCGGGTGTAATGTGCGCCATACGTCATGGAGCTTTAAATTAGCTAGTATCTCATTTACCTGGCTGATTGTCGAATTGGGAGTGCATGATATACCTCTTGAGGTATCTACTAAGGGATCGACAGCTAAATTAAAGTCGCCCGCTAAATATGTGATTCCTCTAGAGTGTTCCATGATTAAGTCAGAGATGTGTTTTAGAAAAGTCTCCTGACCCTGATTGGGTGAGTATATGGAAACCAGTGTAATGTAGTGTCCAAAAAGGGTCCCCACCAATAGCAGGAAGCGTCCATTAGGGTCTTTTTCTATAAGCGTTGGGAGGAAGGGGACTGACTTGTGAAATACTATGCCCACTCCCCCTCTTTTAGTTTGGCCTGAAGCAAAATATGCTAGGGGGAACCGGGAGTTATTCCATTTGGGTTCTTTACCTTTCTTAAAATGCGTTTCCTGCAGTAGAATTATCTGGCTCTGAGATTTTTGCAGTTCCCTAAAAGCAATAGAGCGTTTGCCCGGGTCATTTAGACCCTTTGCATTAATAGTTGTGATATTTATGGAATGGTCACCAAATTTCTTAGACTTGTACTGTTGTGGCATGATGATCACTTTGTGAGAAAAAAAAAAAAAAAAAAAAAAGGAGAAGGGTGGGGGAAGTTTCGATGGGTGGAAAAGAGTTAGAGAGATAGAAGATACCTGGTGCAAAGGTGAGATCCAAGAATTCGTAACAAGGTAAAATTAGGGGTGGTTGACCTAAGATCTCAGGGATGCCCCAGGCAGACCTTGTAACAGAACAAAGAGTACAAAAATAGGGGAAAAGCCCCTTAACTGACGTAAGCTATATATAACTTATAAAATACAAGCAACATTTTTAAGTAGCATACATAAACATTATTATTAACCAACCTTCTTGATAACATTCAAAAAGATGTAATACCGGTCTGCAAGTGTCTTGCTTAACTCTCACCCACAGAGCTGTACATGTGCGGATTGAGTGTCAGGTAGTTAAATAAGTTCCTGAGGTACGTTAAATGTGAGGAGTATATAATCAGGGAGCAGCCTGAATAGCTAATGTCGTGATCCAATGCATTTAACGGAGGTCTAGAGGTATATCCTCCTAAATTAGAGGGTAAGCAATCAAAGTGAGATAGTAAGGGCGTTATAAATGTCAAGTCCTTTTCAGGGGAAAGGCAAGAGTTGGATGTCTAAAGTATGTGTATACTGAGTAGTATGTGCATGCTATCCATGTCTCACATGTATACGTAAATGAGTATTCCCTGTTGTCTCTTAGTGTTTTCAGCTAAGTACACGCCAGACACCCCAGAGAGAAGCAGTTTATACCTATAAACACAGTGTGTTTGTTTTTTACAGTAGAAACATTTTTGAAACGTGAAACAGATTAGATATTGAACATTAGACAAGTAGTAGTATGGTAAGCAAAATTATTTCTCTAAAAAGGAAGTCATATTGTCTCATAATCACTTTGCGTAGGTTCTCGGATTCACGTCTGTGCATATTTAACACTATAAGGACATGTTTATGCTGTATCTGTAGGCTATAAATGCTCGTGGGGAGCAACTATGTCGAGGTCTTGTGGCATTAAATGCCCTGGGGCACAATATATGTTAGGCCAGGGGCCTCTACAGGTTATATAGTGAAACTACAATGGGGTACATAATGCTCTCATTAGTCCAATTATACCTCTAATGCCCCAAGGTCATCGTCAGATAGAATGACTAGGTTAATACATAGTAATAGTGAGACATAACTGAAACCTAGGTAATTTCCCTAGGGAGATAGGTGATGGACCTCTCAGGTACAGTAGATTTAACACAAAAGCCACAATTGGTAATGCAAGACACATTAAGAGTTTAAGTACAAATGTTATGAGGTGTAAAAAGTCCCATAAGAAAGTTACAGTTCAGAGCCCTGAGGCATTACATACTTTACCCCTCAGAGACTCCGGCATGGTGTGCTTGTGCTGATCGTGGTGGCAGTCGTGAATCATTCACTTCAGAGGTGTCTGTGGGGGCGATTGAGATCACCAAGCTGTCAAGGAAGTCTCTGTGATCCATTCCTGGTCTGAAAATTGAGGTTTTATTGTTATTGGTGGCTTTTATTGAAACCGGAAAGCCCCACCTATAGGGGACCCCACGGCTTCTAAGGGCAGATGTGATGTGTCCTAAGTCTCTCCGTTTCTGCAGGGTCATAGGTGACAAATCCGAGAATACCTGTATTTCCTCACCTCCGTGGGTGATTGGATGTTTCCTTCTGGCGCCTTGGAGAATTTCTTCTTTATCTTTGTAGTTTAAAAATCTGACAATTATATCCCTCGGAGGGGCCTTGTTGGGTGGTTTGGGCCTAAGAGCCCTATGTGCCCTTTCTATGGGAATCTCAGGGGATGTTGGGGTGTCTTTGATAATACGGAATAGAGCTTGTAAATATCCCTCTATGTTTTGGGGGGTAACAGCTTCAGTTATTCCACAAAAGCGTAAATTGTTTCTACGCCCCCTATTGTCCATGTCCTCTATTTTGTCATTGAGAAACTGCAAATTATCTGTGTGGTTTTGTATGTCAGAAGTATTTTGACGGATCAGAGTCATATTATCATGTGAGGTTTTTTCAGTTTTGATAACTCTAGCTTCAAGAACAGAAAGGTCTTTCCTTAAGTCTCCAAATAAACTTCGCATCTCGTTTAAAACACTTTGAATATCTTCCTTAGACGATAAGTTATGTATGTCACTTTTAGTAATACACTGGGAATGGCTGGCATTAATGTGTGGGGTAGGTGCGCTGCAGTTGTCCTGTAGTGGTTCCATTTCGCTCCCACTAAGGTCACTAGCTGTGTCTATAGGCCTAAGGTAGTGGCTCATAGGCTTAGTAGAGCTTATTTTGTCAGTTTTATTTGGCCGTTTTCCAGGCATGCCCTAAGAGTGTAGTAAAATGAGAGATCAGTTAATATGTATTATAACTCTAATTTGGTGATATAAGAAATTATTAGATATAAATTGTTATCTATATGAGAGGGGATGTGGTGCAGTAACAAGCACTCAGAAAGGATAAAAGTAGTTTATTTCTAATATGCCAGAGTTCTCTATAAGGCAGCGTGCTGAGTTAATATGCACGGTATGAAGGCTTCATATCCTTTCCTATCTCAAAGGAAGAGTCGTGCCCTGTTAATGAGAGACCCTGGTGCATATAGCTGTAATTTCTCCCTATAAATGTGGGGCGTTTGGTGAAATTTATATATGATACCGGGTATTTCTATCCCCAAAGCTTTGATACCTGGTTTTTGATTTTGCAGGGGGCCTTCTCTGGTTTGATGTCTGTGGCGCAGTTCCAAAAGAGGCAGGCCCGGGAGTCGGTAGTGTTATCCAAGCTCTTCTCTGGTGCAGAGGCCAACTCCAACCCGGGTCTAGCGGAGCACAGGGTAAGTTCCTGTCCTCCTCTTAGTGGATCTGTGTTCCGGTGTGAAGCCGGTTAGAGTCTAAGTATTCTATTGCTTAACGGGAGAACTGGAAATAGGCCCAACCTGTGGAGTAACTCGTCGGGGTATACCCGGCACTGCTGTGCCAGAGAAGGCCGCCGCACGAGAGGCCCACCACACTGGCTCAGGGTGCAGGCGGGTGCTGGGGTGTCAAAGTAGGTCACAAGCCGGGTCTGTGCTGTAGTCTGCGAGTGGATCCGATGCCTTATAAGGTGGTGATTTATAGAATCCGGAGCGATCTGCTGCAGCTTATCGAAAGAGGCAGGGTGGTTTCTTTTAAATATATGCCATAAACCTATATGGCCAGGGTCAGTCAGCACCGATATTAGAAGGGTTTTAGGATGGTTTTAGGTGCTCAGTTGCTAATAAAGGCTATAATGTCAGCTTAGGTGGCTGGAGCTCTCATAATGTGCAGCCATCTTCCAGCGTGGCCAAGCTCTGTTTTTTTTTAAATGTACACTACTGTTACACCAGATATGAGTTGCACTGGTGTGACACTGTGCCCTGGCAGGCATGCACTGAAACGCACACGTGTGAAGGAAACTGACTGCTATTATTTAACACAGTCAAAAAAGTGTTATTTTTTTAAATCTACACTACTGTTACACCAGATATGAGTTGCACTGGGGTGACAATGTGCCCTGGCAGGCAGGCAGGCACTGAAACACACACATGTGAAGGAAACTGCTATTATTTAACACAGTCAAAAAAGTGTTGTTGTTTTTTAATCTACACTACTGTTACACCAGATATGAGTTGCACTGGGGTGACACTGTGCCCTGGCAGGCAGGCACTGAAATGCACACGTGTGAAGGAAACTGACTGCTATTATTTAACACAGTCAAAAAAGTGTTGTTTTTTTTAAATCTACACTACTGTTACACCAGATATGACTGGTGGCACTGGACAAGTGGGCACAGTATACGCTGTGAGCCTGACACACACGCTGGCAGGCAGGCAGGCAGGCAGGCAACTGCAATTAGATTACACAGGAAAAAAAAGGAGACTGATGTTCTAGCCCAGTGACGTGCGGTGAGGTCAGAGACTGGTGAGGCACTTACTATGATACGCATGAGAAACACATATATGAACCCGACACAGGCCGCTTAAATGTACTATTAAATTGGCAGCTTGCAGGTCGAATTAACTGCTAATATTACATTTGCTTCATTCTCTTGGTATCCTTTGTTGAAGTACATGCAGCAATGCACTACTGGGTGCTACACATACATATACGCACCCATATACAGATATATATACACACACATCCATATATATATACACACACATCAAAGCTGTTTATTCCAACTCTTCACTGTTAACAAAAAAAAAAAGCTGAACTTCTTGTAAGAGGTTTCAGAATTTTATGTATATATTTATATATATATATATATATATATATATATATATATATATGTGTGTGTGTATGCATATGTCTGTGTATATATATATATATATATATATATATATATATATATATATATACTAACCCCAAACTACATAAAATCCTTGAATTGTCACCATATAATTTTTTTCATGTATGTTTGTTTGTGTGTATGTGTATACACTGTACCCATGCTCCATGCCACAATGAGCTTTTGCCTAATATATAATCATTACTATAAGTCATTTTTAATATATATATATATATATATATATATATATATATATATATATATCTTACTACCAGCCCAGTACAGAGCACAATACAAATTCCTCCTCAAAATTAGATTTATATTTTTATTATTTCTGTGTATTCTTTCAATTTCACTGACAAAGTTCAGAGAACACAGTCTTCAGTGTCCTTTCCAAAAGCAAACTGGACATTACCTGGAAATCTCAAACACCATAATTAACAGCTGAAAGGCATCCAGATGCTGATGTGCCCTTAGATCCTGGGTACTTAGGTTAAGAGGCACAGGGTAGTAAACAGACTATATTTATATGGTAGGGATATAAGTGTTTGCTCTGGGTTATTTTCAGTTAAAGACAGATATTCTACTGTTTCACATCACGTTATCTTCTAATAGGGATACAACCTGCTTGACTTTAATGGATGTCAAAATTTTAGGCAGGTGCAACCCGCATTCTTGCTCTTATGGTGAGTAGTTATACAAAATGTGATAGCCTAGACTGGGATCCCATCATTATAAAGCCCTCTCTATCAGTACCCCCCTTACATTAAATCATAAGCCATACATGTACAGACATTCCTCCATACAACGCTGCTCAATTAGTCTACAAGATGGGATCTGGTGGTACCTGACCTATATAACATCAGTTCAATAGCTACTTGAAACTCAATATCACAATGCAGGCAATTTGCAATAAATCAATCTCATTCGAGGCAATTCTTTAATAAAATAAAGTCTGGCAAATCATCTTAAAACTCTTCTTACAGCATCAGGAGACCAAAAAGTCACTTAACTCTACATTGCATTATTTATACCATTTGATTTCTCACAGTATACTTAAACCCATTAACCCTTAAACAAAAATAAGGAAACAAGTTTATTAATGATGAGAAAAACTGAAATAAACTAAATCTACTTTAAGGGTTATTTAAAAGTCAGTAAACTGCCACAACAAAAATAAACACTCCCTACTGAGTTAATTTTCTTTATTATTAATATTCCACTTGCTGCTTCTATTATGAGCACAGATGTCAGCATCCTATGGAATTTACATACCAGTCCATAGAAAATAATCACTAGCCTCATCTAATTGCCCTTATATAAACATCTCACTGTTGCAGCCTTTACAATTCAGCACCAAATACAATGTATTTAGCAATAGGACATAATATACACAAGATAACCTAATAAGTAAATTAATTGCTAACTCTGTAAGAACTAATTGGACCCCTCACTGCATCTGTTGGCTTCTATACCCCTCTCTGCCCTTATACTATATGCCCTGTACTGTGCAAAGCTCCATTCTGTGCATCTCCACATCCATTGCTAATAACCACTGGTCCTCGCACCTAACTGTATTGTATGATTCGCTATGCATCTGCAGTGCCCATATCCCATTCATCTGCCTGCACTTCCCTGTACTCACCGTTGCTGGTAGGAGCTGACCCCGGACACATTGTGCGGATGGTTCCCGTTGGCGCCGTGCCTCCACTCCTGGCAGCCCCTGGCTCTCGGCTGCAGCCCCACCAGCCCCAGGAGCCGCCGTCACCTGCACAGTGCACACTGAAGTCCTGATCATCGCGCCGGCCGCTGTGAGACTGAGCCCGGGCAGAGAGAAAGAGGGGGGGAGGACTGAGAGGAGAGGGAGATGAGGAGACAGGAAGAAGATCACAAATGAGGGGATACAAGAGACAAGGAGCCAAGTGACTAGAGAGGAAGATAGAGAACGTGGGGAAATGAGAGAGGCAGGGAGAGGAGAAAGGACAGAGAGAGGAGAACATGAGAGGAGAGGAAGGATTGTGTGTAAAAGAGAGATATAAAGATATGGAACAAAATTCATATTAGAGGTAACTGGGTGAAGGAGTTGGAGAAAAGATAAGAATTGGACAGAGATGAGGTAAAAAGGGGTTAAGAAGCAGAGTGAAGAGCAAAAAAGTGAGAAGCTGGGGAAGAGAAAGCAATTCACTCTTCCCGCACCAGAATAATACATGCCTCCTCCAAGCTGACAGGCTCCACAAGATGAGTGATGTCACTGGCTGATGCTTGATTGGCTAGAGGCTGCATTGGACAGCAGCCTCTTTTAGGAGTGTATGGGCTGCGAGGATCTAAGCAGCAGCACCAGTGGGTGGGGCTAGTTTTCGCGGATAATACAATTAATTAGCAAGATATCCATGTTGCGTAATGGGAGGACAGCTGAACGGCTCACAGCCTCTCCATTGCGCAACATGGATATGAATGGATATCATGGATTGCAGGCAGGCAGCCTTGTATCATGGAGTTGGCAGGGGGGCTTACCTTAGGGTACGTAAAAGAAAATATATATATATATGTAAACTTTCAAAAAATATTTTTTTTATTAAACAAAATTAAAAAAAACTGTAATACACACATAGGACAGGGGAGGCGCTGCCTCCCCTGCCTCCTATGACTGCACGTCACTGTTCTAGCCCTAAAAAGGGCTTTTTGGGGTGCTGTCCTTACAGCAGAGATCAGATGAGTCCTTCAGGACTGTAGTGGACACTGAATACACTAGCCTAGCTATCGATTTCCCTATTAAATCAGCAGCAGCTACACTGTCCCTCCTCTCACTAAGAATGCAGCTTCCAAATGAATCTAAAATGGATGCTGTCCAGGAGGTAGGAGGGTCTGGGAGGGAAGGTCTACTGCTGATTGGCTGGAATGTGTCTTCTGACTGTGAGGTACAGGGTCAAAGTATTACTCAATGATGACGAATAGGGGGCGGATCGAACATCGCATATGTTCGCTAGTGATGTCGCAAACCTAAAATTTTCGGTTCGCGAACGGCGGACTCGAACTTCCGGTATTGTTTGCGAACCCGCGAACCGCCATTGAATTTAATAGGCAGGCGAACTTTAAAACCTACAAGGACTCTTTCTGGCCACAATAGTGATGGAAAAGTTGTTTCAAGGGTACTAACACCTGGACTATCGCATGCTGGAGGGGGATCCCTGGCAAAACTCCCATGGAAAATTACATAGTTTATGCAGAGTCTGCTTTTAAGCCATAATGGTCCTAAATCAACTAACATTCCCAAAGTGGCTGTCTCAAAACATCCCGGACAGAAGATAGATTGATAGATAGGATAGATAGATATACATAGATTGATAATTAGATAGAATTGATAGAAGAGAAATAGATAGATTTGTTAGATATATAATTACCCTAATAAAGTCTAATAATTAAACATGCGTTCTTGGACCCAACTAGGTTGTGTTAAGTAGTACTGTTCTTCGCACTTTCAGCCCTGTAACTCCCCCTATTGGTGGAGGTCTATATGGCGGTTATGATTACCCTGACAAAGTATAACAACAAGACACGCGGTCTGGGACCCATGGTAATTTTGTTGTGTTAAGTAAAACTTTTCTTATCACTTGAATCCCTCTTACCCCCCCTTTTGTTGGAGCTCTATATGGCCTGCATGATTAGCCTGACAAAGTATAATAATAAAACATCTGGTCTTGGACCCATGGTAATTAGGTTGTGTTTAAGTAGTACTATTCTTATAACTGTAATCCCTGTTACTCCCCCTATCAAGGGAGGTCTATATGGCCTGCATGATTACCCTGACAAAGTATAACATCAAGACACACAATGTTGGACCCATGATAACTAGCTTGTGTTAATTAGTACTTTTCTTAGCACTTTAATCCCTGTTCCCCCCCTATCGGGGGTGTTCTATATGGCCTGCCTGATTACCCTGAAAAAATATAATAATAAGACATGCGGTCTGGTACCCATTTTAACTAGATTGTGTTTTAAGTACTACCATTCTTAGCACTTTAATCTCTGTAACTCCCCCTATTTGGTGAGGTCTATACGGCCTTAATGATTACCCATACAAAATATAATAATAAGACATCTGCTCTTGGTCTGCGACCCATGGTAACTATGTTGTGTTAATTAGTAATGTCCTTCGCATTTTAATAGCTGTTACTCATACTCACCCTATCGGTGGAGGTCTATATGGTCTGCATGATTACCCTTACAAAATATAATAACCAAACATATGCTCTGGGACCCATGGTAAGTAGGTTGTGTTAAGTAGTACTGTTCTTTGCAGTCTAATACCTGTTACAACACCAAATGGTGGCAGGTCTATCTGGCCTTCATGATTAGCGGCACCCAAACCCAAAAAAAAGCTGAATGGTCTTAGACTAACACCCATGGCTAACTCCGTTGTTTCAATTTGTACTATTCTTAGCACTTTCATCCCAGTTACGGGTGGTCTACATGGCCATCATGATTAGCCGAACAAAATACTACAATCCAACCTTTGCTCAGTCTTCATAGGCCCTTCATTGGCTGTATTTTGGTAGTACAGTTCTTATTATTTTTATAGCTGATACAACACCAAATGGTGGCAGCTCTATATGGCCTGCATGATTAGCCGCACCCAATACAAAAATAAATCCAAGCGGTCTTGGATTAACACCCATGGCTAACTCTGTTGTTTCAAGTAGTACTATTCTTAGCACTTTCATCTCATCATGCCTGTTACTTCCAGGACTCTCGGTGGTGGTCTACATGGCCATCATGATTAGCCTAACCAAATACTACGATCCAACCTTGGCTCAGTCTTCATAAGGCCCTTCATTGGCTGTATTTTGGTAGTACTGTTCTTATTAGTTTAATACCTGATACAACACTGAATGGTGGCAGCTCTATATGGCCTGCATGAATAGCCGCACCCAAAGCCAAAAAAAAGCCAAGTGGTCTTGCACTAACACCCATGGCTAACTCTGTTGTTTCAAGTTCTACTATTCTTAGCTCTTTCATCTCATCCCTGTTACTTCCAGGACTCTCAGTGGTGGTGGTCTACATGGCCATCATGATTACCCTCACCAAAATATAACAACAATACGTGTGTGCAGGGAACCATGGTAAGCTTACTTCCTTTGCAAAATTGAGTATAACAGTTGCAGACAGAGGTTCTGAACCTGAATTATGGCTGCACCTCTCCCTAAAAGAGGCATGAGTTACAGAGTCTGTGGGCATGTATGCAAAGAGCTGGCCTGCCTAAAAAGAGGAGCAAGGCTGTACAGGTTGTTCTCCTTCAGCCATTTTATATGCTGTCCCACGGCCACGACCCTCAACAACCACAACAGAATGAAACACCACATATGCCATCCTTTTGAACAACAGAGTACAGGTATGTCATTGATTTTAGTTACACAACGATATTTATTATGAACCGTGAAATTGAAAACAAAAACATGATTGGACACCAAGTACAGTACAGGTCGTTCTCCTTCGGCCTTTTTAGAATAGTGTTCCGGACCCCCAACAAAAACAACAGCAGGAAAGAGGACATATGGCATCTTTTTGAACAATAGATGACAGGTAAGGCATAGATTTTACAAAGCCATAGATAATTTTTTTGCAACTGTGAAATAAAAAAAACATTTATTGGACACCCAGCACACTTCTTTATCCTTAGGCCTTTTTATAAGAGGCTCCCGGAGCCTCAACTGAAACAACAGCATGAAAGAGGACATATGGCATCCTTGTGAACAATTGATTACAGTTAAGGCATTGATTTTAGAATCCCAGAGATCATTTATATGACCCGGGAAATAGAAAAAAACATTGATTGGACACCCAGTACACTTCTTTATCCTTAGGCCTTTTTATAAGAGGCTCCCGGAGCCTCAACAGAAAAAACATTATGAAAGAGGACATATGTCATCCTTTTGAATAATAGATTACAGGAAAGGCATTGATTTTAGAATCCCAGAGATCATTAGTTGCAACCGGGAAATAGAAAAAAACATTGATTAGACACCCAGTACACTTATTTATTCTTAGGCCTTTTTAATAAGAGGGTCCCGGAGCCTCAACCGAAACAACAGCATGAAAGAGGACATATGTCATGCTTTTGAATAATAGATTACAGGAAAGGCATTGATTTTAGAATCCCAGAGATCATTTATATGACCCGGGAAATAGAAAAAAACATTGATTAGACACCAAGTACACTTATTTATCCTCAGGCCTTTTTAATAAGAGGGTCCCGGAGCCTCAACCGAAACAACAGCATGAAAGAGGACATATGTCATCCTTTTGAATAATAGATTACAGAAAAGGCATTGATTTTAGAAACCCAGAGATCATTAGTTTCAACCGGGAAATAGAAAAAAACATTGATTACACACCCAGTACACTTATTTATCCTCAGGCCTTTTTAAATAAGAGGGTCCCGGAGCCTCAACCGAAACAACAGCATGAAAGAGGACATATGTCATCCTTTTGAATAATAGATTACAGGAAAGGCATTGATTTTAGAAACCCACAGATCATTAGTTTCAACCGGGAAATAGAAAAAAAACCATTGATTAGACACCCAGTACACTTATTTATTCTCAGGCCTTTTTAATAAGAGGGTCCCGGAGCCTCAACCGAAACAACAGCATGAAAGAGGACATATGTCATCCTTTTGAATAATAGATTACAGGAAAGGCATTGATTTTAGAATCCCAGAGATCATTTATATGACCCGGGAAATAGAAAAAAACATTGATTAGACACCCAGTACACTTATTTATCCTCAGGCCTTTTTAATAAGAGGGTCCCGGAGCCTCAACCGAAACAACAGCATGAAAGAGGACATATGTCATCCTTTTGAATAATAGATTACAGGAAAGGCATTGATTTTAGAATCCCAGAGATCATTTATATGACCCGGGAAATAGAAAAAAACATTGATTACACACCCAGTACACTTATTTATCCTCAGGCCTTTTTAATAAGAGGGTCCCGGAGCCTCAACTGAAACAACAGCATGAAAGAGGACATATGTCATCCTTTTGAATAATAGATTACAGGAAAGGCATTGATTTTAGAAACCCACAGATCATTATTTGCAACCGGGAAATAGAAAAAAACATTGTTTAGACACCCAGTACACTTATTTATCCTTAGGCCTTTTTAATAAGAGGGTCCCGGAGCCTCAACCGAAACAACAGCATGAAAGAGGACATATGTCATCCTTTTGAATAATAGATTACAGGAAAGACATTGATTTTAGAAACCCACAGATTATTATTTGCAACCGGGAAATAGAAAAAAACATTGTTTAGACACCCAGTACACTTATTTATCCTTAGGCCTTTTTAATAAGAGGGTCCCGGAGCCTCAACCGAAACAACAGCATGAAAGAGAACATATGTCATCCTTTTGAATAATAGATTACAGGAAAGGCATTGATTTTAGAAACCCACAGATCATTATTTGCAACCGGGAAATAGAAAAAAACATTGATTAGACACCCAGTACACTTATTTATCCTCAGGCCTTTTTAATAAGAGGGTCCCGGAGCCTCAACCGAAACAACAGGATGAAAGAGGACATATGTCATCCGTTTGAATAATAGATTACAGGAAAGCCATTGATTTTAGAAACACAGAGATAATTAGTTGCAACCGGGAAATCTAAAAAAACATTGAATCGACACCCAGTACACTTCTTTATCCATAGGCCTTTTTAGCAGAGGCTCCAGGACCCTCAACAAAAACAAGAGCAGGGAGGTGGGCATAGGAGTACAATGGAGTGTGACAATAATAATGTGAAGGGGAAGATTGCGGAGTTGTGGCATTTTAATTTTGTTATCGTGGGAAGTACTTGCAATGACCTTGCTCTGGTGAATCCATATTGCAAAAGTGTTTTTAAGGCACTGCTTGTCTATTTTTTGAATATCAGCATTTGGTAATTGAAGCTCAACTTAAGGCTTGTGAGAACCGACCTTTCTTCCGGCTGTTTGCAAATGTTGTGGCTCTGGACAAACATGTGAATAAGGGGCCATCAGCCATATTCTGCACGCAACCCCTTTGATGATTGACGATAAACATGTGTCACCTGCAATCAGAGCCCGTTACTTCTGTCTAAATCATCTTCCTGGTATGGACAGGCCACTGTTTCCCACAGCAAGTCCGAAGCTTGAACTACAAGATTGTCTTGAGTATGGTAGGAAACCAAAGTTTATTTAATTCTGTACTATCACCACAAAAGCTGAACTTCTTGAACCAAGGAAAATGCAAGCAATTTCATGTGCTTATGGATGACAAGGACGTCCTGTCCTGTGGTGCACAGAGATGGAGAGGATTTTGGGCCTCCCTGTACACTACCCAGATGTCTCCAACATCACCAGAAACACAAGACAGCGACTCTTGGGAAGTTCTTGGAGTGTTCCGGTAGCCATCTCTTTGCGCCCCGAAAGGAATACTTTATCAGTGTTTTTGTATACATCTGACAACAGCTTCGGAGACTGTGGTGACGCACATGTTATTTACTGTTGTTCCAGCTGTGGCAATATCAATTGGCATTAAAAAGGTAAGATTTGGGGGGGGCGGAGCCTATAGCTGTTGCGGTAGGACCTGTGTTTGAGGAGCTCCAGGTCTTACAATTTACTTTGGAGTTAGTTTTCAACCTTAATTTAATTTTCTTTTTGGGATTCATAGTCACACTTTCTGGGGCTATCCAAGAGGAGCCTGGAGGTACCTTACTCATATCGGCTTACCTATGTTCCTCAGCTGACTGCGTTACAGCTAGCCGCGACACTGAGAGGCCTCGCTAGCCTGATAGTGCTGTCAAAGCTGCCGCCAATATACCCCCCCAGGACCCTGGGTTATCAAACCAGTTCTATAGTAACTGGACAACTCGTTAATCATAACTATTGACAAAGAGAAGGAAAAGCACTAGTCACCCCTTATATCAACGGGTACGGAGACCTGTATTTTGCCTTTCCAATATGGCGCCGGACACCAAACTAATCCTGAATGAAAAAAAAAGGTAAGATTTGGAGACTAGTGACGCACATTTTATGCACGCTGTGGCAATTGCAATTTGCATTAAAAAGAATCTGCTTACAACCACTACCTACGACCACACCTGACTCCTGAAGTCATGCTTCAGTTATTAACTCAAGTTAAATTATTTTTTTTATTTTTTTTATTATGCTCAGCAGATTCAAAACATACCATTCTTCTAGTCATATCACACGACATGTCAAAATGCTGCATGGAAAATGGCAGTGTGCAAAGTCATAATCTTAGTGAACCTATAAGTGCATTACATTTTCTAAAATAAACAAAAATACAGAGAAAAAAAAAAAAAAAAAAAAGAAGGAAAGAGGACATATGGCATCCTTTTGAACAATAGATTACATTTAAGGCATTGATTTGAGAAACCCAGAGATAATTTGTTGCAACCGGGAAATCTAAAAAAACCTTGATTAGACACCCAGTACACTTATTTATCCTTAGGCCTTATTAGCAGAGGCTCCAGGACCCTCAACAAAACCAGCAGCAGGAAAGAGGACATATGGCATCCTTTTGAAAAATAGATTACAGGAAAGGCATTGATTTTAGAAACCCAGGGATAATTTGTTGCAACCGTGAAATTTTAAAAAAAAGATTGATTAGACACCCAGTACATTTATTTATCCTTAGGGCTTTTTAGCAGAGGCTCCAGGACCCTCAACAGAAACAACAGCATGAAAGAGGACATATGGCATCCTTGTGAACAATTGATTACAGTTAAGGCATTGATTTTAGAATCCCAGAGATCATTTATGTGAACCGGGAAATAGAAAAAAACATTGATTGGACACCCAGTACACTTCTTTATCCTTAGGCCTTTTTATCAGAGGCTCCCGGAGTCTCAACAGAAACAACAGCATGAAAGAGGACATATGGCATCCTTGTGAATAATAGATTACAGGAAAGGCATTGATTTTAGAAACCCGGGGATAATTTGTTGCAACCGTGAAATCTAAAAAAAGATTGATTAGACACCCAGGACACTTATTTATCCTTAGGCCTTTTTAGCAGAGGCTCCAGGACCCTCCACAAAACCAGCAGCATGAAAGAGGACATATGGCATCCTTTTGAAAATTAGATTACAGGAAAGGCATTGATTTTAGAAACACAGAGATCATTAGTTGCAACCGTGAAATCTAAAAAAAACATAGATTATACACCCAGTACACTTCTTTATCCTTAGGCCTTTTTATAAGAGGCTCCCGGAGCCTCAAAAGAAACAACAGCATGAAAGAGGACATATGGCATCCTTGTGAATAATAGATTACAGGAAAGGCATTGATTTTAGAAACCCGGGGATAATTTGTTGCAACCGTGAAATCTAAAAAAAGATTGATTAGACACCCAGTACACTTATTTATCCTTAGGCCTTTTTAGCAGAGGCTCCAGGAGCCTCCACAAAACCAGCAGCATGAAAGAGGACATATGGCATCCTTTTGAAAATTAGATTACAGGAAAGGCATTGATTTTAGAAACACAGAGATCATTAGTTGCAACCATGAAATCTAAAAAAACTTAGATTATACACCCAGTACACTTCTTTATCCTTAGGCCTTTTTTTTTTTTCCCAAATAAAAGCTTTATTGAATGAACACATATAGAATGACATCCTTTACATTGAGTGCGACAATAAACATACTTATCGCCAAGATATTAACAGCATATCAAGAGAGATAAATTGAGATAAAGGAATGTTACATATCCATATTATTACATTTGGTATGTTCAATGCTTATACATTTAACTTAGTAATTTGGCAATTATATGCAAAAATATTTTGAGGCTAGCGCCATCGGGCCCAAAAGCACTATATTTACAGCCCAGCAAGGCTGTTACTTTAATGTTAGGAATGGATGGGCCCGACCACGCCCACTCTGGATGGTCTTTGAATATTTTAAGTAAGACATGGAAAGGAGCGGGGAAAGAGAAGGGGGGATAACGGGGGGGGGGGGGGTGCAGGGAGGACGCATGTTAGTAAATGGAGGAGGGAGGGGGCTACTGAGTAGGGAAAAAAAAAAAAAAAAGGAGGGAAGGGGGAATGAATTTTGGCCAATTTTGTCCTGAGGGAACTAATTCTGTCACAGGTTCCACCACCACGCTCCATACAAATGCCCCTATTGTGTCATGTTCTATATAATCTTACCCTCCCAGATCAGAACCATGTATTCATGTATTTCCAACCTCCCTGTCCTCATGTAATGGAATCTCTCCAGGTTCAGTAAGTCCCAGACCCCGGCCTTCCATTCTTCAAGGCTGGGTGTGTGTAGTGACTTCCAATATCTTGGAATAAGTCCTTTTGCACAGTTTAACATCAGGAGGAGCAAGTGCCGTTTTGCGTCCATAGCAATTTTAGGTAGCTCATGGTATATCAGATATTTGGGGTCCGGGGGAATAATAACTTCAAGCAGCCTGCTACACTCCCGGAATATCTTGCACCAGAAGGGTTGTATGCAAGGGCAATGCCACCAAATGTGCAACATAGATCCCTCTTCTCCGCAACCTCTCCAACACCCACCGTCTGTGTGCGGGTAAATTTTTTTCAGCCTCTGTGGCGTGAGGTACCATCTACTCAGGAACTTAAAATGTAATTCCTGAAGTCTCATTGAGACCGATGCCCGTTTTGCTTTCCGAAATATAGATATCCACGCCTTGGAGTCAGGATCTAGCTCCAGCTCTTGTTGCCAAGCAATCACATAGGAAGGGAGTGCATCATCTCCTTCTTCCAATAGCAGCTTGTAGAGAGTCGAAATAAGATGTTTCAGCAAGTTTGGTGTATCCTTAGGCCTTTTTATAAGAGGCTCCCGGAGCCTCAACAGAAACAGCAGCATGAAAGAGGACATATGGCATCCTTGTGAATAATAGATTACATGAAAGGCATTGATTTTAGAAACCCAGGGATAATTTGTTGCAACCGTGAAATCTAAAAAAAGATTGATTAGACACCCAGTACACTTATTTATCCTTAGGCCTTTTTAGCAGAGGCTCCAGGACCCTCCACAAAACCAGCAGCATGAAAGAGGACATATGGCATCCTTTTGAAAATTAGATTACAGGAAAGGCATTGATTTTAGAAACACAGAGATCATTAGTTGCAACCATGAAATCTAAAAAAACTTAGATTATACACCCAGTACACTTCTTTATCCTTAGGCCTTTTAATAAGAGGCTCCCGGAGCCTCAACAGAAACAACAGCATGAAAGAGGACATATGGCATCCTTGTGAATAATAGATTACAGGAAAGGCATTGATTTTAGAAACCCGGGGATAATTTGTTGCAACCGTGAAATCTAAAAAATGATTGATTAGACACCCAGTACACTTATTTATCCTTAGGCCTTTTTTTAGCAGAGGCTCCAGGACCCTCCACAAAACCAGCAGCAGGAAAGAGGACATATGGCATCCTTTTGAAAATTAGATTACAGGAAAGGCATTGATTTTAGAAACCCGGAGATAATTTGTTGCAACCGGGAATTTGAATCAAACAAATGATTAGATGGACACCCAGTACACTTCTTTCTCCTTCTGCCTTTTTATAAGAGGGTCCAGGACCCTCAAAAAAAACACCAGCAGGAAAGAGGACTATGGCATCCTTTTGAACAATAGAGTACTGGTACAGCATTGATTTTACAAACCCAGAGATAATTTTGGTCAAATGTGAAATAGAAAAAAAAATTGGAATTTCTCCTTAGGCCTTTTTATAAGAGGGTCCAGGACCCTCAAACAAAATACCAGCAGGAAAGAGAACATATGGCATCCTTTTGAACAATAGAGTACTGGTACGGCATTGATTTTAGAAACCCACAGATAATTGTTTGGAAAAGTCAAATAGCCCCAAAAACCATGCTTGGACTCCCACTCCAGGTCGTTTTCCTTCAGCTTTTTTATAAGAGGGTCCAGCACCCTCAACAGAAACAACTGCAGGAAACACCACCACATATGCCATCCTTTTGCACAAGTGAGTACAGGTATGGCATCCATTTTAGAAACCCAGAGATAATTGAAAGGAACCAGGAACATTTTTCTAAAAATTTGATGGGGCACCCATTACAGGTCGTTCTCCTTCAGCCTTTTTATACCATGGGCCATGACCCGCAACAGGCACAACAGCATGAAACACCACATATGCCACCCTTTTGCACAATAGAGTACAGGTATGGCATAGATGGAACACGGAGATAATTTAGAGCAACCAAGAGACGGATAAAAATGCTTGGTCGGTCCTCCTCCTTCAAATTTGTGGCATTTTGCGTTCAATTTAATGGTCCACCAGATATGAGTGGTTTGCTAAGTTGTACAATTCGTAACAGTTTAATCACTAGTGTTATGTGCCTTTTTTTTTTATTTGAGTTTTGTACCCACAGAGCTGCAGCAGAGGCCAGAAAAATTAGGAATGTACAAATGACTGAAAAAATTGGGCATTGTTGTAGCAACTGCTGTAGCAGTGGCCAGAAAAATTGATGTTTGTAAAACATTTATAAAGTGCCCTAAAAGCTTGTGGCTTGAACACTAGTTGTTGGCGGATAAGTCAAGCAAGTCCTCCGGCTTTATAAGAAAAAAAAAAGGCCAGCCTGTGTACCAGTTGTAGCCCAAGCCAGCTCATCTCATCATCAGGCCTTTTTTATTCAAATGTATCGCCCAATGTCAGTCCCTTCGGGATCCAGCCCTCATTCATTTTTATAAAAGTGAGATAGTCAAGGCTTTTTTGACCTAGGCGACTTCTCTTCTCAGTGACAAAACCTCCTGCTGCACTGAAAGTCCTTTCGGACAGGACACTTGAAGCGGGGCAGGCCAGAAGTTCCATTGCAAATTGGGATAGCTCAGGCCACAAGTCCAGCCTGCATACCCAGTAGTCAAGGGGTCCATCGCTCCTGAGAGTGTCGAGATCCGCAGTTAAAGCTAGGTAGTCTGCTACCTGTCAGTTGAGTCTTTCTCTAAGGCTGGATCCCAAAAGGCTCTGATGGTGCATGGGAGTTAAAAAGGTACACATGTCTTCCATCAACAAGACGTCAGGAAAGCGTCCGGTCCTTGCCGCCGTGGTCATGGGAGGAGGAGGTTTAATTTAATCTCTTGCCCTGTTACATTCCCGTGGTGCTGTGACATCACCCTTATACACTGTGTAAAGCATAGTTTTTAATTTATTATAAAAATGCTCCATCCTTTCCGACTTGCGGGAATTTGGTAACATTTCAGGCACTTTATGCTTATACTGGGGGTCGAGGAGCGTGGACACCCAGTACAGGTCGTTCTCCTTCAGCTTTTTTATACGAGGGTCCCTCAACAGGCACGACAGCATGAAAGAACCCATTTGAACAAGGTTGGATGCCAAGCTAATCATGTCCCGTTCCTCCTCCTCACTGATCTCACTGATGGTATCTTCTTCCCCCAGCCACGTACAACACCATGGGTACCAGAGAGGTGACAACAACGAGCACCCTGGGATGCCTGTTGTGCTCGGTCTTCCTCCTCCTCCTCAAAGCCACATTCCTCCTCTGACTCCTCTTCCTCACAATCCTCTTACTGCGTTGCCGCAGGTCCAGCAAGCAATGCTGATTCGGCTGTTTGTGGGGGTGATGGACACCACAACTCTCCCGCTTCCTCTTCCACCGTGTCGGGCTGTCGCAAATCAAGCGCCTCACTGGCAGGTTGTTTCGACGCTGGATATCGGACAAGTGCGCCATGGCCGTGTAGGAATGCCTGAAATGGCCACACACCTTCCTGGCCTGCTTCAGGACGTCCTGTAAGCCTGGGTACTTATGGACAAATCGTTGTACAATTAGATTACACACATGTGCCATGCACGGCACATGTGTCAACTTGCCCAATTTCAATGCCGCCACCAAATTACTTCCATTGTCAGAAACAACCTTGCCAATCTCCAGTTGGTGCGGAGTCAGCCACTGATCCACCTGTGCGTTCAGGGCGGTCAGGAGTGCTGATGCGGTGTGACTCTCCGCTTTCAGGCAAGTCAACCCCAAGACGGCGTGACACTGCCGTACCCGGGATGTAGCATAGTACCTGGGGAGCTGGGGGGGTGCCATAGATGTGGAGCAAGACGCAGAAGTTGAAGAGGACTCAGCCGAGGAAGAGGTTATGGAAGAGGATGGAGTAGGAGGAGTAGAGGAGGTAGCAGCAGGCCTTCCTGCAAGTCGTGGCGGTGTCACCAACTCTTCTGCAGAGCCACGCTTTCCATGCTTGTCAGAAGTCAGCAGGTTTACCCAATGCGCAGTGTAGGTGATATACCTGCCCTGAACATGCTTTGCAGACCAGCTATCCGTGGTCATATGGACCCTTGCCCCAATGCTGTGTGCCAGACATGCCATAACTTCCTTTCTCACAACAGAGTACAGGTTTGGGATTGCCTTTTGTGAAAAGAAATTTCTGCCAGGTACCTTCCACTGCGGTGTCCCAATAGATACAAATTTTTTGAAAGCATCAGACTCCACCAGCTTGTATGGTAAAAGCTGGCGGGCTAAGAGTTCAGACAAGCCAGCTGTCAGATGCCGGGCAAGGGGGTGACTTTGAGAAATTGGCTTCTTACGCTCAAACATGTCCTTGACAGACACCTGACTGTGGGCAGATGACCAGGAACTGCTACGTAAGAGAGACTGAGTGGAGGATGGTTGAGAGGGGGCAAGGAGGACAGCACTGGTTGACGTGGCTGAAGATGCTGGAGCAGGAGGAGGAGGGCGGCTTTCACTTTGTGTGCTGCTTCTACTCATATGTTCTTCCCATCGGCCTTTGTGATTGGAGACCATGTGCCTTCGCAAAGCAGCTGTACCTAGGTGGCTGTTGGACTTCCCACGACTCAGTTTCTTTTGGCATAGGTTGCAAATGGCATCACTGTTGTCAGAGGCAGACACACAAAAAAAATGCCACACTGCTGAGCTCTGCGATGACGGCATTCTGGTGGTGGCAACAGCATGCGTTGATGGGCATTGGCGTGCTGTCTGGCTGACCCCTGGTGACGATGCATGCTGTCTGACTGTGCCACTAGCTCCTTGAGATGACCTCCCCATGCTTCCAAATCGTCTCCTCCTCCTCTCTGTCTCCCCATCTGAACTTTCCCCCTCTTCTTCTTCTCTTCTAGCAGGCACCCACGTGACATCCACCAACACATCATCATCAACCGCTTCACTTGTATCTGAAACATCAAGAAAGGAAGCAGCAGCGGGTACAACATCATCATCATCATCACACCGTACCTCCATGTCGGTAATGCTGCCTGACTGAGACTGATCACTATTATCTACATCCTCTGTCAATGATGGTTGCGCATCACTCATTTCTTCCAAATGATGTGTCAATAACTCCTGTGACAGATCAAGTGAAGCGGCTGTGGTGCTAGTGTTGGTGGTGGCGACAGGCGGGGGAGTGGCACTGGTCACTTGAGACCTGCCCAAAGCACAGCTGGACTTAGATGGTGCGTCAAGGTTAGGAGGACTAGCAGCGGAAGCTGAAGAAGATTGGGTGTCCAATGTTAGCCATTCAACTAGGTCCTCCTCAGAAGTTTTCGCGTCCCCCCTGGCACCCGGCGTCTGAATAATGTGCATATTTGTAGGGTCTAAAGGAATCACAGCACCACGACCACGACCACGGAACCTGCGGGGTGGCCTGCCTCTGCCTGTCATTTTTTTTTAAATGGACACTAACAGTACTATTACACCAATTGAGTGATGGCACTGTGAAAGTGGGCACAGTATACGCTGTGACTGACAACAACAAAAAAGACAGATGTTTTAAAAATCACAAATTGTTAATTTTTTAAAATATTACAAGTACTGTGACAACAAATATGATTGTTTGGCACTAGTTGGCAAATGGGCCTGTCTGGCACACACGCTGGGAGAAAGGAAACTGCAATTCAATGGCACTAGGAGACTGAAGAATCACAGTCAAAACAGTTATGATTAACAAAAATTCCAATCCTGTTACAATAAATATGATTGGTGGCACTAATTGTCTAGTTGGGACTGGCACACAGGCATGCAGGCAGGCAGGAGGAAAATGCAATTCAAGGAGGGCACTAGTAGACTGCAGATTGACAGTCAAAACAGTGATGATTGACAAATTTTGCAATACTGTTCAAATAAATATGATTGCCGGCACTAATTGGATAGTTGGGCCTGGCACACAGGCTGGCAGGCAGTAGAAAAGTGCAATTCAATGGCACAAGCAAACTGAGGATTAAGATCAACAATCAAATTTTTTTTAATTTTAATTAGTAACTATACTGTGACAACAATTATGATTGGTGTAAATAGTTGGCAAGACGGCCTGGCACAAAAGGCTGGCAGGCAGGAGGTAAATGCAATTCAAGGACACTAGGAGACTGATTACTGACACTCAAAACAATGATGATTGACAATTTTTGCAATACTGTTAAAAGAAATATGATTGCTGGCAATAATTGGCTAGGTGGGCCTGGCACACAGGCTGCAAGGCAGGAGGAAAGTGCAATTCAATGGCACCAGCAAACTGAGGATTCACAACAACTATTACCAAAAAATTTAATTTTTAATTATTAAGAATACTGTGACAACAAATATGATTGGTGTAAATATTGTTCAAGTAGGCCTGGCACACAGGCTTGGAAGGCAGTAGAAAAGTATAATTCTAGGGCACGAGCAAACTGAGGATTAAGATCAACAATCAAGAATTTTTTTAATTTTAATTAGTAACTGTACTGTGACAACAATTATGATTGGTGTAAATATTTGGCAAGATGGCCTGGTACAAAAGGCTGGCAGGCAGGAGGTAAATGCAATTCAAGGACACTAGGAGACTGATTACTGACAGTCAAAACAGTGATGATTGACAATTTTTGCAATACTGTTAAAAGAAATATGATTGCTGGCAATAATTGGCTAGGTGGGCCTAGCACACAGCAGGCTGCAAGGCAGGAGGAAAGTGCAATTCAATGGCACCAGCAAACTGAGGATTCACAACAACTATTACCAAAATTTTTAATTTTTAATTATTAAGAATACTGTGACAACAAATATGATTGGTGAAATTATTTTTCAAGTAGGCCTGGCACACAGGCTTGGAAGGCAGTAGAAAAGTATAATTCTAGGGCACGAGCAAACAGGATTAAGATCAACAATCAAGAATTTTTTAATTTTAATTAGTAACTGTACTGTGGATACCTACGCATCTGCATGAGCTCTATATAGATCCCGGCCCGTGTTAGCCGCAGCAAACAGGGGGATGCATTTGTAAAACCACATACTGAGTCCTATGTTGCGCATAGTGGGCAGCCTCTGACGAAGTAGGGAGATTCCCTACGAAACGCGTAAGGCCACGCCCACCGCATCACGTCACCACGTCAGCCGTTTCAGCAACCGCAAGTTAGCCGGCTTTATTCTTGCGTTCCAGCTGTTCAGAAGACTGAGCGTGGTGGTAGCTATATATATTTATACATACTTTTAACAGAACTAATAACTGTTGGTGTGTTTTGGAACTCTTTTAATCCCTTCTGGGGACACTGTTGGGAACGGAGGAGTCTCTGATACTGGATATCACTAGCGAGGATTTAACATCTTAACCTCCAGACCGAGTGAGCTGTATTTAACTCATTGCTACAGATTTGCCTTGAGAGACCCAGAAAGTTGTTCATCCCAGTGCCTGAACATACCTCATATGTTTGAGGTTTGACTGTGTGAGTGTGAAATTGTATATTGTAATAAAATTTTGCCTGTTACAAACATATTACACTTAGAGGGGATGCGCCCTGCCTTTGTTCTTTTCTTTATTTTTTAGTTTATCCGGTTCCAGAACCGTGTATTTTTGGTGGCAGCAACCTTTACTATGTGAATTGAATCCTTGGAAACACCCTTTGAATGCAATTCATACATCATATATCCTTTTTATGTGGGGCGCTTTTTTAGTGTGTAGTAACTGTACTGTGACAACAATTATGATTGGTGTAAATAGTTGGCAAGATGGCCTGGCACAAAAGGCTGGCAGGCAGGAGGTAAATGCAATTCAAGGACACTAGGAGACTGATTACTGACAGTCAAAACAGTGATGATTGACAATTTTTGCAATACTGTTAAAAGAAATATGATTGCTGGCAATAATTGGCTAGGTGGGCCTAGCACACAGCAGGCTGCAAGGCAGGAGGAAAGTGCAATTCAATGGCACCAGCAAACTGAGGATTCACAACAACTATTACCAAAAATTTTAAATTTTAATTATTAAGAATACTGTGACAACAAATATGATTGGTGTAAATATTTTTCAAGTAGGCCTGGCACACAGGCTTGGAAGGCAGTAGAAAAGTACAATTCTAGGGCACAAGCAAACTGAGGATTAAGATCAACAATCAAATTTTTTTTTATTTTAATTAGTAACTATACTGTCTGTGACAACAATTATGATTGGTGTAAATAGTTGGCTAGACGGCCTGGCACAAAAGGCTGGCAGGCAGGAGGTAAATGCAATTCAAGGACACTAGGAGACTGAATACTGACAGTTAAAACAGTGACGATTGACAATTTTTGCAATACTGTTAAAAGAATTATGATTGCTGGAAATAATTGGCTAGGTGGGCCTGGCACACAGGCTGCAAGGCAGGAGGAAAGTGCAATTCAATGGCACGAGCAAACTGAGGATTCACAACAACTATTACCAAAAATTTTAATTTTTAATTATTAAGAATACTGTGACAACAAATATGATTGGTGTAAATATTTTTCAAGTAGGCCTGGCACACAGGCTTGGAAGGCAGTAGAAAAGTGCAATTCTAGGGCACGAGCAAACTGAGGATTAAGATCATCAACAATCAAGAATTTTTTAATTTTAATTAGTAACTATACTGTGACAAAAAATTATGATTGGTGTAAATAGTTGGCAAGATGGCCTGGCACAAAAGGCTGGCAGGCAGGAGGTAGATGCAATTCAAGGACACTAGGAGACTGATTACTGACACTCAAAACAGTGATGATTGACAATTTTTGCAATACTGTTAAAAGAAATATGATTGCTGGCAATAATTGGCTAGGTGGGCCTAGCACACAGCAGGCTGCAAGGCAGGAGGAAAGTGCAATTCAATGGCACCAGCAAACTGAGAATTCACAACAACTATTACCAAAAATTTTAATTTTTAATTATTAAGAATACTGTGACAACAAATATGATTGGTGTAAATATTTTTCAAGTAGGCCTGGCACACAGGCTTGGAAGGCAGTAGAAAAGTATAATTCTAGGGCACGAGCAAACTGAGGATTAAGATCAACAATCAAGAATTTTTTTAATTTTAATTAGTAACTGTACTGTGACAACAATTATGATTGGTGTAAATATTTGGCAAGATGGCCTGGCACAAAATATGAGTCAGATATGGCAGATATGAGTCGTGGATGGTAGGTAGAGCAGCAATTTAACACAGTATGCTGTGTAAGTGACAAAAACACAGACCTGATAGAAAATTAAGTTAGATTACACTAGCAAAATATTTTAAAATTTTAGATTTTAATATTAAAATTATGTTAAGAAGTGCAATGCACATATGACTCTATGAGTGGTCGCACTGGCTGGCTGCTACGTAGGGCTGCAATTAACAACAGTATGCTGTGTAAGTCAGATAGACAGTTAGACACAGGCCTGATAGAAAATAAAATTAGATTACACTAGCATAATGATTTAAAGACTTTTTTTTGGCAATTTAAAGAAAAAGGTTAAGCACATACATATAAGTCGTGGCTGATAGCCTTGGAGGGGCAGCTATTAAAAACAGAAGGCTCTGTAAGTCAGATACACACACGCCGGATAGAAAATACTATTAGATTACACTAGAAAAATGATTTAAATAATTTTGGGGGGGGGGGGAATTAAAAAAAGGTTAAACACATATGAGTCGTGGCTCATAGACTAGGGAGGGCAGCAAGTAAACACAGTAGGCTCTGTATGTCAGCAAAACACACAGGCCGGATAGAAAATTATATTAGATTACACTATCAAACAAATTTAAACTTTTTTTTTATATTAAAATTAAGGTGAAGAAGAATAGATATGAGTGCTGGGTGGCTGCCTGGCACAGACCAATTAACCAAAAGACTGAAAAAAAATGAGGTATATTAATGCTGAGTGAGCCTGACAGACACAGGCCTGATAGTAAATGTAATTAGATTACACTAGCAAAATATATATATTTTTTTAAAATTTAAAATAATTTTATAAACGGATATTAACACTGGTGGCTGCTGGCTGGCACAGAGCAATGAACCAGAGTATATGCTGTGTGACACTGGCCTGATAGAAAATGAAAAAAAATTACACTAGCAAAATAATTAAATTTTTTGGTTAGTTAAATTTAAAGTAATGTTGTTAGGGAGATATCAGTGGTGGCAGTAATCACAGCATATGCTGTGAGCCTTAAACACACAGCCTGAAAGCCAGGCAAATGCTAATAAAAAAAAAAAAAAAAAAACGGCACGAAATATAGCCCTAAAAAGGGCTTTTTGGGGTGCTGTGCTTGCAGCAGAGATGAGTGGAGTCCTTCTGGACTGTAAATACACTAGCCTAGCTATGTTTTTCCTATTAATGTCAGGAGCAAAAACACAACACGTCCTCTCATTAAGAAAGCAAGGTCGTTATGAGTCTAAAATGGCGGATTCTGAGTAGCTGGGAGGGTCTGTGAGGGAGTGTCTGATGTTGATTGGCTCTAATGTGTCAGGCGGCTGTGACATAAAGGGTCAAAGTTTCCTCAATGATGACACATAGGGGCGGATCGAACATCGCCATGTGTTCGCCCACAAACGCGAACGCGAACAAGCTATGTTCGCTGTGAACTATTCGCTGGCGAACTATTCGGGACATCACTATATATATATATATATATATATATATACACTGTATATACACACACATAAATATCTTTAGACATGTATATATATATCTCTATGTTTAAACCCTTTGCCTGCTTTTTTCCCCTAAAACCTGAGATCTCATATCTTTGTGACCTTTTAACTTTTTTGTGCAATATTTTTTTTTTTTACTTTTTTATTAGATAATGAGTGTTGTTAAAATTGTAACTGTATTTTGTAATGTATTTTTGATGTGTTTGTTAGGTTCGAGAAACAGTTAACCAGACCTCTAAAGTCACATTAATCATTCTAGGGTAAATTGAGATTGCGCTCAAGTGTTCGGGTTTACTTTCAACTCATAATATGAGCTCTAAGCCCGATGAGCGCAAACCCCCACGATAAACCCCTCATCACTCGCTTGCAAACATTTGTGCTCCACTCATAATCATATTCATTTTTTTTTTTTATGGTGCATTAGCAGTATGGGTAACAGATGCCTTTTGAGTGTGTTTAGTGTGAAAATGCTTCAATACTTGTGTTAAAAGAACAGTCTAGTCAAAATTAAACTTTCATGATTCAGATAGGGTCTGCAATTTTAAACAACTTTCCATTTTATTTTTATCAATAGATTTGCTTTGTTCTCTAGGTAGGCTCATATGCTAATGTCTTAGCCCTTGAAGGCCCACTATTATCTCGGTGCATTTTGACAGTTTTTCCACAGCTAAATAGTGCTAGTTCATGTGTGTCGTACAGATAACATTGTGCTGATTGACTAAAATGCAAGTCTGTCAAAAGAACTAAAATAAGGGGGCAGTCTGCAGAGGCTTAGATACAAGGTACTCACAGAGGTAAAAAGTATATTAATATAACCGTGCTGATTATGTTAAACTGGGGAATGGGTACTACTAAAAGGGATTATCTATTTTTTTAAACAATTAAAATTCTGGGTTAGACTGTCCCTTTTTTATTTTTAAAGCAAACCTTTTTTTAACTTTATCTTTCTAAACCACATGGGGGCGCAAGCTGCTTTTTAAAATTTTATGGAAAAAAAATGCTGTAAGCCAATTTACTTACTGTTATTAAGATATATATATATATATATATATATATATATATATATATATATGTGTGTGTGTGTGTGTGTGTGTGTGTGTGAAAGATGTTTTGTGGTAATAATTAGCCCCTTCTGACTGTTACAGTATCCAACTAATGTTCCAGACTATACCTAACAATACATTTTACCTGCCATCTTTATGTCCTGACTTATTTATATTTTGCTGCTTGTGCCTTTCACCCTCTACTCTATTTCCTCCATGGAATCAAAACCTTTAATCATATTATCCATTAAGGTCATCCCCAACACTGCACATATCTCTATGTGAGTTTTTTTGCTTGGTTTGTGTTAGGTGTGGTAAGGTTTCTTTTCAACATATATACAATTAGCAGAAACTGTTTTCATTTGTCCTGTAAGAATCTGTGTTCTCTCTTCACGATGTTGCCAGTCACCATTTCTAAAGAAAGATATCTGTTCAAAGAAAGAAGGAGGGAAGGAGGGAGTGCTTGCCAGACAAAACCTTAAGTAGTGTAGTGTTTAATGAGTCCACAGTGGCTCATACCTCTGTGTTCAACCAAAGTAAATATACGTAATTGTATTAAAGTGACATGGAAGTCAGTTGTATTTTAGTTTCTGTGGCATTTATTTATTTTTACCATTGTATCAGTCCCCAGAGCATACTTGCCAATCAGCACAGGAGTAAGCAGAGATCAGCCCTGTGCTTGTTCACACTAGTATGCTGGGGCTGCATTTATAGTATATCCATTTAGCATCAATACCAGGTATTTTACAGAATTAGCTCATCATTTCATGAGTGGACATAATACGTTTGTGCTGAAGAGCAAAATCTAGCTGTTCCTTGTCACCATTCATCCAAAAACACAAATGTCTGCTTTAAAGGGATAGAATGATCAAAACTGAAATGTGTATAGGTGCATTTAAATTTTAAATAGAAGCATTTTTGCAATATACATTCATTAGCAAAAGTGCTTCCAGTAAAAGTTATTACTGACTTTCAGCAGCATACTCACATATGGTGCAAGGCCCATGCGCCAGTATTCTAACAATGCACCTTCTCCAAGAGTCAGCAGTGACACAAATGATATATTCACAAACACAATACACACCACTGCCAGCTTTCTGAGCTTGAATACTGGTGCACAGGCCCTCCTAGCATATGTGCGTATGCTGAAGAAAAACAGTAACAGCTTATGCTGTTATGAAGCATTTTTTTTTTAATGGAAGTATATTGTAAAAATGCTTCTATTTAATACTGAAATGCACATATGCACATATCAATTTTGATCTTTCTATCCCTTTAATATGAGGGAAATATTCCATCTTCCACTTTCAGGTACAGAGAAGACACCACAGATAATTTGTATTGTGAAAAAAAAGGTTCTTATACGTCACCTTCCCTTTGAAAGTCACCACAATTAACTTAAAATTATTTGAACAAAAGTGGAAAGGAGAGAAAAAAGAAAATACACTAATATTTTGTAGAATTTTTTAATTTCAGTATTACTTGCATATAAATATGACGTTGAACATAATCTTTCTGATATTGGCTCCTAATAACTCAGGTTCCGTATCGGCCTGTATGGGTAGAGTGTTTTTTTGAGTGATCACAATCTAAAATGGATTTGGCTGCTAAAAAGCTCCTGCCACACACAAGTTTTCACTCAAAAAAGTCCTAAAAATTTGTTTTTGGCTGTTAAGTAGTTGTTTAGGGAACAAAACAGTGAATCCAACTGAAACTGGCAAATACAATGACTGTTTCATACCTTTAAAGTTTACATAACAGTTTTGAATTAATCCCTTTGCACAGTGTCTAAATTAAATCATCATTTACATGTGTGAGATTAACTTATTGTGATCTAAATCCATCCGCATAACTAATAGACAATATGAATGAGATTTGTACATGGGAATGATGGTTCATGTTTGCTTAATGATTATAATGACCCTTTAATATTTTAAAAGTATTATTTTTTTATGTTTTACAATTATTGATTAAGGGCTAGATCAAAAGTAAAGTAAAATTTGGGGGGCGGAGCCAACCGCCGAGCTGAGCAGATGCAGACATCAAGAACTCCTGCTCTAATAACTAGTTGAAAGCTACTAAATAGCCTCTAAAACATCTATCTAAATTACAAAAAGAATGCAAGACTTGCTACTACTATTCGCAGTGTATATATGGGAGTAATTCACAAGAACACATAACGATAACGGCAGGAGACAACGATAACAAGCGCATTGCACCTATCAAGATGGCGACTAGAAGACTACCCAAAGAAATCTTTTAGCCTTGAACCTAACAACACCCAGCTACCAGACTTGTCCCTATAGCTCATATATTGAAAGTGAAGCAGATACCGCTCTGACTTGAGAAGATGGACTTTCTACTAATAGACGCGCTGACTAAGTTGGGGCACCATATGGATGCCCAGTTTAAAGTCCTTTCCCAAAGCCTGTCACTTAAACAGGAGATATCTGTCAGCCTTTCAGAAACGGATCTCTGTACCTTATATCCTTGGGATGTTTACCCACGTCGACAGGACAAGATGGCTGCTGTGATCAAACAAGGCCCTTCCACGTTGCCTGAGTGGTCTGACGTTGCTCCCGATTCCACTACTATTCGTCAGGCTCCTGTCCCGGAGTGGCCGGCTGGGGCGGGAGTCGGAGTATCTGCAACTGCGCCTCGCACTTCAACAGTTGATCTTCCTGCTCCCGAATGCTCCCGAACAGCCCTGGCTCGAACTATCACTAAAGCCATGATAGATACAAGCGACCCATACAGGCAAGCAGCTCAGAATCTCAAAGCACCGCTTTCAGGGCATACAGTATGGGAGAGGGAGGTTTGGCCTGCAGCTATGGCTTTTATTCATGACCGCGGTACAACGGCTAGCCCTCCTCTGCAGCAACACAGGTCTGACAACGAGACCTCTTTAGAGACCCACGGCAGCCCCCTAAATAGTCATAAAATAGGAGTAGGTTAGAAAAGACTCTACCGCTCATTCAAAGACCTTCTCCTTTAGTTTCTAAGGATTAGGCATGGGACTGAGACTCTTCTAAAAATTAATGTCGCTATGATACCATTGTCAACTCTAAAGCTCCGTTAAATTCTAAACAATTGAGATTCTAGTGCTCCTATACTCATATATCCTGTTATACCCAGAGTGTTGAATAGAGTATACATACTTTTAATTTATGAGACTATATATTATGAATGTTTTCCTAGTGCCATTTAGTTCTAGTTTTATACCTAGTCTATTAAGGTTCTTTTTGCTACTCCAAATTGTGTTTAGGCTCCCTTGCTTGGAGCCATATATTTTACAATGATACCGGATTTACTAAGGTAGACTTACTATGGGAAGCTTATCAATATGATGTTATCAGGCTGAAACATAGGATAAAATCTCTCCTTTTATGATTGTCTCTTTGTTAGCACATAACATTATTGGCATAAAATTGTACAATTGTTATTTTAATCTTCTTAGAATACTAGAGTTGGGTTAATTTAATGTATCTAAGTATCTAGCTTTACACCTAAATGTTTTGGATGTGTAATATGCATATGTACATAAGCATGAATGATCACGCACCTAACATCCTAAGAAAAGATCGTCAGCTATAACACCTAGCGGCAAGCGATGACGTAGCCTGGCGCATTAGCATTTAACCTCTAGCCTAGTTAACACACTATGACACAGTTTGCACTAGCTTAGACAGAAGTATGTTTATGTTTCCCAGCCTCCTACAACGGTAAATTAAGGGTTAAATTAGATATTACACTACAATTTAGTACAGCGACCTACCCAGAACTAACCTCACCCTGTTGTCCTATCACAATAGGCTCCGTCCTCCCTACTTTCCCCCCCCCTCCCCTCCCCCTCCATAAATCAAGTGGCTCTGGCCCACTGCAATTCCTCTTCTTTCAGGTTCTCTGTGATCTCCTTGCGGTCATCCTTCATACTAACTCCCCACATTGAAATAGGACTTTTTACTCTATTTATCGCATAAGGGTGGAGATTAGAATCTAACCACTAAAACATAAAATGAAGTCTCATCTTTATTTGCCCAAACTTACATTTGATATCTTTCTGGACATTGCATGGGTTCCTATTGGTTCAGGCCAACCTTTTAATATGACTAAGGCTATGATTATTTCTGTAAGACCTGAAACTCTGAATTCAATTCACTATCTAGTATGATTACCCCCTCACCAGACATGTGGATGATCCACATGTTGTATGATTACATGTTATACTTAGATGTCGATCTTATGGATAGGCAAATGTATTTTGTATTTCTTGATCTGTTGAAACTTCAATAAAAAATATATTTAAAAAAAAAAAAGTAAAGTAAAATTTTACTGACGCATGTTAAATAACCAGCCATTACAAGTGGCTAATTAATACTACCACAACCTTGCAATAGCACTTTGCACTCAAATTCATTAACCAGAGATCAGCCCCTCCATTACATATACAGCGTCACCCGCAAAAGCCGGCGACGCCTTTTTTTTGCGCGTTTTTGGTATCACATATTCGGCGTAACATAGAAGTTACGCTTGTATATTTCACCCGTCGCACGCAATATTTACTCCCATAAGCTAACATATAAAACCCGCGCAATTTGGTATCCAATATCCAGCTCAAGGACTTACGTGGCGAAAATGGAGAAATCTTACTCCATTTTCACCTCGCCATAAAAAGCAGCCGTAGCAAGCCTTGCGCTGAGTATTGGAGCACCGTGACTCTCTAAAATGCCTTAAAAAAAAACCTAACGCATGCGCAATGTCTATCTACCTGTCAACCGCAACCCCCCACCGCAATCACTAATAAAGTCTATTAACCCCTAAAACACCGCTCCCGGACCCCGTCGCACATAAATAAAGTGTTTAACCCCTAAACCGCCACTCCTGGACCCCGCTGCCGCCACCTACATTAAATATATTAACCCCTAATCTGGCCCCCCCCTACACCGCGCGCCACCTACATTAAATGTATTAACCTCTAATCTGACCCCCCTACACCGCCGCCACCTATATTAAATTTATTTACCTCTAATCTGACCCCCCTACACCGCCACCACCTACATTAAATATATTAATCTCTAATCTGACCCCCCTACACCGCCGCCACCTACATTATATGTATTACCCCCTAAACCTAAGTCTAACCCTAACTTAATTATTATTTAAATAAATCTAAATAATATTAATATTATTAGCTAAATTATTCCTATTTAAAACTAAATACTTACCTATAAAATAAACCCTAAGATAGCTACAATATAATTAATAATTACATTGTAGCTATTATAGGGTTTATATTTATTTTACAGGCAACTTTGTATTTATTTTAACTAGGTACAATAGTTATTAAATAGTTATTAACTATTTAATAGCTACCTAGTTAAAATAATTACAAAATTACCTGTAAAATAAATCCTAACCTAAGTTACAAAGACACCTAACACTACACTATCAATAAATTAATTAAATAAATTAACTACAATTATCTAAAATAAATAAACTAAACTATAGTACAAAAAAAACACTAAATTACAGAAAATAAAAAAAATTACAAGAAGTTTAAACTAATTACACCTAATCTAAGCCCCCTAACAAAATAATAAAGCCCTCCAAAATAATATTTTTTCCTACCTTTATTCCGATTGGCTGATAGAATCCTATCAGCCAATAGGAATTTGAGGGACGCCATCTTGGATGACGTCATTCAAAGGAACCTTCATTCCTCGTCTAGTCGTCGGGCAAGCAGGATGTTCCGCGTCAGAGGTCTTCAAGATGGAGCCGCGGTTGGATGAAGATAGAAGACGCCGCTTGGATGAAGATAGAAGACACCACTTGGATGAAGACTTCGGCCGGATGGAGGACCTCTTCTTGCCCCGCTTGGGTGAAGACTTCGGCCGGATGGAGGACCACATCGCCCGGATTGGATGAAGAGTTCGGGCCGGCTGGGTGAAGACGGCTCAAGGTAGGGTGATCTTCAGGGGGTTAGTGTTAGTTTTTTTTAAGGGGTATTGGGTGGGTTAGAGTAGGGGTATGTGGGTGGTGGGTTTTAATGTTGGGGAGTATGGTATTTTTTTTACAGGTAAAAGAGCTGATTACTTTGGGGCAATGCCCCGCAAAAAGCCCTTTTAAGGGCTGGTAAAAGAGCTGATTACTTTGTAATTTAGAATAGGGTAGGGCATTTTATTATTTTGGGGGGCTTTATTATTTTATTAGGGGGCTTAGATTAGGTGTAATTAGTTCAAACTTCTTGTATTTTTTTTTTATTTTCTGTAATTTAGTGGGGGGGGTTTGTACTATAGTTTCGTTTATTTAATTGTATTTTATTTTAGATAATTGTAGTTAATTTATTTAATTAATTTATAATTTAATTTAATTGATAGTGTAGTGTTAGGTGTATTTATAACTTAGGTTAGGATTTATTTTACAGGTAATTTTGTAATTATTTTAACTAGGTAGCTATTAAATAGTTATTAACTATTTAATAGCTATTGTACCTAGTTAAAATAAATACAAATTTGCCTGTAAAATAAAAATAAATCCTAAAATAGCTCAAATGTAATTATTAATTATATTGTAGTTATCTTAGGGTTTATTTTATAGGTAAGTATTTAGTTTTAAATAGGAATAATTTAGCTAATAATATTAATATTATTTAGATTTATTTAAATAATAATTAAGTTAGGGGGGTGTTAAGGTTAGACTTAGGTTTAGGGGGTAATACATTTAATGTAGGTGGTGGCGGTGTAGGGGGGTCAGATTAGAGGTTAATATATTTAATGTAGGTGGCGGCGGTGTAGGGGGGTCAGATTAGAGGTTAATACATTTAATGTAGGTGGCTGTGGTGTAGGGGGGTCAGATTAGGGGTTAATACATTTAATGTAAGTGGCGGCGGTGTAGGGGAGTCAGATTAGGGGTTATTACATTTAATGTAGGTGGCGGCGGGGTCCAGGAGCGGCGGTTTAGGTGTTAATACATATAATGTAGGTGGCGGTGGGCTCCGGAAGCGTCAGTTTAGGGGTTAATACTAGGATAGGTTTATTGCGGTGTGGGCTATGGCGGTTTAGGGGTTAATAATTAGGCTTATTGCGTTGTGGGGGGTTGTCAGTCCAGGGGTTAATACATTTATTGTTAAGAGTGAGAGGTGGGATTGCAGATATAGGGGTATACGTGTCGGGCTATTTTTGGGAGGCGTGTTAGACAGTTACGGGAGATTTAATATTTTAGTTTGTTTTTTTAGGTGCAGGCAGTTTCTAAAGTGCCGTAAGTCACTGGCGACTCCAAAAATTTGTAGTTACGCTTATTTCTGGACATCGCTAGTTTATCCGACTTACGGCATTTTAGCAACTGCCGGCGGGGTATATGTAATACCCCGATGTGCGAGGTGAAACTACAGGCGGCGCGGGTTTCCTCGCTTGCGCCGAAAACTACCCCGTATATCGGATCGCGCCACAGATCTCTGGGTAATAAAAAAATGTCCCCCAATAGCCCCCAAAATAAAGTGTATAGTTACTGTATAAAAAAAAATATATGGGCATCTTTTTATAAAAAAAAACTGCAAAAAGCAGTTATAGGGAGTTAAAGTGAGGGGATATGGGGTGTTAGAAAAAAAACGGCACTGAAAAGTGCCTTTACGTAGCTATAGGAACTATGTTGTAAAAAGCTTTAAAAAGTTGATATACATGTATATGCTTATATACATAGATAATACATACAAAAAAAACACATAAATATCTAGGTATATAAGCATATAAATTTTAAATTTCCTGCCCAACACTGCACGACTTACTGCACGACTTACTGCACGACTTACCCCCTGCGCTGTGCTAGGTTCTTGGCCATGTCTGATGGCATCAAAACGAGACTCCCATTGGAGCCTATGGAAGCGCACAAAGCTTCCCTGCAATGCCAATGCAATACCGCTTTCACATTGCGCTTTACTTATAACACCAGTGCACATTTGCGTGTGCTGGTATTACGAGTGGAGCGCAAATATTGCACTCAAGCAAGCCCAATTTTGCACTTCACTCGTAATCTAGCCCCAAGATCCCGTTTAGTAATATCTACATAAGAAACCAAGAAGAACACTGCAGGAAATTAGTTTCTATTAGAATAAAGTGACGGCAACTGATATCATCTTCTAGAACATACAGAAGCCAGTCATCATACTATAATCGTGAAACCTCTAAGTTACAATTTTTAAGCCACTGCAAAAATGTCACCAAATCTCACTGTGCAGAACAAGGTTTGTCTTTCCCCAATATCTATTACTGTGAGACAGTGACGTGCGGTGAGGTCAGAGACTGGTGAGGCACTTACTATGATACGCATGAGAAACACATATATGAACCCGACACAGGCAGCTAAAATGTACTATTAAATTGGCAGCTTGCAGGTCGAATTAACTGCTAATATTACATTTGCTTCATTCTCTTGGTATCCTTTGTTGAAGGACATGCAGCAATGCACTACTGGGTGCTACACATACATATACGCACCCATATACAGATATATATACACACACATCCATATATATATACACACACATCAAAGCTGTTTATTCCAACTCTTCACTGTTAACAAAAAAAAAAAGCTGAACTTCTTGTAAGAGGTTTCAGAATTTTATGTATATATTTATATATATATATATATATATATATATATATATATATATATGTGTGTGTGTGTGTGGTGTGTGTATGCATATGTCTGTATATATATATATATATATATATATATACTAACCCCAAACTACATAAAATCCTTGAATTGTTACCATATAATTTTTTTTCATGTATGTTTGTTTGTGTGTATGTGTATACACTGTACCCATGCTCCATGCCACAATGAGCTTTTGCCTAATATATAATCATTACTATAAGTCATTTTTAATATATATATATATATATATATATAAGTAAGTGAAAAAGACGTGATACCCGCGCTGTATTAGTTCTATTAAGTGACGTATAAATATAAATGTATGTGTAAATACATAAATAATGATCGCAAATGTGAACAGTAGGATATAATAAATCCCGTATAATATAACTGAAATAAATACAAATATATATGCGTAATAGCACAAGTCCACAGATCTATTTAGATGTTCAGAAAGGCTGCTGAAAAAGGATTTGTGGAGACTCCCAGCTTGTCTCCACGGCTAGAAAGAATATCAGGTCAAAAGAGTTTATATTCTGCGCCTTTCTTCTGCGGAGTATAAAGTTGTGGGGCAAAAAAAAGCCCCTATAACTAAGAACTTACTTCAGGCAACCTCAATCCGTATGAGGTAAGTGATCACCAAAGTATAGATGTTATTCCAGGATCAATGTAGGTTGTCATCCGTAAGCTGATTCACTGATGTAAAAGAAACAATATATCCAATGTGCTGTGAAAAACCGGGTTGAGTGCAGAATCTTCGCCACCCAGTCAGATGTCTCCGATGATATGTGAAAAGGAAACAGACAAAAGTGCCCAACAATAGTGAAGTACGCCTTTATTAATTAAAACATATACACATATATAAGCCTCAGATGTCAGCCCACTCACACTAAGCGACCTCAATCAATATGAGGTAAGTTAAAAACCAATAATAGGAGAACATCAAGTGGCGAATCAAATAATGCACCAGCCCAGCAAATAAATAAAAATCACTCAGTTGGTACCGTACTGCGTCCCTGACGCGTTTCGAAGTTGCCTTCTTCCTCAGAGGGATAGAAGTACGGAGATACTTACACATTTAGATCAAGAGTGATTTAAAAACCCGCGGCGTGTGACCACGGACGAAATTTCTGTCCACTGATTGGTTACACTAGCTCGCAGTTCATTGGATTAAACTTCCTGATGCGTGATTGGTCTAAACAGGGTCATGTGACCATGTCATGAGACCCGATCGTCTGTACTATTCACACATTTAAGGTGGACCAATACCGCATCATACGAAACATAGCACAATTGGATAATAATAAATATATAGAAAATAAAAAGACCTTAAATGAATAATGTGACCACTCTGTACCATATAATAAAATAGTAATAGTACCTAAAATATCACTATTATTATTGATATAGACAATATAAAAATCAATACATTTTAAAAATAATAAAAAAATGAAAGTTATGATGATGATAATAACCAGTGTAGTACATAATAATAAAAAGTGGATCTGTAGATACATAAGCTAAAAGCTGTAAAAACATATAAATCTCTGCACTAAAAAAATATATATATATAAATACATAATTATATGCACCTACATATATATATACACACACATACACATACATCCATCAATCCAAATATATACATACCAATATTAATCAAAAGTATTGTACACATTTAAAAAAATATTTTTTTAAAAACTAGTAATTAGTAATAAATATTAGATCTAAAATATTACTAACATAACTACATAGGGAACAGGATATTATAAAAAATATATATAAAAATATATCAATTGATGTTGATAAAAAATATATATTAAAAAATTGTAAGACAGATATTTTATATTTTATATTAAAAACGCAGCCAGATCAATATCTTTATTGAGACCTTTTGGTATTTTGGTATCCAGGGTATGTATCCAGAAGGTTTCTCGTTTCCTTAAAGTTAACTCTCTATCTTCATTAGGAGCAAATTTAATAAATTCAATAATAGAACCTTTAAGGCATGATGGATCTTGATTATGAAAGGACAGGTAATGTGCAGACAGATTGTGTGACTTTTCCCCATTCTTTATATTCGTAATATGCTCCAGTAAGCGTTTCTTATAGGGGCGTGTCGTGCGACCCACATATTGTAGGCCACACCCACATTGGAGTAGGTACACGACGAAGTCAGTTCTGCAATTTACAAGTGCATTAATCTCTACTTCTTTGTTATTTGAGCTGGAGATCACCTTTTTAGTCACTTTATTACAAGAATAATGGTGGCTGCATGATACACAATTTGCTCTGTTGCATTTAAAGAAACCAATTGATCTTCTTTCTAACCAATTAGTCTTGGATACAGGTTTCTTTAATTTACTCGGGGCTAAAATTGATTTTAAGTTTTTATTTTTTCTAAAAATCATACTAGGCCCCATACTAGTTATGTCATCAAGTAATTTATCTTTTTTTAGTATGTGCCAATGTTTTTTGAAGATTTTCTTGATGTATGCAGCTCCCTCATTGTATGTGGTAATCATATTTACTCCAGTCCTTTTTCTCTTAGTCGTAGTGTTCTCAATTTTATTAATCTGTAATCCTTCCTCATAAGTTTGTGTATGGGTATCCCCAAATAGTAAAACATTTCTATCCAGATCCATAGCCTTATTATACGCAATATCAACTACTTTTTCAGAATATCCTTTGGCACGAAACTTTTCTTTCAATATCAATGATTCCCTTATAAAGTCCTCTATTTTACTACAGTTTCTCCTCAGACGTTGAAACTGGCCATAAGGGATATTATTAATCCAACTTGGATTATGACAGCTCTTTGCGTTTAAATATCCATTGCTGTCTGTCGGTTTTTTATATAATTTACTCAGGATTTTACCATCCTGATGATAGAGGACAAGATCTAGAAATTCAATCTCACTACTGTTTATTTTATCTGTAAATTTGAGATTGTATTCATTGTTATTAATATACATCATGAAATTTTTTAGAGAATCATTGTCACCCCTCCAAATAAGTAAAATATTGTCAATAAATCTCATCCAAGTGACAATACATTCCGAATAAGGGTTGTTTACCCATATTTGTTGTTCCTCCCAAAATCCCATATAAAGGTTCGCGAAACTGGGGGCAAATTTGGTGCCCATTGCCGTTCCGCTTACCTGTAAGAAAAATTCCTCATTGAAGCAAAAGTAATTTCTTTCTAATATAAATTTAATTGATTCCAAAATGAAAGCCTTACGATTGTTGTCAAGTGTAGTTAATGAGTCCAGCCAAAACTCAATTGCCTTTATACCTAGGGTATGGGGTATATTGGTATACAAGGCACTAACATCAAGAGAGACCCATTTATAATGTGGTTCCCATTTTATATTAGTAACTTTTTGCAGGGTATGAGGTGTATCCCTTAAATAAGATTTCATGAGAGGAACCAAGGGCTGTAAATAAGTGTCCACATATTCTGAAAGTTTCGTTGTTAATGAACCAATTCCGGACACAATAGGTCTACCCGGTGGACAAGTAGCGTGTTTGTGTATTTTAGGCAGATGATAGAATGTTGCCAATCTTGGATATTTCTGATCCAGAAATTTCCATTCGTTATCATTTAATATTTTGTGGTGTTTGGCTTTATCAAGCAATGATCTGTATTCCCTAAGGAATACATCAGTAGGATCCGAATCTATTTTTTTATATATTTTAGTATCATTCAAAAGCTTGTATGCCTCCAACATATATTCAGTTCTATTTTGGACCACAATACTGCCTCCCTTGTCCGCCTCCCTTATAACTATCTCTTTGTCTTGTTTAAGACTCTCAAGAGTTTGTTTGTCTTTTAAAGACAAATTATCATTCTTTATCTTGTAGTCTTGACATAAATTAGTTAGTTCTTCTTCTACTAAATTTGCAAAGACTGGGATAAAATTTCCCCTTGAGTGTATCGGGAAAAAGGTAGATGGTGGTTTAAACTCGGTATGAGCCCCATATGATAAACAAATATCCATATTTTGTTCTGTCACCCTATTTGAGTTTGTTATATCCAGAGGTATATTAGCCTCAGATAAGCTTTCAAGTGCCAATATGGCTTCTATATCTTGATCATCTAATCCAATTGGATCAGCTTGATCCAGAAGAGCAATTTTATCTTTCTTAGATTTTTCAAAGTGTCTCTTGAGAGTTAACTTTCTAATATACTTATGTAGATCTATGAAAAGACCAAAGGCTCCTAATGAAGATAGAGAGTTAACTTTAAGGAAACGAGAAACCTTCTGGATACATACCCTGGATACCAAAATACCAAAAGGTCTCAATAAAGATATTGATCTGGCTGCGTTTTTAATATAAAATATAAAATATCTGTCTTACAATTTTTTAATATATATTTTTTATCAACATCAATTGATATATTTTTATATATATTTTTTATAATATCCTGTTCCCTATGTAGTTATGTTAGTAATATTTTAGATCTAATATTTATTACTAATTACTAGTTTTTAAAAAAATATTTTTTTAAATTTGTACAATACTTTTGATTAATATTGGTATGTATATATTTGGATTGATGGATGTATGTGTATGTGTGTGTATATATATATGTAGGTGCATATAATTATGTATTTATATATATATATTTTTTTAGTGCAGAGATTTATATGTTTTTACAGCTTTTAGCTTATGTATCTACAGATCCACTTTTTATTATTATGTACTACACTGGTTATTATCATCATCATAACTTTCCTTTTTTTATTATTTTTAAAATGTATTGATTTTTATATTGTCTATATCAATAATAATAGTGATATTTTAGGTACTATTACTATTTTATTATATGGTACAGAGTGGTCACATTATTCATTTAAGGTCTTTTTATTTTCTATATATTTATTATTATCCAATTGTGCTATGTTTCGTATGATGCGGTATTGGTCCACCTTAAATGTGTGAATAGTACAGACGATCGGGTCTCATGACATGGTCACATGACCCTGTTTAGACCAATCACGCATCAGGAAGTTTAATCCAATGAACCGCGAGCTAGTGTAACCAATCAGTGGACAGAAATTTCGTCCGTGGTCACACGCCGCGGGTTTTTAAATCACTCTTGATCTAAATGTGTAAGTATCTCCGTACTTCTATCCCTCTGAGGAAGAAGGCAACTTCGAAACGCGTCAGGGACGCAGTACGGTACCAACTGAGTGATTTTTATTTATTTGCTGGGCTGGTGCATTATTTGATTCGCCACTTGATGTTCTCCTATTATTGGTTTTTAACTTACCTCATATTGATTGAGGTCGCTTAGTGTGAGTGGGCTGACATCTGAGGCTTATATATGTGTATATGTTTTAATTAATAAAGGCGTACTTCACTATTGTTGGGCACTTTTGTCTGTTTCCTTTTCACATATCATCGGAGACATCTGACTGGGTGGCGAAGATTCTGCACTCAACCCGGTTTTTCACAGCACATTGGATATATTGTTTCTTTTACATCAGTGAATCAGCTTACGGATGACAACCTACATTGATCCTGGAATAACATCTATACTTTGGTGATCACTTACCTCATACGGATTGAGGTTGCCTGAAGTAAGTTCTTAGTTATAGGGGCTGTTTTTTGCCCCACAACTTTATACTCCGCAGAAGAAAGGCGCAGAATATAAACTCTTTTGACCTGATATATATATATATATATATATATATATATATATATATATATCTTACTACCAGCCCAGTACAGAGCACAATACAAATTCCTCCTCAAAATTAGATTTATATTTTTATTATTTCTGTGTATTCTTTCAATTTCACTGACAAAGTTCAGAGAACACAGTCTTCAGTGTCCTTTCCAAAAGCAAACTGGACATTACCTGGAAATCTCAAACACCATAATTAACAGCTGAAAGGCATCCAGATGCTGATATGCCCTTAGATCCTGGGTACTTAGGTTAAGAGGCACAGGGTAGTAAACAGACTATATTTATATGGTAGGGATATAAGTGTTTGCTCTGGGTTATTTTCAGTTAAAGACAGATATTCTACTGTTTCACATCACGTTATCTTCTAATAGGGATACAACCTGCTTGACTTTAATGGATGTCAAAATTTTAGGCAGGTGCAACCCGCATTCTTGCTCTTATGGTGAGTAGTTATACAAAATGTGATAGCCTAGACTGGGATCCCATCATTATAAAGCCCCCTCTATCAGTACCCGCCTTACATTAAATCATAAGCCATACATGTACAGACATTCCTCCATACAACGCTGCTCAATTAGTCTACAAGATGGGATCTGGTGGTACCTGACCTATATAACATCAGTTCAATAGCTACTTGAAACTCAATAATCACAATGCAGGCAATTTGCAATAAATCAATCTCATTCGAGGCAATTCTTTAATAAAATAAAGTCTGGCAAATCATCTTAAAACTCTTCTTACAGCATCAGGAGCCCAAAAAGTCACTTAACTCTACATTGCATTATTTATACCATCTGATTTCTCACAGTATACTTAAACCCATTAACCCTTAAACAAAAATAAGGAAACAAGTTTATTAATGATGAGAAAAACTGAAATAAACTAAATCTACTTTAAGGGTTATTTAAAAGTCAGTAAACTGCCACAACAAAAATAAACACTCCCTACTGAGTTAATTTTCTTTATTATTAATATTCCACTTGCTGCTTCTATTATGAGCACAGATGTCAGCATCCTATGGAATTTACATACCAGTCCATAGAAAATAATCACTACCCTCATCTAATTGCCCTTATATAAACATCTCACTGTTGCAGCCTTTACAGTTCAGCACCAAATACAATGTATTTAGCAATAGGACATAATATACTCAAGATAACATAATAAGTAAATTAATTGCTAACTCTGTAAGAACTAATTGGACCCCTCACTGCATCTGTTGGCTTCTATACCCCTCTCTGCCCTTATACTATCTGCCCTGTACTGTGCAAAGCTCCATTCTGTGCATCTCCACATCCATTGCTAATAACCACTGGTCCTCGCACCTAACTGTATTGTATGATTCGCTATGCATCTGCAGTGCCCATATCCCATTCATCTGCCTGCACTTCCCTGTACTCACCGTTGCTGGTAGGAGCTGACCCCGGACACATTGTGCGGATGGTTCCCGTTGGCGCCGCGCCTCCACTCCTGGCAGCCCCTGGCTCTCGGCTGTAGCCCCACCAGCCCCAGGAGCCGCCGTCACCTGCACAGTGCACACTGAAGTCCTGATCATCGCGCCGGCCGCTGTGAGACTGAGCCCGGGCAGAGAGAAAGAGGGGAGGGAGGACTGAGAGGAGAGGGAGATGAGGAGACAGGAAGAAGATCACAAATGAGGGGATACAAGAGACAAGGAGCCAAGTGACTAGAGAGGAAGATAGAGAATGTGGGGAAATGAGAGAGGCAGGGAGAGGAGAAAGGACAGAGAGAGGAGAACATGAGAGGAGAGGAAGGATTGTGTGTAAAAGAGAGATATAAAGATATGGAACAAAATTCATATTAGAGGTAACTGGGTGAAGGAGTTGGAGAAAAGATAAGAATTGGACAGAGATGAGGTAAAAAGGGGTTAAGAAGCAGAGTGAAGAGCAAAAAAGTGAGAAGCTGGGGAAGAGAAAACAATTCACTCTTCCCGCGCCAGAATAATACATGCCTCCTCCAAGCTGACAGGCTCCACAAGATGAGTGATGTCACTGGCTGATGCTTGATTGGCTAGAGGCTGCATTGGACAGCAGCCTCTTTTAGGAGTGTATGGGCTGCGAGGATCTAAGCAGCAGCACCAGTGGGTGGGGCTAGTTTTCGCGGATAATACAATTAATTAGCAAGATATCCATGTTGCGTAATGGGAGGACAGCTGAACGGCTCACAGCCTCTCCATTGCGCAACATGGATATGAATGGATATCATGGATTGCAGGCAGGCAGCCTTGTATCATGGAGTTGGCAGGGGGGCTTACCTTAGGGTACGTAAAAGAAAATATATATATATATATATATATGTAAACTTTCAAAAAATATTTTTTTTATTAAACAAAATTAAAAAAAACTGTAATACACACATAGGACAGGGGAGGCGCTGCCTCCCCTGCCTCCTATGACTGCACGTCACTGCTGTGAGAAGATGGTGACACAAAGTTCTAGATACTGTAAATCACTTTTTTTTGTGACTTCTCATTTAAAAAAAAAACTATGCAAAAGATCTGTCAGCAACAAACAAGATGGAACAGCAAACAACTAAATCTCAATGCGATTGCCGAATGAAATCCCACTTAGAATACAAAAGTACCATAACTAACAATCTTAAAAATGCGAGAATGAAATAAAAAAAATTAAGTCTATAGACTGTTATCAAGGCCCTTGCGTTGAACCCCCTGCAAAGAGATTGAGCACATAGCTAAAGTGCCATTCTAGTAAAACAATTATGTTCTCATTTGTTAGAGCTATACTTTAACTATGTGTTTATTCACTTGCAGTTAATAGTAATAAAATTGCATGCTCTAACCAATGACAGCATGTAATTACTTCACTATAAAGGCCCTTTAAAGTCATCTCTAGAGCAGCAACGCACTACTGGAGGATAACTGAACACATATAACAAGCCAATGACAAGAGATAAATGTATGTACAGCCAATCACCAGCTACTTCCCAGTTGTGCATTGCTTTTGCTGAGTATAAGTTCAAATGCTTTTCAAAAAAGGATACCAGGAAAACAAAATACATTTGATAATGAAAGTTAATTTAAACGTGTGTTTAAATCATGCAAGTTTAGTTTTGATTTTCATATCTCTTTAACAGAAGTGTAATTCCTATGGGTGGGCACAGAGATGTTAGTCACTGTGGACACTTACTAGTATAGAGCCAATGGTCATGTGTGCTCCTCCATTCCTCTTCAAAAGATATTTTAGGAACCACTCAGATATTTTGTTGTCATAAAAGTGATTTTATTTCTTTACATGCTGTGAGAATTAGAATTGTATTTCTAAAAAACAATGTTTAACATTGCTAAAAACATTGTTGAAAAAACTGCTACCATGGAGTGCTAAAGACACATGTATAATTCTGAGCCTACCTGTGTTTACTCTTCAACAAATGATACCCAGAGAAATGTCAAAAAATGTACAAATAATTCACAAATAAAAAACATTGTATGAAATAAATTCCTATTGTGCATAAAATAAAGGATATGGGTATCACAGGTTCCTGCTACATATTTTGAATACTTCTCATTCCAATAACAAGTACAAAAGACTAGCGCTCCCTAGGTCATGAGAAAAGACAGATCCATTTGTTAATTTGCAGTGACATTCCAAGTCAATAGTGACTCATAATGGATATAAGACCTAAGTAACTTGTTTTTAAAGCTGTTATTTTAAGCTACTAATAATCATTCAAGTAATGTCTTAATAAATACGTTTTTATCCTGGAGATAGGTGGACACCTTAGCTTTTCAGGGTAAGGTACATGCGTGTATATTCAATAAAACTGATCAGAGCCCTATCTAGAGTGATTACTGAATTGACAATACACATACAATGTTGCACTGTTTTGTGTATATTTTTCTTCTTTTCACCCCTGGAGCCAGTGGCGGCTCATGGGTTATTCAAATGGGGGTTCACTATATATATATATATATATATATATATATATATATACTGTCTATGATTAAGGCTCCATAGGAGCTGAAACGCATCAGACGCCCACCCCAGCCTTCCTCACGGCCTCCACTCATAGCCATTTTTCCTGCCTAGTTATACGGAGCTTTTATATGAAAATAAACTCACTTTGCTTTGAGCTCTTCGTCTGGACCTACTTTCTTTAAATGTATATAGATATATATATCTATATATATATCTATATATCTATGGATATATATATCTATACAGGGAGTGCAGAATTATTAGGCAAGTTATATTTTTGAGGATTAATTTTATTATTGAACAACAACAATGTTCTCAATGAACCCAAAAAACTCATTAATATCAAAGCTGAATAGTTTTGGAAGTAGTTTTTAGTTTGTTTTTAGTTATAGCTATTTTAGGGGGATATCTGTGTGTGCAGGTGACTATTACTGTGCATAATTATTAGGCAACTTAACAAAAAACAAATATATACCCATTTCAATTATTTATTTTTACCAGTGAAACCAATATAACATCTCAACATTCACAAATATACATTTCTGACATTCAAAAACAAAACAAAAACAAATCAGTGACCAATATAGCCACCTTTCTTTGCAAGGGCACTCAAAAGCCTGCCATCCATGGATTCTGTCAGTGTTTTGATCTGTTCACCATCAACATTGCGTGCAGCAGCAACCACAGCCTCCCAGACACTGTTCAGAGAGGTGTACTGTTTTCCCTCCTTGTAAATCTCACATTTGATGATGGACCACAGGTTCTCAATGGGGTTCAGATCAGGTGAACAAGGAGGCCATGTCATTAGATTTTCTTCTTTTATACCCTTTCTTGCCAGCCACGCTGTGGAGTACTTGGACGCGTGTGATGGAGCATTGTCCTGCATGAAAATCATGTTTTTCTTGAAGGATGCAGACTTCTTCCTGTACCACTGCTTGAAGAAGGTGTCTTCCAGAAACTGGCAGTAGGACTGGGAGTTGAGCTTGACTCCATCCTCAACCCGAAAAGGCCCCACAAGCTCATCTTTGATGATACCAGCCCAAACCAGTACTCCACCTCCACCTTGCTGGTGTCTGAGTCGGACTGGAGCTCTCTGCCCTTTACCAATCCAGCCACGGGCCCATCAAGACTCACTCTCATTTCATCAGTCCATAAAACCATAGAAAAATCAGTCTTGAGATATTTCTTGGCCCAGTCTTGACGTTTCAGCTTGTGTGTCTTGTTCAGTGGTGGTCGTCTTTCAGCCTTTCTTACCTTGGCCATGTCTCTGAGTATTGCACATCTTGTGCTTTTGGGCACTCCAGTGATGTTGCAGCTCTGAAATATGGCCAAACTGGTGGCATGTGGCATCTTGGCAGCTGCACGCTTGACTTTTCTCAGTTCATGGGCAGTTATTTTGCGCCTTGGTTTTTCCACACGCTTCTTGCGACCCTGTTGACTATTTTGAATGAAATGCTTGATTGTTTGATGATCACGCTTCAGAAGCTTTGCAATTTTAAGAGTGCTGCATCCCTCTGCAAGATATCTCACTATTTTTGACTTTTCTGAGCCTGTCAAGTCCTTCTTTTGACCCATTTTGCCAAAGGAAAGGAAGTTGCCTAATAATTATGCACACCTGATACAGGGTGTTGATGTCATTAGACCACACCCCTTCTCATTACGGAGATGCACATCACCTAATATGCTTAATTGGTAGTAGGCTTTCGAGCCTATACAGCTTGGAGTAAGACAACATGCATAAAGAGGATGATGTGGTCAAAATACTCATTTGCCTAATAATTCTGCACTCCCTGTATATATATACATACAAAAACACACACACACGCACATATATATACCGGTATATATATATATATATATATATATATATATATATATATATATATATACAGTATATATATATATATACACACACACACGCACATATATATATATATATATTATTTTTCTAGGTTATAACTCTGAACCTGGATACATGGATTATGATACTTTGCTATTTCTAAGGTTATATGGCTAGAGACTTAATATGTAGTACATTTAAAGTGGCTCATTTAGCTCATTTTGTCTGTTACGGTGTTAGGATATAATTTATCCCCGCTTTGGTATTTGTTATTACCTGGATGTTTAAGCCCATTATGTAGAAAGGTTGTTCTCCCAGCATATAATGTTTGTGTAGTGTTCTGTAAATAATGCACTGTCAATTTATGTTTTAAATTTTAACATTATAGGGATTCCGCCGGGAGGCGTCCTGGTTGCTATGGCAACCGGTGACGTAGTGTTCTGCGCACGGCAGCTGACTTCCGGTACGCCACCGGCGGGATTGCACTTGGGAGCGGGTTTGTTGGTTATATAGGGTGAGTAAATGTATGTACCTGTAATTGTTGTCTGAGGACGGGGGCAACCCCGAAACGTCACGAATTAAAAGTATTTCTTGCTTAAATAAGACCCGGTGAGTGCTTTTCTTTCTGGATGCTCATATTGTCATTTTAAGCACCCCGGGCAGGCAAAACATGGACTGTGTTACCGTGAGTGCTTCTACCTCTTGGGATATTATATATATATATATATATATATATATATATATATATATATATATATAGTGTATATATATACACACACACACACACACACACAAAAAAAAATATATATATATATATATATATACAGCTTATGTACTGTGATGGAACAGTGTATCAGTGTATGTACAGTATATATGTATGTGTGTGAGTGCGTTAATGGTATATCTTAAATGAAAATAATACAAAATTTGCATCTTAAAAATGCATGTACTTTTACTACACCTATCATTAGAAAATTCCTTGCAGATAACCTCTACTAAGAAAGACTGTATTTCCTACTTTGTTTTGAAAAAAAAAACATCTACCATATCATGAAGAACGATCCTGCTTTGCACATGACTGCACAGGGGATTATCTAAATATTTAAAAACTACTTCTGCTTAACTTCACAACTGCCTACACAAATAAATGAAGTGAATCAGAAGTAGTTTTTAAAACTTTAGATGATCCCCTGTGCAGTCATGTGTGAAGCAGGATCCTTCCTTACGATATGGCAGCTGTTGTTAAAGGGACACTAAACTCAAACATTTTCTTTTGAGATTCAGACAGAGCATGCAATTTTTTTTTTTTAAAATTTTTATTTATAATCCAAACACTGTCCAGAAATATTATTATAAAGCTGAAGACATAGCATAATCAAATAATACAATAGATTCATCAACATAATACTATATTCATTCATGCATATAGTTAAATTTAAGCTAATCGTCATATTAATCAAACATAAGCACTTCTTTTCCTGACAATGCTTGGGGTTTTAATTTCCATATAACCCTCCCTTATTTCTCCCACCCATGCGAAGAGAGAACACAAAAAAAAAAATTAAAAAAATTTATACTACCACTTCCTTCCTCTTGATGTTTACCAAGTCCCTAATAAAACAAATTCTGTATTTCTGAAAGGAAAGATTATATAATCTCTTTCTGAGTCAGGGAAAATTTTTAAAAAAGCCACCCATTTATTAAAGAATCTTTTGATATCTTGTTCATTATTTATGTCCGAGTTTCTCTGATCTAATATACATTGCTTTTTCAAGCAGTTTTTTATTTCAGAGATACTCGGAGTTGTGTGACTTTTCCACTTCTTACAAATTAAGTATCTAGTGGCAAGAATGGTAGCGATTATTATTTTTTCATCAGTTTGCCTATCATGTTCTTTCTTAAGGCAAAGTATTATCTGAAATAATGTCAAGGATACCTGTTCTATCTTTAATACCTTCTCTAACCAATATTCAACCTTATTCCAGAGATTTTTAATCTTTGGGCAGTGCCAAAACATATGTGTTAAATTAGCTGCTTGGTATGAACATTTAGGACATTTATTAAACCCTACATTCACACATTTGAAGCCTCTCTCGGGAGTAAAATACGCCCCGTGTAGAAGCTTGGCATGTGCCTCCCTCCAGGTTGCAGATAGTGTCACTTGTGCAATTTTTTTAATTGACAGTTGGATTATTTTGGAGTCAATATTACTCTGAGGAATTAATGTATTCCAGTAGGAGACCAACTTTGCCAAGACCGGCTCCCCTTTATTTTTGCCCAGAAGATGGTAACACGGTGCAATAGACATATGGCCATTCTTTGTTAAAACAAGCCAATCATTCAATTTACCTAGTCCCCATTCCCATCCTGCCTTCTTAACTAAGTCTTGAGCAAAATGTCTTAATTGTAGAAATGCAAAAAAGTCTTTGTTAGACAGGTCAAAGTCTCTTTTCAATTCTTGAAATGTTTTAATATATTTTCTTTCCTTATCAATTAATTGATGTACTTTTGTCAGCCCCAGAGCGTGCCATTTTCTAAAAATTTCCGAATGTAAACCTGCTTGAAACGCAGGGTTACCTACTATGGGCAAAAGATCAGTAGCGCTATTATTAATTGAAAGAAGAGTTACTATTTTATGCCAGGCTTTAAGAGGATTAAAAATTGTTTTGAGTCTTTTAATTTCTAAGGGGACTTCCTTAGGTGTTAAATGTAGTAATGCAAGGAGAGAATATGGGTAGCAGATATTGGACTCAAGGTGATTATTCAAAACATAATTGTTAGACGATATCCAGTCTGTTACAACTCGAGCAAGAAAAGAGAGATTGTATAACCTTATGTCCGGGAGAGCAAAGCCTCCATCTTTTTTTGGTACTGAGAGTTTAAGAAAAGATATCTTTGACCTCTTATTCTGCCATAAGAACTGAATCAAAGAAGTATTAATTGAACGTATTTCCTTTCCCAGAAGAATTATTGATGTATTTTGGAGTATGTATAAAAGTTTTGGAAGTAAAGCTATTTTAAAAAGGGCAATTCTTCCAGAAAGTGATATAGGAAGATTTTGCCAGGTTAAGAGCTTCTCTTTAATCACTTTCACCACTGGGGAAATGTTCAAGGTATAGAGATCCGCAGCTCTTGTCGGAATGTGAATCCCAAGATATCTAAAGGAATCTATTACTTGATGGAAAGGGGTTTTTAATACTGAAGTTTTATTTTTCCTAAGCCATAATATCTCTGACTTTGACGTGTTTATCTTATAACCAGAAAATGCACCAAATTGTTCCAGGATCTGTAAGAGTTTTGGTAAGTTTAGTTTGGTATTGGACAAGTAAAGCAACAAGTCATCAGCATAAAGGCCGATTTTTATTTCGCAGCTGCGAATCTTTATACCATCTAATTGTTGACGGATTTTAATTGCAAGAGACTCAATAGAAATATTAAATAGGAGCGGAGAGAGAGGACAGCCCTGCCTTGTTCCTCTACCTAGAGAAATTGAGGAAGAAATGTTGTTATTTACTATCAATCTTGTAGTTGGTTGTTTGTTTAAATTTTCAATAAATTCTAGGAAGTTACCTCTTATACCAAATTGCCTTAGTGATGATTTGATATGTTCATGAATTATAGAGTCGAAAGCTTTTTCGGCATCTAAGGAAATAATAGCCAGGTCAGGTAGGTCCTCTCCTCCGTTACTGGGTGCAGTTTCAAAATATTCAGTTACTAGTAAAGCTTCCCTAATTTTTGAAGCCGAATTGCGATTATTTAAAAAACCTGCTTGATCGGAGTGTATAATTTCTGAGAGTGGCCCCTGCAGTCTTGATGCTAGAATAGCAGTAAGAATTTTGTAATCCGAATTTAGCAATGCAATTGGCCTATACGATTCCTTGTGTTCGGGATCTTTTCCATCTTTTAATATCAAAGTTGTGTAAGAGTTAGAAAATGAAGAAGGGATCAGTTTACCACTAATAAAAAAACTATTAAAGAGTGTGCAGAGATGTGAAGTAATTTCTTCAGTCAAGATCTTGTAAAATTCGTTAGGCAGACCATCTGGTCCTGCTGCCTTATTTAGAGAGAGCTTAGAAATTACTTCCTCTATTTCTTCCAAGGAAATAGGGGCGTTGAGACTTTCAGCCATTTCTGATGTGAGTATAGGATGTGTAATACCTCTCCAAAAATCATCAGATTTATGTGTGTCACTTATTTTAAATGAATATAGTTCCTGGTAATATTCATGGAATGCACCTATTATATCCTCAGCTTCAGAAAGCTGTTGTCCTTTGCTATACAATTTGTCTATGATTGGTTGTTTCATCTCATTTCTTATTAATTTGGCCAGCATCTTACCCGATTTGTTACCATATTTATACAGCTTAGCCTGCATTTTTAGCTCTTTTTGTGTTTCTTGAAATAAGATAAAGGTGTCCCTCTCATTTTTTGCTTTGACATACTTTGCCCAATTTACAGGAGTTTTGTCAAGCAAAAAATGGTTGTAAGAATTAATAAGACATTGGCAAGACTCTTTTTCTCTATTTCGGATTTTCTTATATAAAGCTGAAGTATATGAGATTATTTCCCCTCTCATTACCGCTTTCGCAGTGTCCCAGAATATTTCAGGACAATTTAGATAATCTTTGTTAAAGTTTGCATATTCTTTGTATCTGTTTATAAGCCAATTCTTAAATTTTATCTCAGACATCAAATAGTAAGGAAAGAAAAAACGTGTTGCAGTGGAGCGTGTATATGAGAGCTGAAACTCAAGTATAATCGGCGCATGATCCGAGAGAAAAATTGATCCTATATCTGATTTTACCCCTCCCATTAACATACGTTCATCTATTAGAAATAAGTCAATTCTGGAGAGTGTCTTATGCGCCTTAGAGAGACAAGTAAAACTCTGAGTAAGAGGATTTTGATGTCTCCAAACATCTCGCAATGTTAAGTTCCGCATAATTTTTTTTAACATCTTACCCTCTAAATTATCTTTTTTTTGTTTTAACTGCTTGTCATTGCGCCTTAATCTATCAATTGGGCATTGTGGTGCCATATTATAATCTCCTCCCATTATTAGACAACCTTCTGTATAAGATATTAATTTGGTCTGTAGAGCATTCCAAAATTTTGGATCAATTACATTAGGGCCATATGTATTACACAGCGTATACATCTTCTGGGCAATCTTTATTTTCAATAAAATGTACCTCCCTTCAGGGTCAGGTTCGACATGCAAAACTTCAGTGTCAATTTTCTTACCTATTAATATTGCAACCCCTCTTTTCTTCCTAACACTAGGAGCAAAATATATTTCTTTTACCCAAGTTGTCTTAAGTTTTAAAGATTCATCAGCTGATAAATGGGTTTCTTGGATGAAGCCTATGTCAGTCTGAATTTTCCGTAGGTGATTAAGAATCGCCTTTCTCTTTATGGGGGTAGTTATACCACCTACGTTCCATGATACTATTTTGCAATTATTCTTCCGTTTATTCATTTATAAAATAAGAAGGGGGGAGGTAAAGGAAGGGAAGAAGAGAGAGAAAAAAAAAAAAAAAAAATTATATTTATGTAATAAAAACACTCTCCGCATGGGTGGGAGTTGAACCATAAGATTCGTGTCTAGAAGAGACACGATCTTACCCATAAGCAAAAGCCTGAATATTATATTTAAACCAATAAATGAAATTCAATCATATTTATAAGACCTAGGAGCCCAGTGTATTATAAAAGCTCTCGGCCAGATGGGCTTCTTCAAAAAAATGCGTAGCCTCACCAATTTTGACCTTTAATTTATAAGGAAATATTATAGTTGCCTGGTACCCTTTTTGTATCAATTTTGAACAAACAGGGGCAAGCTCTCTCCTCCTTGCTGCAGTATCAGCGGAGAAATCTTGAAACATCAAAATTGTAGTGTCTCCTATTTTAACAGGTTGTTGTTTGCGGAAATATTGAAATAATGTAAGTTTGTCTTGGAAATTTAGTATTCTGGCAATCACAGGCCTAGGCCTAGATCTGCCTTTGTTATCGGGACGATATGTGCCAATTCTATGCGCTCTCTCTATTGGAATAGGGTATAAGGTGGATGGCATCTTTAAAATTGTAGGCAAAGTTTCTGAGATGAAATTGACAAGATTATCATATTGCTGTTCTTCCGGTAGACCTATAATTCTAATATTGTTCCTTCTAGAACGGTTTTCAAGGTCTTCTAATCTGTTTTGAATTTTCTGTATATTAACATTTACACCTTCTAGGTTAGAGCTATGTGCAGCTGTTAGGTCTTCCAGGTCCGACACTCTTTGTTCGGCTTCCTGCAACCTGTTAGAAAATTGGCGAACCTCTTGTGTGAGAGAAAGAAAATCTTGTTTGATTTCAGCTCTAAGAGCTTCAAATTTAGGAGAGAGCGCATCAGATATGCTAGCCACTAAGCCATGTATATTGGTTGTTTCTTGTATAACTGGTGCATTTAACAAAATTGGTTGAGCTTCCATGGCAACCTCTTGATTGCCCTTCGTTTTCCTGTCTCTCTGTCTTGCTGCCATGGCTGGAGAGGGATTCCGGGTTGAAGCGTGAAGGAATTTATCCATGTGCCAGTGCGAGAAAAGAAAATTATAGTGGAGCAGTTTACTCTGCGTGTAAAAAATGTGAAAAGGAGAAGGTGATTGTGATGATAGGTTCTATGAAAGAAGGAGTTCTTAGGTAGGTAAGTGAGGGAGGGTATGTGTGCAGTGATGATCAAGTGAGGAAGGAAGGGAAGGCGGGGGAGGGGGAAAGAAAAGAGAGAAAAAAAAAAAAAAAAAGAGGGGGGAATTTCAATGTGAGTTAAACCAGTGCTATTTGGTTGTGAGTAGGTCCAGCCAAGGATGCAAGGATCAGAGTATAAATCAGATCAATTTGTCAAACCACCTAGGTTCTTAATACAGACTATGTGTAGTAATTTATAAGAGAGTTGTTATCTCTAAGGTGTCTAATCCAGTATTTTATTTAAATTTATAACCATCAAGGTGTTAATATTGTTCCAGAAGTTATATAAAACTAACGAGCAGATAGCTACACAGTAGCTTATCTGGAACTTAATTCCTCCATTTCCACTAATTTGTTTTATTTGTCAGGAGGATGGGAAATCTATTATTCTTTTTTAAAGAAAAAAAAAATAATTAAGTGTTCATATAGAACCCTTCTCCCTACAAGATAATATAAGATTTTTATTTTCAAAAGTAAGAAATTTATTCTTATAGGGGAGTTATTCTGTATGGGGATTGAGAAATTTTTATGCTTATATATGTGCTTCCTCACCAACCAGTAATAAGTAGTAAAATACCTTCAACAGAGATTATAGCAACTTCCCTAATTGCCAAGCAACTATTTCCTAGATTATACTGAATAGCCTTCAATTTCTTTTTCTTAAGACCCAGTAAAACTTTCAATAACCTGCTTCCCAGCCACGAGTTCCCGTTATAAAGGCATGTCACTTTTAGAGAAGAGAGAACAAAAGAGAACAAAAAGGATAGAGTATCTTAATACACGATAAACATATTTTGCATTTTTCTAAACAATGGTATTTCTGCCATGATATGTCAGATATGTTTTTTATAACGATTTTCACCAAACAATGCTGTGATTCAAGTGTCCCAATAAGTCATTAACAGGCAGTAGTTCTGTGAGTACTGAAGATAAAGTCAAAAAATTGTTATAGCAATATTAAAGTTCAGCCGGCTCTTTTATGTGCATGTAAATCTTTGCCTTACCTGGCTTTTTCGACTTGAAAGCGTTCTCCCATTGACCAGGTGAGTGTACGGAGGGAGCCTTTGGATATAGTATCATAAGAATAATAGATACCTACTAAGAGAGCTTAGGATACAGCCACCTTCCTTGCCGCTCTGTCTGTACCCGGCTCGCTGTGTCTCTGAACAGTGAAGTAACTTCTGGTCAGCTCCTCCAGCGGGAACAAAGACAAGAAAAAAGGAACCGGTCGCCGACAGAGCCGTCTCCCGAGGCAGCCCTCCCCTATATCTTCATATAGAATCAGGGCGGAAAGATCCCAAAGCGCCACAAAGAGGGGCCGCAGCTGCAGAGTCCAGGGCCGACCAATCACAGCCCCAGCCTCCCACGCAACACCGGTGGGGGAGAGGGGGAGCAGGTAAGGTGGCGAATAGCCTCAGGTCAATGCCAGGTTGGACCGCTTCAAACAACCGTCGCTCCCTGCTTAGTAGTGTGGTTCCGCAGCCCCAAGTAATCTTTCAGCTCTCCAGTGCTTCAGTGAAGGAGAGGAGGATGTGCAAAAAGGACCTACGTTCTACTGTAGGTAACTTATCCAGGTAAGTCAGGACAGTTCCTTTGCAAATAGGAAAATATTGGTCTACAGCGATGATCTCGACCTCCCACGCAGCACCGGTGGGGGAGGGAGAGATAAGTAAGGAGACTACTGCAAGCCTGCTAATGCTAATAGCAGTATTCAGAATGTTTAATCAGCAAGGCCGGTAGAATGTACAAACGCAGCCTCGACCTCCCACGCAGCACCGGTGGGGGAGGGAGGGGTAAGTAAAGAGTCTGCTGTAAGCCTGCTATTGTTGAAAGTAGTATTTAGGGTATTTAGTCAGCCAGACAGGTAGAATGCACAAACACAGCCTCGACCTCCCACGCAGCACCGGTGGGGGAGGGAGGCACCTGGCTTCTTTTTACAATTTCTCCTTAGCGGTTAAATATAAATGTTCCAATATGTAAAAGAACAAAGGCTCCAAGGTGCAGGCTTTTTACAAGCTGACTAAAAGTGTCAGCGCAGTGGGATGTCTGTCCACTGCCAAGTTCCAAGAGCGTTGATACAAGCTGTCCAAATAGCTACCCAGATCTCTGGGTTCGGCACGAGAGGAGACTCCGCCAGCAGCTGCAGGACTGGAAGGTAACCACACACAGGTGTTTGCAGTTAACTCCTCCTCCGGAACTCTCCCAGAGCATGCAATTTTAAGCAACTTTTTAAATTACTCCTATTATTAAATTTTCTTCATTCTCTTGGTATGTTTATTTGAAAAGCAAGAATGTACATTTAGATGCTGGCCCGTTTTTGGTGAACAACCTGGGTTGTCCTTGCTGATAGGACAGCACCAATAAATAAGTGCTATCCATGGTACTGAACCAAAAATGTACTGGCTCCTTAGCTTAGATGCATTCTTTTTCAAGTAAAAATAGCAAGAGAACGAAGAAAAATTGGTAATAGAAGTTAATTAGAAAGTTGCTTAAAATTGCATGCTCTATCTGAATCATGAAAGAAAAAATTTGGGTTCAGTATCCCGTTAAGCTTTTGTTCAAAACAAAGAAATAAAGTGCAGCACAGAAGAGGTTATCTACAGGGAAGTCTGTAATGATAAGAGGTTCTCAGGTTCTACAAACTTTTTCAATGCTACATTTTCAAAATGAAAAATGACTTCCTCCCTCGCTGGATTCCCCTCCTGCTCAGATCGTAGCAAGCTGCCTCCATCAGTTCCACAGCAGAGCAATGAGGCTCCTACATGCTGCTGCTACAAGGAGCTCCTCACAGCTTAAAGACTAGCCTTAGCATGCACTGTGATTTCGTGCCATTGAGCGGGAGGAGCCTCATCAAGCCGCAGTGTCATCATGTGACTGTAGTGATGACTGTTAGCACCACCTCTCTGCTCACTTGCACTGTCTATCGCACAGGCTGAACTGTGTGATTAAGACAGTATAGGGATGGGTTGGGAGGCTGGGAGCAGGCTGCAGGCAAATCTAGAGAGAGCACTATAATGACAGGCATCAGACTAACTGCACATGCGGTTAAATAAAATAAAAAAAGATACAAACATTTGTTTTTTTTGTCTTTTTAAAAAGACTTTGGCTTTTATTTTATTTTTTGGGCTATAAATTAAATATTATTTTTCCAATAGGGGGGCTATTGGAAAAATTATATTTTATTCAAAGTTTTTTTTCCCTTCATTTGGGCTGGGGGTTCACGTGTGGCTGTGCACATATAGAGGAGCCTCCACTGCCTGGAGCCTGTCAGGGTGGTATACAGGCTGCTACACATTTCAGAGCTGATCAAAGTTCTTAGAAGAGTGAAACAACATTTGGCACAACATATAACTTGTTGATTTTGAGACTGTATTATACTATTCAGTGTTTTCTATTTTATATTTTCTGTTATCTTCAATGATAGGTAAAAATAGCCATAGAAAAAACCTCCAGAAAATAATTACAAGGGGGGCAATTTTTGGAGGTCATGATGAGAGGGGACTGGATGGGCAGTCCATGGACAGAGCCGAGTGTTCGGCAGATAAAGTCAGGGAGGTCTGTGGGTGGAGCCAGGGCATGCTGTAGACAGGGCTGACTCGGAGCTGGAGGAGCCTCGGCTGAGGAGGTGAGCAATTGAGGTTCAATCTCAGTGGGGGGCACATAGGGGGCCAACCATAATGCTGGGAGATTAGTGCCCACCCTGGCAATGCCACTGCATATTATTGGAATGAAGAGAGTTATTAAATATCCAGAATATGGAGTGGAAGCAAATGACAAACATGTCCTTTATATTATCCAAGTTATTTCACAATTATTATATAAAGAATATAAAGAGAACAAAGAAAATGTGATAATGAAACTAAACTGGATTTTTTTAAATTGAATGCTCTATCAAAACCACAAAACTTTAATTAATCTAACATTACTGTCACTTTAAAAAAGATTAAATACTCAGAAATAAATATCACATTATTCTACTACACCCGGCTGCTCTTCTTGGCAGCAAAGTAAAACAACCATTGCTGAGTCCATTTAACATGACACAATTAATAATATAAAGGCAGATTAAAGGGACATAAAACCCCAAATTTGTATTTCATGATTCAGATAGAACATACACTTTTAAACAACTATTGTATTTACTTCTATTATATAATTTGCTTTGCTCTCTTGATCTCTTTTGTTGAAAAGTATATCCTCTGTACTATCTTCTGTATGAAAAGTATACTAAGTTACATAAAAACATAGATATTGACGGCAGATAAGAGCCATAGGCCCAGCAAGTTTGTCCGATATTACCTAAAAGTATAAACTTATCTAGTTCGTAGGATAGCCTTATGCTTGTCCCATGCATTTTTAAAGTCCCTCACAGTGTTTGTCATTACTGTCTCTTGAGGAAGTTTATTCCATAAATCAATCACTCTTTCTGTAAAGAAGTGCTTCCTCAAATTACTCCTGAATCTACTACCCTTACAGCTTGAGATCATGACCCCTTGTTCTTAAATTTTCCATTTTATGTAAAATACCCACAGCCTCAGTTTTACTAAGCCCTTTAACGTACTTGAAAGTTGCTATCATATCACCTCTTTCCCTTCTCTCCTCTAAGCTATACATATTTAGGTCATTGAGCTTATCCTGGTAAGTTTTATTTTTTAGACCATGTACCATTTTGGTAGCCCTCCTTTGCACAGATTCAAGTTTGTTTATATCCTTCTGAAGATATGGCCTCCAGAACTGCATGCAATACTCAAGATGAGGCCTAACTAATGATCTGTAAAGTGGCATAAGAACTTTACTAATTCTGCTGGTCTTACTCGCTGCAGTACAACATTGTTTACTAAATTTTAAATCATCTGAAATAATAATACCCAAGTCCTGTTCCTCATTTGTAGCAGTCAGTAAAGTGTAATTGAGTCTGTAATTAACATTTAGATTTTTCTTCCATAAATGCATACTTTTACACTTTGCTGTGTTAAACTTTAGATCCCAGTCATTTGTCCAATCCTCCAATTGTTTGTCCAATCCTCCAATAGTTAGGCTCAGAAGCAGAGAACTAGCTGCTGATTGGTGGCTGCGCATATATGCATCTTGTCATTGGCTTACCTATGAGTTCAGCTAGCTCACAGTAGTGCATTGCTTCTCAATCAATTAAGGCTATCAAAAGAATGAATCAAAATTGAGAATAGAAGTAAATTGGAACGTTGTTTAAAATTGCATGTTCTATCTGAATCATGAAAGAAAAAAATGTGGGCTTTATTTTTCGGTAGCATAGACACTACAACAATTACACTATTCCAATATAGCACTAAAATATGCTGTTTTATGTGTGTTCCCTGGTTTATAGTTTTGTAAGTTACATTTTGCTGTAAATAATTGATCTACAGTGTGGGAAGTCAGCCTTAGGAATGCTGATTGCCAAACTTTTGCTCAGTTAAGAAACATAACTTAACATATGTCATTAAGAAATCTTTTCAATAAACCTTATTATTATTATTATTATTATTATCTTATTACCTTGTTATCTTTTTCTTGAATTTTAAATTATTTTTTTCCTGTACTGAATAAACCACCTTTGTCTGTTCCACCTTGTAGAGGTGCAAATTTTCTTTCCATTTCAGCAAAATTTACAAAGCTGTTTCTTACCCTTTGCATAGTAAATACATATTTATCCTGTATAATTTGAGCTCTGTTATAAGCATGTAGAAGTATTATGAACACAATGTTCCAGATGGAATTTTTAGATAATTCTGGATCATATGACATTACAGAAATCTTTTGAGTTTTATTATTAAAGGGACGGTAAAGTCATCATTAAACTTGATTGGATAGAGCATTTAAAACAACTTTCCAATCTTACTTATATCATCAAATTTGCTTTGTTCTCTTGGTATCCTTTGTTAAAAAGTAATTCTAGGTGAGCTCAGTGTCCTTAGCCATCTGGAAGCAGTGTTTCCAACAATGTTTACAGAACCTTTATACATAGTTACAAACACTGCTGCCATACAATGTTACAGACACACTACTGCAGCACAGTTTGCAACTATGTATAACATTGCTACAAACATTGTTGCAAATACTGCAACCAGATAGCTAAGGATGTGTGCACGCTCCTGAGCTCACCAAGAGAACTAAGCAAAATCAATGATAAACGTTAATTGGAAAGTTGTTTAAAATTGTATGTTTTATCTGAATTGCGAACCTTTAATTTTGATTGCACTGTCCCTTTAACATATATTTTCAGTTTAAGGGAGTTGCTCAATGTTCATACTTTGGCAAGTCCTAAAATCTTTTATTCAATGACACATTCAAATTTTACTAATTAAATATTCAATAAATATCATTTTCATACCAACATATGATTTAAATATTAAAAATAGTAATCACTAAATGATGATAATCCAAAATTGAATTAAATGTTTTGGAGTTTTCAATTAAAGGGACAGTCTACACTAATAATACAGTTGCAAAGTTATAATTCTTGCCCCGAGATTATTCTGTTGTACCTGCTTCACATTGGGCAATCCACACCGGATTATTAGATATTTCAAAATGTTGGGCGCCATTTTGAAACTAAAGATGGCGCCTAAACTTCTCCTTCTTTCCCATAGTATTTTTTTAAATATCTATCATGCTTGTGGTCTTCAAATACGCCACTATGTGGTGCTTTTCAGATTGCGCATGTGCAGCGTATGCAACACATGCAGAGCAAAACCGGAAGAGCTTAGGAGCGTATTTAAGTATACATGCAGTGCATCTATCCACACGAAGGGCCTGATATTCAAAACCTCGCCGGCATCTTTGGGATTTTTTTAAGGCCTTGTATTGTAATGTAGGAGTCTCTGTTTCACATAAATAAAACTACAACTATTAACCCCTAAACCGCCATCCCTCCACAACTCAAAGTTATAAACTAACATCTAAACCCCCTAACCTAACACGACCTAACTTAACCCAAATTAAAATACCCCTAACTACCTTAAATAAAAACAACTTATCTGTAAAATTAAATAAAAACCTTATCTTACATTTAAAAATAAAAAACTAACATTACTAAAAATAAAAAACCTAACATTACAAAAAATTAAAAAAAGTCTAAGATTACAGAAAATACAAAAAAAAAAAACATTACAGAAAATAGCAAAAATCTAAGATTACAGTAAATATAAAAGTAATTACCAAAACATTTTTTAATCTTATTCTAATACCCCTACAAAAAAGCCCTATTCTAAAAATAAACTACAATAGCCCTTAAAGGGGTCTTTTGTAGGGCATTGCCCTAAAGCGATCAGCTCTTTTTAAAAAAAGCCCAGTATCCCCTATAACATTACAACCTGCCCACCACCCCAAACCCCCAAAATATAAAAAAACTAACTAAAAAAACTAAATTACCAATTGCCCTAAAAAGGGCATTTGGATGAGCATTGCCCTTATAAGGTCATTCAGCTTTTTTGCTGCCCCCCCAAAAAAAACTAACACTAACCCCCAAATTCGTACTCACCGATCTTGATGGCGGCGGTGGTCCATCTTCATCCTGGTGGTGATCCATCTTCATCCATCTTTTTATCTTTTCCCCTGTGGTCCATCTTCTTTTCTTCATCCCGGTGGCTGCAGCGAAAAGGTGACGGCGACGGTGGTCCTCCTCTTTATGCTGTCCCCAAACAATTTGTAGATTCAATTCAGCCAATAGGAATGCAAGGGTACCCCCATATGAAAGTGGTACCTCGCATTCACTATTCAGTGTGCGGCTGGGGACCACGTGAAGAGGAGCTCGCTGTTACTGCTCTGAGGAGGACCACCATCACTGCCGCCATTGCCGCTGCCATCAGGATGGAATGCCAGGAAGAAGATAAGACGATGGATGAAGATGGACCGCCGCCAGGATGAAGATTGAGCACTGCCAGGATGAAGATTGAGCATCACCATCAACATCAGTGAGTACATATTAGGGGGTTAGTGTTAGTTTATTTTTTTTTTATTTTTTTTTATTTTATTATAGATCAGGGAGGGGGAGGTTGGGCAGCAAAAGAGCTGAACGCCCTTTTGAGGGCAATGCCCATCCAAATGCCCTTTTCAGGGCAATTAGTAATTTAGGTTTTTTTAGTTTGTTTTTGTGTTTTGGGGGATTGGGGGTGGGGGGGGGTTGTAATGTTAGAGTGCTTAGTGGGCTTTTTTTTTAGATAGAGCTGATTGCTTTAGGGCAATAGCCTACAAAAGGCCCTTTTAAGGGCTATTGGTAGTTTATTTTTAGAATAGGGCTTTTTTATGTTGGTGTGATTTTTTTGGGGGGGTATTAGAATAGGATTACATTTTTTATTTCTTTTGGTAATTTTTTTATTTTCTGTAATCTTAGACTTTTTTATTTTTAGTAATGTAAGTTTTTTATTTTTAAAGGTAAGATTAGGTTTTTATTTAATTTTACAGGTAAATTGTTTTGTTTTTTTAAGGTAGTTAGGATTTTTTTTTTTTAATTTAGGGGTATTTTAATTTGGGTTAAGTTAGGGGGTGTTAGGTTAGGGGGTTTAGATGTAAGTTTATTACTTTGCGTTGTGTGGGGTGGTGGTTTATGGTTTAATAGTTTATTTAGATCATTTGCGTTGTGGGAGATGGTGGTTAAGGAGTTAATAGTTTATCTAGATTGTTTGAGTTGTGGGGGGATGGCGGTTTAGGGGTTATTATTCTAGGGGCTTATGGTAGGGTGTTAGTTTTTTTTTACTTTTTTGTCTCCATTGATTTCCATTGGGGAATACATGCACGCACACGCGAAAACTCAAGTTAGGATTTTTGTGCTTTTCGGGTTAACGCCAGAACAAAATGATTTTTTTTGGGAACTTGTAATACGAACGTAAACCCAGCAAGCGCAAAAAAATAACGCTAGCGGTGCTTTTGCAATCGTGAAAAAAAGATTTACCGCACCACTTGTAATCTAGCCCTTAGTTTTTAATTTGTCTACAGTGATTTCGCCAGTGATTTCGTACATAACCCAAAAGCATTTCAAGCAATTTATAATATGGGCTATCATGTCCCATACAAATGTACTTTGCCATATATCTAAAAAAAACAACAAATAAACGTTTAATTAGTGATATGAACACTCTAAATAGTTAGTTCTGCAGTAAGTATTAAAATAACATGTGAACAACTCACAGGTTACACTTAGTGGCGTTACAATAATAATAAAAAAAACAATAATGCACAGATTATTGATTAAGACACTTGTGAGGTTCTTAGATAATCCCTTTATTACCCATTCCCCAGTTTTGCATAACCAACACGGTTTTATTCATGTACTTTTTACCTCTGTGCTTACCTTGCATCTAAGCCTCCACCCTTATCTCAGTTCTTTTGATAGACTTGCATTCTAGCCCATCAGTGCTGACTCATAAATAACTCCACAGGAGAGAGCACAATGTTATCTATATGACACACATGAACTAGCGCTGTCTAACTGTGAAAAACTGTCATAATACACTGAGATAAGAGGCGGTCTTCAAGAGCTTAAAAATTTGCATATGAGCCTATCTAGGTTTAGCCAAAAACACATTTGATGATAAAAGTAAATAGGAAAGTTGTTTAAAATTGCATGCCCTATCTGAATCATGAAAGTTTAATTTTGACTGGACTGTCCCTTTAAATAGTATGTGAAGGAATTACTTTAAGACAGAATGCGAATCAACGTGATTTTGGTGATGGGCCCAAAGAAGGAAGGGTAGTTAGATATTAAACTCTTAGGCTGAAATTAAAATGATTTATGCACTTGATCAAGAGAATAGCAAAGTGGGGTTGTAGGCAGACTTTTTAACATCATACTGACATATAGTATGCCGGAGAAAAAAACATTTTATAAGGAAACGTTTTATGTAATATACAATGCTGTATCACCAATCATTTCTCAATCCAAGAGCTTATCTGCCAAACTTCACTTTCCCTATCGTAGGATAACTAGTGCTGGGCAGAGCGTTGGCATCCCAGGGGCACATTCAGAGGTTGCATCTAGGTCCAGTGCAATGTCAGGGAGGTCCATATGTCTTGGGTAATCCCACTGCAGAGGCCAATTTTCAAAGATAAAAAATATGGAGTTGATTCTTTTACTATAGTAAACTATACAAATGGTAGTTGCAGCAAAATTTCAATAAGACTTTAATGAATATTTTATGTTCTAATCACCTGTTGTAAAAATAACTAGATTTTAGTCTGAAAGTTATAAATAAACCTGAAAGGTATAAACCACAATGTAAACAAATGGTAAAGCATAAGGGATCATGAGGTAGGTGTTCACTGAAATAGCAAGTAAAATTAAATAATACATTTAAAGGGATAATCTACACCAGAATTTTAATTATTTAAAAAGCTAGATAGATAATCCCTTTATTACCCATCGCCCAGTTTTGCATAACCAACACAGTTATAATAATATACTTTTTACCTCTGTGATTACCTTGTATCTAAGCCTCTGCAGACAGTCCCCTTATTTCAGTTCTTTTGACAGACTTGCATTTCAGTGCTGACTCCTAGGTAACTCCAGAGGCATGAGCACAATGTTATCTGTATGGCACACATGAACTAATACCCTCTAGTTGTGACAAAAATGTCAAAATGCATTCAGATAAGAGGCGGCCTTCTAGGGTTAAAGGGACACTGAACCCAATTTTTTTCTTTTCTGATTCATATAGAGCATGCAATTTTAAGCAACTTTCTAATTTGCTCCATTTATCAAATGTTCTTCATTCTCTTGGTATCTTTATTTGAAATGCAAGAATGTAAGTTTAGATGCCGGCCCATTTTTGGTGAACAGCCTGGGTTGTCTTTGCTGATTGGTGGATAAATTAATCCACCAATAAAAAAGTGCTGTCCAGAGAATCACTAAGAAAACAGCTTAGATGCCTTCTTTTTCAAATAAACATAGCAAGAGAACGAAGAAAAATTGATAATAGGAATAAATTAGAAATGTGCTTAAATTTTTATGCTCTATCTGAACCACGAAAGAAAAAATTTGGGTTCAGTGTCCCTTTAAGAAATTAGCATATGAGTTTACCTTGGTTTAACGTTCAACTAAGAATATCAAGAGAACAAAGCAAAATTGATGATGAAAGTAAATTGGAAAGTTGTTTAAAAATACATGCCCTAGCTGAATCATTAAAGGGACATTATACACTCAGTTTTTCTTTGCATAAATGTTTTGTAGATGATCTATTTATATAGCCTAGAAAGTTTTTTATTTTCTTAAAATGTATAGTTTTGCTTATTTTTGAATAACATTGCTCTGATTTTCAGATTCCTAACCAAGCCCCAAAGTTTTATGTGAAAACCGTCAGATACCTACTCCAGCTTGTTCCTGCTTGTGTAAAGGGTCTTTTCATATGCAAAAGAAGGGGGAGGGGGGAGTGTCTTATTTCCCTCTTGCAGTGAGCTTTCCAGCTACCTTTTCAACGGAGCTAAACTGAGAGCTTCTAAGGAAGTTTTTAAACAGTTTTATACTGGATTTTTATATCAGTTTCTGTGTATTCTTTAAAGTTTATTTTTGATTAGACTTTCCCTTTAATGGATGATTGTATCTGAGCTAAATCATCATACATAGCATTAGGGATGTCGCGAAGAGTTCGCTGGCGAACATAGCATGTTCGCGTTCGCCGCGGCGGGCGAACATATGCGATGTTCGATCCGCCCCCTATTCGTCATCATTGAGTAATACTTTGACCCTGTACCTCACAGTCAGAAGACACATTCCAGCCAATCAGCAGCAGACACTCCCTCCCAGACCCTCCTACCTCCTGGACAGCATCCATTTTAGATTCATTTGGAAGCTGCATTCTTAGTGAGAGAAGGGACAGTGTAGCTGCAGCTGATTTAATAGGGAAATTGATAGCTAGGCTAGTGTATTCAGTGTCCACTACAGTCCTTAAGGACTCATCTGATCTCTGCTGTAAGGACAGCACCCCAAAAAGCCCTTTTTAGGGCTAGAACATCAGTCTGCTTTTTTTTTTTTCCTGTGTAATATAATTGCAGTTGCCTGCCTGCCAGCGTGTTTGTCAGGCTCACAGCATATACTGTGCCCACTTGCCCAGTGCCACCACTCATATCTGGTGTAACAGTAGTGTAGATTTAAAAAAAACAACACTTTTTTGACTATGTTAAATAATAGCAGTCAGTTTCCTTCACACGTGTGCGTTTCAGAGCCTGCCTGCCAGGGCACAGTGTCACCCCAGTGCAACTCATATCTGGTGTAACAGTAGTGTAGATTTAAAAAAAAAAAACTCTTTTTTGACTGTGTTAAATAATAGCAGTCAGTTTCCTTCACACGTGTGCGTTTCAGGGCCTGCCTGCCAGGGCACAATGTCACCCCAGTGCAACTCATATCTGGTGTAACACAGACATCCCAACCTGCAAAAGCTCATTTCAGGGAGGTGGCTTCACCCGCTACTGTGCCGCCGCAACCCCCCCCCTCCCAGTTACATATTAGACACCTTGAAACCCTAAATAAGATAGCGACTTATCATTAAAGTAGCTTCCCATTAAAGGCACATTAAAAAAAAAATAGTAGCTTTATTGCTCAATCACAAACAACAAACCTTTTTTCCAATGATCGTACGCTTGTTGAATGCTTAAATATTTTAGAATACGAAGTTTAATTACGTGCAGTAAATAAGGTAGTATTTGTGTTTTATTAAAATCAGTGGGGGCTTTATGGTTACTGGTGCATGCTTTGAGGGTTCTATAACGTCCCAGCAACTAAGGCATTTCTTAAAAAAAAACACTTTTCCGGATTTGGGCCACATTGGATCATGGTACTTGGAGTTTCAGGGAGATTGCATTTCATTTGCTGGCATCAGGGAGCCGCTATTACAATCAGGGAGACTCCCTGAACTTCAGGGAGAGTTGGGATGTCTGTGTAACAGTAGTGTAGATTTAAAAAAAACAACACTTTTTTTTTTTTTTTTTTTTAAATATTTTTTTATTGAGGTATTGAACAGTATCAACAAAACAAACAATGTGTTCAGGCACGGATCATAAGTAATAAGAATAATTATACATGACTCTTATAAAAAGGAGATTTGAACTAGAACATTAAAGTCTCTGAGTAACAATGGTTATCACTGTATTCAAGTAGTAGTATTACTGTACATTTATAGATGAGAACCGTAATCATATAGCAAAATATATTCAATAGAGATGGCATAACCAGTGAGATGAGTTGTAACACTACTTCTGAGACCATGAGCTTAAAGTGTAGCTTAGATTATAGTGAACAAGGGTGACTGAGACACATAATAATGGAACCTCGTTTTTTTATATAATATAGCAAATTATCCCTACTCTGATATAGGTACTCTATAATATTTAAACTGTATGATGTAGGGAGTTGGCTTTAGTCTGGCCTCTCTTGGGCCAAAGTGTATAGAGGGGAAATTCAGCGGACAAGAACCGCTCGGTAAAAGGGGGAGGGGAGTGAAGGGGGGGGGCGGAGCCTTTTAAGGTAACTGAATAGCATATCTGGGTTTCCAAAATGAATAAAAAAAATAAATAAATAGATAATTTTAGATTAGATGAGGGTGGTATACATGACTTGGGGAGTCTTTTAATTAGCATCATGAGTATATATGTATACATGGGATGTCTGCTTGGGGAATGTATCTTTGAAGGTGAGGTGAAATATCAATTTCTTTGTGAGATTCTTGGGAACATGGTAAGGTGGGCCTAATAGATGAGTTAGTCTAAAGGTGTTCAGGGATAGTTATTTAAACTGCAGGTGTATTGGGGGAAATGCCCCCCGCACAGCTAAGGGTCAAGGTAAATATTATGCTGGGAGCAAAATAATGGTGTTAGGTAAGCTTATGGTAAGCCACAATGCTAGGCCCAGACATATAAACAAACAGGAAGCTAATTTGGGGAACCTTCTAATTAGTATAGTGATTGCAGGTATGTATAGATAATGTCTGTGTGGGGGAGATGCTTCTAAATTATGGGATGACTTAGTTAATTCTTTGTATTTGTATTATTCCTGACGTAGAGTTAGATAGAGGCTGGGGGAAACCCGACGTACATCCTGCTAGTGTACGGTAGGAGAAGTAGTAAGATGACTGAGTATGCACCAATTAAGGGGTATAATTAAAACAAGGCACCCACTTAGACAGATATCTCTATCACCATGTATGCTGTTAGGTATTGTATACATATCTCAGACCAAGTTCACTAAATCAACTATTATGCCGAGCCGTGTCTTCCCAGTGAACACGGCCCAGCAGCGTCTACAATAACTAAAGGTGAGATTATATATTCTTAGATGAAATGTGGGATGGGGGAGTCATCTGCTAATGTAATAGAGTTTGCCTGGGGTGGGAGAAGAGTTCTTAATGAAGCAGGGTGGGGAAAAGACTAAAATAAGTAGGCTAGCTTAATTAAAGGGTTACTACTTGCATGTGCAATAATCTGCTGTAAAGCTTGTTATTAAAGGTACTAAGTGGGCTGTTATATCTCCTAGAATAATCCTATTAATACTCACATAGCAACATGACTTCAGTTACTCCTGAGGGACTCCTTTGTATTCTATCTTGCTCGCCTGTCAGCTATATACTAGGGGGCTAAATATAATATGTATACTATACTTATTGTACTATGTACTATTAAACCTACTATAGCGGTTATAACGATTATCTCCTGTCATCTCAAAGTTACCATATATATATATAAGCATACCATAAATAAGGAGTTTAACAGACATTAGACATTAAACAGCACTATTTCTAGAAGTCCATATATAACCTAGTAAAAATATACTGTGTGCTATCATAAACAGTGATGAAAGTAATTGCAGTATTATATGAGCAAAAATAACTGAAGTGGAGTAAGCTAGCATTTCAAAGGCTTGTGAGGGATAAAATACAATGACAGACATTATGAATGGTGTAGGGCTAAAAAAGAAATATTAAGCTATATGTACCCAAATATGCATAAGAGGAGTTAAGCAAGTTAAGTTGTCATTAACACTGATAAGGCTGCTAACAATCAAGACATTAAGTTGGATCTAATAGTAGGCTAGAAAATAACTTTTAAACTGAGACATACATGCAATCATGCTATTTAAATAGTTAAAGGTAGTATCCAACAGTGGTGCTGCCAGTATATAGTATATATTACAAGACTTTAATATTTAGTATTTAGTAACACCCTGATGCAGTTTGTGTTCTAATACCAACTAGCTGGAACCATAGCTGGATGTCCTTGTGGGGTCAGAAGCTTGCAAGATGTAGCCAGCAATGAGCCGTTAGTGTTATGAGAGCCAGCTGGTCAGACGATCCGCAGCAGTGAGATAAGAAACCTCCCTGGATCCCATGTCGGTCTCACCGGCATATGCAGGCAGGGAGAAGTCAAAGCCATTATCTTTTTAGTAAGGTACACATAGGCAATGGAGGAGCGACCGCTGTACAGCCGAGAGAGTTCAGAGTGTCGAGTGGAAGCTGTAGTGAGCTCATGGTATGGGTCGCGGTGACTCTTGGAATGCAGAGTAACTGTGTGCGCTGCAGCTCCCTCGGCAGGGTTGTCTGTCACTGCCGTCTGTAGGGTGGCGATAGTTCTTGGGGGATATATGGTAATGGGTCCGGTCTGTGGGAGCTCTAACTGAGCTACGGCATGTTGCGCTGACTCAGTGCGGCTAGAGGAAGGCTGTGGGAGGTTGTTTTGGCCATCCATGGCTATCTGTGCTTCAAGCTCCAGAGTGGGACCATCTTTTACTGCGATTCTTGTCTCCTCCAGAACTCGAAGCAGATCTGCTCTCCGATGCGGCGAGTCATGTGTATAGCCACCTGCAACCTCAGTAATGAACACTGTCTGTGTCTCTGCTTGTAGATGGTTCATGGCGGCTTTAAGGTCTGCGGAAATAGCCCGCCGATGGAGATCCATGGAAAGCATGAGTTCATTTAGTGCAGAGATGATTTGTCTCTCCATAGATAAGCCGTAGAGATGAGATTGATAGAAGAGAAGTTGCGGCTATAGCAGAAAGTATAGTAGGAGTATCCAGGTATGGCAGATTACTTGGCCTCGCCGTCTCAGCTAGCTAGTAGGCCCCAGTTCAACCGTGGCACAAATTGCTTGTGTTTATTGTCCCAGGCCGGCACAACTTCCAAAATGTTATGCTCTAAGTGTAGGTATAAAATAATAGGTTAGGAAAGAGACTTATTATGTCAGAAATAAAGCTTTTTTAGAGCAAATGCCAGGAGCTCTGAGATGGTACGTCTTGCTAGCATGGCTGTTGGCTCTGCCCCCCCAAAACAACACTTTTTTGACTGTGTTAAATAATAGCAGTCAGTTTCCTTCATACGTGTGCATTTCAGGGCCTGCCTGCCAGGGCACAGTGTCACCCCAGTGCAACTCATATCTGGTGTAACAGTAGTGTAGACTTTAAAAAAACAACACTTTTTAATAGCAGTCATTTTCCTTCACACGTGTGCGTTTTAGTGCCTGCCAGGGCACAGTGTCACACCAGTGCAACTCATATCTGGTGTAACAGTAGTGTAGATTTAAAAAAAAACAACTCTTTTTTGACTGTGTTAAATAATAGCAGTCAGTTTCCTTCACACGTGTGCGTTTCAGGGCCTGCCTGCCAGGGCACAGTGTCACCCCAGTGCAACTCATACCTGGTGTAACAGTAGTGTAGATTTAAAAAAAAACAACTCTTTTTTGACTGTGTTAAATAATAGCAGTCAGTTTCCTTCACACGTGTGCGTTTCAGGGCCTACCTGCCAGGACACAGTGTCACCCCAGTGCAACTCATATCTGGTGTAAAAGTAGTGTAGATTTTAAAAAAAAAAAACAACACTTTTTTGACTGTGTTAAATAATAGCAGTCAGTTTCCTTTACACGTGTGCGTTTCAGGGCCTGCTTGCCAGGGCACAGTGTCACCCCAGTGCAACTCATATCTGGTGTAACAGTAGTGTAGATTTAAAAAAAAACAACTCTTTTTTGACTGTGTTAAATAATAGCTGTCAGTTTCCTTCACACGTGTGCGTTTCAGGGCCTGCCTGCCAGGGCACAGTGTCACCCCAGTGCAACTCATATCTGGTGTAACAGTAGTGTAGATTTAAAAAAAAAAAAACAACTCTTTTTTGACTGTGTTAAATAATAGCAGTCAGTTTCCTTCACACGTGTGCGTTTCAGGGCCTGCCTGCCAGGGCACAGTGTCACCCCAGTGCAACTCATATCTGGTGTAACAGTAGTGTAGATTTAAAAAAAACAACACTTTTTTGACTTTGTTAAATAATAGCAGTCAGTTTCCTTCACACGTGTGCGTTTCAGGGCCTGCCTGCCAGGGCACAGTGTCACCCCAGTGCAACTCATATCTGGTGTAACAGTAGTGTAGATTTTTAAAAAAAAACAACACTTTTTTGACTGTGTTAAATAATAGCAGTCAGTTTCCTTCACACGTGTGCGTTTCAGGGGCTGCCTGCCAGGGCACAGTGTCACCCCAGTGCAACTCATATCTGGTGTAACAGTAGTGTAGATTTTAAAAAAAACAACTCTTTTTTGAATGTGTTAAATAAAAGCAGTCAGTTTCCTTCACACGTGTGCGTTTCAGGGCCTGTCTGCCAGGGCACAGTGTCACCCCAGTGCAACTCATATCTGGTGTAACAGTAGTGTAGATTTAAAAAAAAAAACAACACTTTTTTGACGGTGTTAAATAATAGCAGTCAGTTTCCTTCACACGTGTGCGTTTCAGGGCCTGCCTGCCAGGGCACAGTGTCACCCCAGTGCAACTCATATCTGGTGTAACAGTAGTGTAGATTTAAAAAAAAAACAACACTTTTTTGACTGTGTTAAATAATAGCAGTCAGTTTCCTCCACACATGTGCGTTTCAGGGCCTGCCTGCCAGGGCACAGTGTCACCCCAGTGCAACTCATATCTGGTGTAACAGTAGTGTAGATTTAAAAAAAACAACAACACTTTTTTACTGTGTTAAATAATAGCAGTCAGTTTCCTTCACACGTGTGCGTTTCAGGGCCTGCTTGCCAGGGCACAGTGTCACCCCAGTGCAACTCATATCTGGTGTAACAGTAGTGTAGATTTAAAAAAACAACACTTTTTTGACTGTGTTAAATAATAGCAGTCAGTTTCCTTCACACGTGTGCATTTCAGGGCCTGCCTGCCAGGGCACAGTTTCACCCCAGTGCAACTCATATCTGGTGTAACAGTAGTGTAGATTTTAAAAAAACAACACTTTTTTGACTGTGTTAAATAATAGCAGTCAGTTTCTTTCACACGTGTGCGTTTCAGGGCCTGCGTGCCAGGGCACAGTGTCACCCCAGTGCAACTCATATCTGGTGTAACAGTAGTGTAGATTTAAAAAAACAACAACACTTTTTTGACTATGTTAAATAATAGCAGTCAGTTTCCTTCACACGTGTGCGTTTCAGGGTCTGCCTGCCAGGGCACAGTGTCACCCCAGTGCAACTCATATATGGTGTAACAGTAGTGTAGATTTAAAAAAAAACAACACTTTTTTGACTGTGTTAAATAATAGCAGTCAGTTTCCTTCACACGTGTGCGTTTCAGGGCCTGCCTGCCGGGGCACAGTGTCACCCCAGTGCAACTCATATCTGGTGTAACAGTAGTGTAGATTTAAAAAACAACAACACTTTTTTGACTTTGTTAAATAATAGCAGTCATTTTCCTTTACACGTGTGCGTTTCAGTGCCTGCCAGGGCACAGTGTCACACCAGTGCAACTCATATCTGGTGTAACAGGTGTACATTTAAAAAAAAAAAAAAACACTTTTTTGACTGTGTTAAATAATAGCAGTCAGTTTCCTTCACACGTGTGCGTTTCAGGGCCTGCCTGCTAGGGCACAGTGTCACCCCAGTGCAACTCATATCTGGTGTAACAGTAGTGTACATTTAAAAAAAAGATACAATTTTGATTGTAATAGATTGAATAGCAGTTAGTTGTCTGCAAGCGTGTGTGTCAGGCGTACAGCGTCTACTCTGCCAACCTCTGCCAGTGCACAGTGCTACTCATATCTGTTGTCACAGTAGCTTGCACGCATAGTACCACCAATCGAAAAAAAAAAATGACAGGCAGAGGCAGGCCACCCCGCAGGGGCCGTCGTGTTCGTGGTGCTGTGATTCCCTTTGGCCCTAGAATAATGCCCAGTGTTCAGAGGCCACGTACCCCGAACTCGAACATTTCTGAGGACATAGTTGACTGGCTAACACAGGACACCCAATCTTCTACAGCTTCTGCTCGGAACCTTGACGCACCATCCTCCTCCAGCTTAGCTTCGGGCACCTCTCAAGTTACCACTCGCCCGCCTGCCGCCACCACCAACACTAGCATCACAGCCGCTTCACTTGATCTGTCAGAGGAGTTATTTACAGATCATTTGGAAGAAATGAGTGATGCGCAACCATTATTTCCAGAGGATGTAGATAACAGGGATATGTCTCAGTCAGGCAGCATTACACACATGGACGTACGGTGTGATGATTAGTGATGTCGCAAACCTAAAATTTTCGGTTCGCGAACGGCGTACTCGAACTTCCGGGATTGTTCGCGAACGTGCGAACCGCCATTGAATTCAATAGGCAGGCGAACTTTAAAACCTACAAGGACTCTTTCTGGCCACAATAGTGATGGAAAAGTTGTTTCAAGGGTACTAACACCTGGACTGACGCATGCTGGAGGGGGATCCCTGGCAAAACTCCCATGGAAAATTACATAGTTTATGCAGAGTCTGCTTTTAAGCCATAATGGGCCTAAATCAACTAACATTCCCAAAGTGGCTGTCTCAAGACATCCCGGACAGAAGATAGATTGATAGATAGGATAGATAGATATACATAGATTGATAGTTAGATAGAATCGATAGAAGAGAAATAGATAGATTTGTTAGATATATAATTACCCTAATAAAGTCTAATAATTAAACATGCGTTCTTGGACCCAACTAGCTTGTGTTAATTAGTACTTTTCTTAGCACTTTAATCTCTGTCGTCGTCCCCCCCCCCCCATCGGGGGTGTTCTATATGGCCTGCCTGATTACCCTGAAAAAATATAATAATAAGACATGCGGTCTGGTACCTATTTTAACTAGGTTGTGTTTTAAGTACTACCATTCTTAGCACTTTAATCTTTGTAACTCCCCCTATTTGGTGAGGTCTATACGGCCTGGATGATTACCCATACAAAATATAATAATAAGACATCTGCTCTTGGTCTGCGACCCATGGTAACTATGTTGTGTTAATTAGTAATGTCCTTCGCATTTTAATAGCTGTTACTCATACGCACCCTATCGGTGGAGGTCTATATGGCCTGCATGATTACCCTTACAAAATATAATAACCAAACATATGCTCTGGGACCCATGGTAAGTAGGTTGTGTTAAGTAGTACTGTTCTTTGCAGTTTAATACCTGTTACAACACCAAATGGTGGCAGGTCTATCTGGCCTTCGTGATTAGCTGCACCCAAACCCAAAAAAAAGCCGAGTGGTCTTAGACTAACACCCATGGCTAACTCGGTTGTTTCAATTAGTACTATTCTTAGCACTTTCATCCCTGTTACGGGTGGTCTACATGGCCATCATGATTAGCCGAACAAAATACTACAATCCAACCTTTGCTCAGTCTTCATAGGCCCTTCATTGGCTGTATTTTTATAGTACAGTTCTTATTATTTTTATAGCTAATACAACGCTGAATGGTGGCAGCTCTATATGGCCTGCATGATTAGCCGCACCCAATACAAAAATAAATCCAAGCGGTTTTGGATTAACACCCATGGCTAACTCTGTTGTTTCAAGTAGTACTATTCTTAGCACTTTCATCTCATCATCCCTGTTACTTCCAGGACTCTCGGTGGTGGTCTACATGGTCATCATGATTAGCCTAACCAAATACTACAATCCAACCTTGGCTCAGTCTTCCTAAGGCCCTTCATTGGCTGTATTTTGGTAGTACTGTTCTTATTAGTTTAATAGCTGATACGACACCGAATGGTGCCAGCTCTATATGGCCTGCATGAATAGCCGCACCCAAAGCCAAAAAAAGGCAAGCGGTTTTGCACTAACACCCATGGCTAACTCTGTTGTTTCAAGTTCTACTATTCTTAGCTCTTTCATCTCATCCCTGTTACTTCCAGGACCCTCGGTGGTGGTCTACATGGCCATCATGATTAGCCTAACCAAATACTACAATCCACCTTGGCTCAGTCTTCCTAAGGCCCTTCATTGGCTGTATTTTGGTAGTACTGTTTTTATTAGTTTAATAGCTGATACGACACCGAATGGTGGCAGATCTATATGGCCTGCATGAATAGCCGCAACCAAAGCCAAAAAAAAGCCAAGCGGTTTTGCACTAACACCCATGGCTAACTCTGTTGTTTCAAGTTCTACTATTCTTAGCTCTTTCATCTCATCCCTGTTACTTCCAGGACTCTCAGTGGTGGTGGTCTACATGGCCATCATGATTACCCTCACCAAAATATAACAACAATACGTGCATGCAGGGAACCATGGTAAGCTTACTTCCTTTCGCAAAATCGAGTATAACAGTTGCAGGCAGAGGTTCTGACCCTGCATTATGGCTGCACCTCTCCCTAAAAGAGGCATGCTTTACAGAGTCTGTGGGCATGTATGCAAAGAGCTGGCCTGCCTAAAAAGAGGAGCAAGGCTGTACAGGTTGTTCTCCTTCAGCCGTTTTATATGCTGTCCCACGGCCATGACCCTCAACAACCACAACAGAATGAAACACCCCATATGCCATCCTTTTGAACAACAGAGTACAGGTATGGCATTGATTTTAGTTACACAGCGATATTTATTATGAACCGTGAAATTGAAAACAAAAACATGATTGGACACCAAGTACAGTACAGGTCGTTCTCCTTCGGCCTTTTTAGAATAGTGTTCCGGACCCCCAACAAAAACAACAGCAGGAAAGAGGACATATGACATCCTTTTGAACAATAGATGACAGGTAAGGCATAGATTTTACAAAGCCATAGATAATTTTTTTGCAACTGTGAAATAAAAAAAAACATTGATTGGACACCCAGCACACTTCTTTATCCTTAGGCCTTTTTATAAGAGGCTCCTGGAGCCTCAACTGAAACAACAGCATGAAAGAGGACATATGGCATCCTTGTGAACAATTGATTACAGTTAAGGCATTGATTTTAGAATCCCAGAGATCATTTATATGACCCGGGAAATAGAAAAAAACATTGATTGGACACCCAGTACACTTCTTTATCCTTAGGCCTTTTTATAAGAGGCTCCCGGAGCCTCAACAGAAAAAACATTATGAAAGAGGACATATGTCATCCTTTTGATTGATTACAGTTAAGGCATTGATTTTAGAATCCCAGAGATCATTTATATGACCCGGGAAATAGAAAAAAACATTGATTGGACACCCAGTACACTTCTTTATCCTTAGGCCTTTTTATAAGAGGCTCCCGGAGCCTCAACAGAAAAAACATTATGAAAGAGGACATATGTCATCCTTTTGAATAATAGATTACAGGAAAGGCATTGATTTTAGAATCCCAGAGATCATTTATATGACCCGGGAAATAGAAAAAAACATTGATTAGACACCCAGTACACTTATTTATCCTCAGGACTTTTTAATAAGAGGGCCCCGGAGCCTCAACCGAAACAACAGCATGAAAGAGGACATATGTCATCCTTTTGAATTATAGATTACAGGAAAGGCATTGATTTTAGAATCCCAGAGATCATTTATATGACCCGGGAAATAGAAAAAAACATTGATTAGGCACCCAGTACACTTATTTATCCTCAGGCCTTTTTAATAAGAGGGTCCCTGAGCCTCAACCCGAAACAACAGCATGAAAGAGGACATATGTCATCCTTTTGAATAATAGATTACAGGAAAGGCATTGATTTTAGAAACCCAGAGATCATTTATAAGACCCGGGAAATAGAAAAAATCATTGATTAGACTCCCAGTACACTTATTTATTCTTAGGCCTTTTTAATAAGAGGGTCCCGGAGCCTCAACCGAAAAAACAGCATGAAAGAGGACATATGTCATCCTTTTGAATAATAGATTACAGGAAAGGCATTGATTTTAGAATCCCAGAGATCATTTATATGACCCTGGAAATAGAAAAAAAATTGATTAGACACCCAGTACACTTATTTATCCTCAGGCCTTTTTAATAAGAGGGTCCCGGAGCCTCAACTGAAACAACAGCATGAAAGAGGACATATGTCATCCTTTTGAATAATAGATTACAGGAAAGGCATTGATTTTAGAAACCCAGAGATCATTATTTGCAACCGTGCAATAGAAAAAAAAATTGTTTAGACACCCAGTACACTTATTTATCCTCAGGCCTTTTTAATAAGAGGGTCCCAGAGCCTCAACCGAAACAACAGCATGAAAGAGGACATATGTCATCCTTTTGAATAATAGATTACAGGAAAGGCATTGATTTTAGAATCCCAGAGATCATTTATATGACCCGGGAAATAGAAAAAATAATTGATTAGACACCCAGTACACTTATTTATTCTTAGGCCTTTTTAATAAGAGGGTCCCGGAGCCTCAACCGAAACAACAGCATGAAAGAGGACATATGTCATCCTTTTGAATAATAGATTACATGAAAGGCATTGATTTTAGAATCCCAGAGATCATTTATATGACCCGGGAAATAGAAAAAAACATTGATTAGACACCCAGTACACTTATTTATCTTCAGGCCTGTTTAATAAGAGGGTCCCGGAGCCTCAACCGAAACAACAGCATGAAAGAGGACATATGTCATCCTTTTGAATAATAGATTACAGGAAAGGCATTGATTTTAGAATCCCAGAGATCATTTATATGACCCGGGAAATAGAAAAAAACATTGATTAGACACCCAGTACACTTATTTATCCTCAGGCCTTTTTAATAAGAGGGTCCCGGAGCCTCAACCGAAACAACAGCATGAAAGAGGACATATGTCATCCTTTTGAATTATAGATTACAGGAAAGGAATTGATTTTAGAAACCCACAGATCATTATTTGCAACTGTGAAATAGAAAAAAACATTGATTAGACACCCAGTACACTTATTTTTCCTCAGGCCTTTTTAATAAGAGGGTCCCGGAGCCTCAACCGAAACAACAGGATGAAAGAGGACATATGTCATCCTTTTGAATAATAGATTACAGGAAAGGCATTGATTTTAGAAACCCACAGATCATTATTTGCAACCGGGAAATAGAAAAAAACATTGATTAGACACCCAGTACACTTATTTATCCTCAGGCCTTTTTAATAAGAGGGTCCCGGAGACTCAACCGAAACAACAGCATGAAAGAGGACATATGTCATCCTTTTGAATAATAGATTACAGGAAAGGCATTGATTTTAGAAACCCAGAGATCATTTATATGACCCGGGAAATAGAAAAAATAATTGATTAGACACCCAGTACACTTATTTATTCTTAGGCCTTTTTAATAAGAGGGTCCCGGAGCCTCAACCGAAACAACAGCATGAAAGAGGACATATGTCATCCTTTTGAATAATAGATTACATGAAAGGCATTGATTTTAGAATCCCAGAGATCATTTATATGACCCGGGAAATAGAAAAAAACATTGATTAGACAACCAGTACACTTATTTATCCTCAGGCCTGTTTAATAAGAGGGTCCCGGAGCCTCAACCGAAACAACAGCATGAAAGAGGACATATGTCATCCTTTTGAATAATAGATTACAGGAAAGGCATTGATTTTAGAATCCCAGAGATCATTTATATGACCCGGGAAATAGAAAAAAACATTGATTAGACACCCAGTACACTTATTTATCCTCAGGCCTTTTTAATAAGAGGGTCCCGGAGCCTCAACCGAAACAACAGCATGAAAGAGGACATATGTCATCCTTTTGAATTATAGATTACAGGAAAGGAATTGATTTTAGAAACCCACAGATCATTATTTGCAACTGTGAAATAGAAAAAAACATTGATTAGACACCCAGTACACTTATTTTTCCTCAGGCCTTTTTAATAAGAGGGTCCCGGAGCCTCAACCGAAACAACAGGATGAAAGAGGACATATGTCATCCTTTTGAATAATAGATTACAGGAAAGGCATTGATTTTAGAAACCCACAGATCATTATTTGCAACCGGGAAATAGAAAAAAACATTGATTAGACACCCAGTACACTTATTTATCCTCAGGCCTTTTTAATAAGAGGGTCCCGGAGACTCAACCGAAACAACAGCATGAAAGAGGACATATGTCATCCTTTTGAATAATAGATTACAGGAAAGGCATTGATTTTAGAAACCCACAGATCATTATTTGCAACCGGGAAATAGAAAAAAACATTGATTAGACACCCAGTACACTTATTTATCCTCAGGCCTTTTTAATAAGAGGGTCCCGGAGACTCAACCGAAACAACAGCATGAAAGAGGACATATGTCATCCTTTTGAATAATAGATTATTATTATTATAGATTATTTATCCATAGGCCTTTTTAGCAGAGGCTCCAGGACCCTCAACAAAAACAAGAGCAGGAAGGTGGGCATAGGAGTACAATGGAGTGTGACAATAATAATGTGAAGGGGAAGATTGCGGAGTTGTGGCATTTTAATTTTGTTATCATGGGAAGTACTTGCAATGACCTTGCTCTGGTGAATCCATATTGCAAATGTGTTTTTTAAGGCACTGTTTGTCTATTTTTTGAATATCAGCATTTGGTAATTGAAGCTCAACTTAAGGCTGGTGAGAACCGACCTTTCTTCCGGCTGTTTGCAAATGTTGTGGCTCTGGACAAACATGTGAATAAGGGGCCATCAGCCATATTCTGCACGCAACCCCTTTGATGATTGACGATAAACATGTGTCACCTACAATCAGAGCCCGTTACTTCTGTCTAAATCATCTTCCTGGTATGGACAGGCCACTGTTTCCCACAGCAAGTCCGAAGCTTGAACTACAAGATTGTCTTGAGTATGGTAGGAAACCAAAGTTTATTTAATTCTGTACTATCACCACAAAAGCTGAACTTCTTGAACCAAGGAAAATGCAAGCAATTTCATGTGCTTATGGATGACAAGGACATCCTGTCCTGTGGTGCACAGAGATGGAGAGGATTTTGGGCCTCCCTGTACAATACCCAGATGTCTCCAACATCACCAGAAACACAAGACAGCGACTCTTGGGAAGTTCCTGGAGTGTTCCGGTAGCCATCTCTTTGCGCCCCGAAAGGAATACTTTATCAGTGTTTTTGTATAAATCCGACAACAGCTTCGGAGACTGTGGTGACGCACATGTTATTTACTGTTGTTCCAGCTGTGGCAATATCAATTGGCATTAAAAAGGCAAGATCAATTGGCTAGGTGTTAGCTTTAGGCTGCTTGTCGGGTCTTTCTTATCAGTACATCTCCCTTGGTGATAGTCCCGGATAGGTAAGGACTCCATATGCATAGAGCAGGGATTATCTATTTGGCTGTAGTGATTAGGAGACTTTTTGTTGGTCAAGCCTGATCGTAGAGCTAAAGGATCGCAGTTATCTTCCCTCAGTGGGACTATCGTAATTCCGGGTCTTAAGAGAAGTTTGCATAGTTCTTCTTCTAGGCTCCGGTAGTGGTCCTGCATAAGCAGTGCCATCTTGCTTTCCCATATGTCTAGAGCCTCCATTTATGGAATGATATTTGTACTGTTCCCCCTTACTGTTCCCCTAGCCGCGCCCCCACTAGGTGAATGTTTTTGTTTAGCAGAGGAACATATTTTTCAAAAAACAAAGTACTGTAATACATATGTAAATATTTTATTTTAGATGGTACAGAGAAAAATGTAAGTATCATGTCACTCTAAATTAAAGTTATAATAAAAAAAGAGATGAATGCATTAGTTACATCTTTTCCTAAAAACAAGTAATGCAAGCACTAGTATATGTGCATGAGTGAATACAATGTTATAAAATGTCATTTGCTAAAACATTGCCACACGTCTTTTTAATATAAAAGCTTTTGAAAAGGACTTTTCGTGTAACCTGTTTTCGAAATAGAAACAGTTTAAGGTTTCCTGAAACTGACTAATATAATAGCCCAATCAGACCTCTTAAAAAGGGACCGTTTACCCTAGAGTTTTCTCCCCTTGATCCATTTTACTTGTTGGAGTGTATTAAATTGTTTACAAATAACTATTTTATCGGCATTTAAAAAGCTGATTTTTCGTGTGGTAACCCTACCTATACTTAAAGTTTCTATACTTAAAAGGAACATGAAACCCAAAAATGTTCTTTCATGATTCAGATAGAGAATACAATTTAAAAAAAGTTTCCACTTTACTTATGTTTTCAAATGTGTTTGTTCTCTTGTTATAGTAGCATGCACATGTTTGGAGCACTACATGACAGGAAATAGTGCTGTCATCTTGTGCTCTTGCTAATGTATAACATTTGTTTCAAAACTGCTGATATACAGTACTGCAGACACTCATGAACTTACCTTCTTGATTTTCAACAAAGGATAACAAGAAAACAAAGAAAGAAACAAATGGGGTTTTATGTCCCTTTAAGTATAGGCTATTAAAAGTTGTGTAAACATAGCCAGCAGACGAAATTACACTCCCAGTGGCAGGTAGGAGAGTAAAGTAATACAATGTTCATTTCCAAATGTTCTTTCTAGGTATTGGGATTTGGTATACAAACTGAGAAAAGATAAGGAAGCATTTGTGTGTACAGAAAGTGATAAAATAAGGAGATCTGATTTCCCTGCAAGCTCAACCCATTTTTAAGAAAATCGGCTATTTCATATATATATAAAATAAAGCAATTTATCATACACTCGATACTCTACTGCTAGTATAACAAATCATTGGAAACACATTAAGGGAAAAACTATTTTATAGTACACCATCCCTTTAAAGTTACAGGAAAGCTCTATTAACGTAACCCCTTTGTTTACTGTGCAGGGAAAATACTCCTTTGTGTGACATTAACCTATTGGCGCTCATAATAATAATAATAATGATGACATTACAGGGACATTAAACACTTTGAGGTGGTAATATAAAATGATAAATTGTATATATATATATTAAAAAAGTCTGCAATATAGATTCAATATTTATTTTGGCCCCTTTTGCTGCAATTCCATTCTGAAATTGTAAGCATTGTAGTTGCTGTTAGAAATGGAAGTGCAGAACACTGTTATATTTCACACAACCATTGGCTGCACACTCTAATGACCTATTTATAACTGTCCCTTATTGGCCACAGCAGAGAAGGTAACCTAAGTTACAACATGGCAGCTCCCATTGTTTTATAGGCACTAAAATTTAACACTTATTTTGTCAACATTTAAACATCTAATGATACTTTAACAAATACATCTACATGTTATTCTCAGACTAATCTTTTCTTTCAATGCATCATTCTATCTAGCCTTTATTTAGTGTTTAATGTCCCTTTAAGACTCAAGTTAGAGTAAAAGACTCACCCTGGTAAGTAATTAAAAAGCTAAATAAAGGAAAGAAGTATAGGGGCTGATAGCACTCCTTCCTCAAGAAACAGTAATTTTGTTAAAATATTAACTTTAATAATCGATATTAAAAAAAGGGAACTAAGCCCTGAATGACCCCCACCAATCCACTAAAGTGCACACTGAAAGATCGTGACTTACCCCCCTGTTTCCTTTCTGATAACTTGAAGCGTTGGTGTCAGGTGCCAGTGGCAACTCCCCCTTACAGTAAAGAAGGGACAGAAACCTCCACCCAATAAGCTGTTGATAATCGATGTTTGCATTCAGCGGATTGACTACACCACCAGGTATGAAGACTGGTAGGATGATTGGTGGGTGTGGCCATATCATATCCACTATCATGATTGGAGGAAATCACGTATCATTAATGCTTACAAGAAACCCAGGACTGGAACTTTGGTTTGTTTATGCAAACATTGACAAAGGCTTGTACTAAAGTAAATGTTTTAACAAAATTACCCTTATTTGAGGAAGGAGTGTTATCAGCTCTTACATTTATTTATTTATTTAGCTTATTAACCTATCAGAATCCATCCTCAACACCTATTAACCATATGAATGCCAAATGTATCTTGGCATGATGGGCATACTTCTATAGTCACCTCAGGACTCCAACATCAACAAATGGTGTGTTTTTTTTTTTAAATATAAATTTTTATTGAGACAAACAAGTGAAAAAAAAACAACAACAAGTAGACAGGTACAAGTCAGTACAATTGTAAACTTTCATATCAGCAAGGGAACACAGGTTTGTTCATAATAAGTGTGTTCTCGAATGAGCTTTTTTAATTCTTCATTACCTACTGTGGACTGATATGACCTGCCCATAGATACTATGTCTCCATTTTACAAGTTTTATAGGAAGAAATAACTAAAAGAAAAGCATAACATGCAGTGTGATACAATATACAGCTCTCAGGTGGATTAATATCAACAGGTTTATGTAGAGATGAGTAAATATTCAAAAGTATAGAGAGCATTCGTGGTCCCGAGGTATTTTTCAAAACACAGTAGGGTATTCAAAAATATATATAAGAAATTTATAAATTTACAAGAAACTTACAAACCTATAAACTTACAAGCCTGTGTCTGTTTAGAGATAAGGAGTGGTAAGATAAAAGGATAGGGGGAGAGGGAGTGGGGAATTCAGTCAGGTGAGATATACTAATGTTTTAGGTCAGAATGGTTTAGTCCGGGAAAAGAGTAAGCCATGGGTGCCAGATCTGGAGGTGTTGATCAACCTTGTCTAGTACTCTGAAGGAGTATTGTTCCATTAGCCTGATGTGTCTAACTAAGGATATTACTTGCGTAGACGTGGGTGGGATTTTATTTCTCCATGCTCTAGCTATGATCAATTTAGTCGCCATAAAAAGGTAGATCGTGAGAGCATCATTGTGGCTGTTTAAGGTGGGTACTGGCATGTGTAGAAGAGCAATCTCTGGTAAAAAGGGGAGCGTAAGTTGGAGATCGCCTAAAATGTTATATATTTTCCTCCAAAGGGGTTGAATTTTTGGACAAGACCACCAGATATGAATGTGGGTACCAATTTGTCCACATAGCCTCCAACAAAGAGGGGTTTGAGAGGGATATGCTATGTGTACAGTAGCAGGGACAAGGTGCCATCTGACGGTAAGCTTATAGTAGAGCTCCCAGAGGGTGGCGCAATGGAGTCATTTTCTAGTTAGTTGGATCCTGTTGTGCCAAACACTTAGGTCAACTGTGAATCCAATCTCTTTCTCCCAGGCACTGTGTTGGGGTATCTTATGGAGTGGTTTAGAAGCTAACAGAAGATTGTAATGCAGGGACAGGGAGTGTTTGATTAAATGTGCATTGTTCCATAGTCTTTCCCATGGCGAAGGAGTCCTAAGGGTATCCTTCGGGTATCCCCATGAGCGTAGCCAAGAGCTCATACGAAAAATCTCAAAGTGGAGTTTAAGGGTTATATTGAATTTGATACACAATTGAGAATGTGGGATCCAGACCCCTGTTTCGTAGAAATCCTTGATGGTCTGGATGTGTAAGTCTTGCCAAAGTTCTATGTGTGCGTCTGGTAATGAAAACAAGACTGCCTTTATGGTTAGGGCGGGGGAAGGGTGTGGGGAAATATTTAGCTCATGTCTTATAGAGTCCCAAAACTTCAGAGCATCATATATCATTGGATACATTTGTCCCAGTTTATGTCTGTGGTGTGCAGGTACCCACAAAAGGTCAGGTAATGTCAGGTTAGGGGGGAGCATTGAGGCTTCCGCTAAGTACCAGCCTAATGAGTGAGACTTATTATTATTCCAGTCAAGTAAGTGTGAGAGTCTTGCAGCGTTAAAGTATGTCAGCAGGTTTGGGAGAGCTAATCCTCCTTGTGTGTAAGGTCTTTCTAAGGTGTGTCTAGCAGTCCTGGGGCGCCTATCTCTCCATATGTAGGTAGTGATCATGCCTTGCAGTTTGTTCAAGATGGGTCTTGGAATGTTGTATGGGATGCATCTATATAAGTAGGTTATCTTTGGGAGGAAGGACATTTTAATAGCTGCCATCCTGCCGGTCGAGGAAATTTCTTTGAATTCCCATGTATTTAAGAGTTTGTGAAATTCGGCTAGTCTGTCAGTGAAGTTTTTAGAAATGGTGGTTGTGGGGTCTGGCGCTACATACACTCCCAAAACCTTAATAGAGTCAGTTTTCCACTGGAATCTGTGCGCTGTTTGTAAATCTTTGAGAGTCTCGGTAGGTATGTTTATACTTAGGGCCTCCGTTTTGTCTATATTTAACTTGTAGTAGCTGATGGAACTAAATATGTTTATGATACTGAATATCTGTTTTAGGGAGGCAACTGGGGAGGTGAGGAATAAAGTGATATCATCCGCATAGAGTGAAATCTTATGCGTATGGTTTCCGAATGTCAGTCCCACCACCTCAGGGTTTATGCGAATCGCTTGAGCTAGGGGTTCTATTGCTATCCCGAAAAGGAGGGGCGAGAGGGGACAGCCTTGTCTCGTTCCGTTGGTGATGTTGAATATTTCTGATTGGAAGCCCGTGCCTTTGATTCGTGCTGTGGGGTGTGAGTATAGTGCTTGCACCGCTTTAATAAAAGGTGGAGGGAAGTTGAAAGTCCTCATGGTTTCCCATAGGTAAATCCATCTTACCCTATCAAAGGCTTTCTCCGCATCCAGGGACAAGGTCAAGAGTTGAACCCCATCCCTGGATGCTATACTTAGGAGATCTAGTATGCGCCTAGTGGCGTCTGGGCCCTCCCTGTTTGGGATGAATCCCACCTGGTCTGAATGTATGAGTGTATTAATTACTTTGGACAGTCTATTAGCTACTAATTTGGCGTATAACTTTATATCAATATCAAGGAGGGAGATGGGTCTGTAATTACTACAGTATTCTGGGTTCTTTCCAGGCTTGGGGATGGTGACTACCGTCGCCTCTAGGAACTCTACACTAAAGGTGCCTTTCTGCATTACCTCCTGGAATACTCTGCATAGTATTGGAGCTAAAGTGATCTGGTAAGTCTTATAAAATCGTGCCGTGTATCCATCAGGGCCAGGTGATTTCCCTAATTTGAGTGAACTAATAACTTTGATTACTTCTTTGTGAGTTATTCGATCTGTTAAGATGGGATAGAGTGCTGTGTCTAGGACCGGTAGGTTAAGGCCTTTGAGATAATCGGCAAAATATCTGATGGGTGGGGAGGAGGGGAGTCTAATTCTGATTCAATATTGTATAATGTTTGGTAAAAGTCCTTAAAAACTTGACCTATATCTCTTGGGGCACAGACTGAGTGTCCTTCTTTGTTTCTAATGGACAATATTCTCGATTGTGCTGCACGATATCTTAACTTTTTAGCTAGTAGAGCTGAGGCCTTATTACTAAAATGATAGTACAGTCTTTTAAATTTCTCTAGTGTATCGTGTGTCTTTCGCAGTTCTAACTCTTGAATTTGTTTATTCGTCTCCTGGAGTTGGTCATTCATTATAGTGGAGTACTGCTCAGTAAGTTGTTGTCTCAAAAGTCTGGCTTTGGTGACTAGCAAGGAAAGGGTTTTACCTCTCTTTTTACATAAATCAGTTTCCATATCTATTAGGTGTCCTCTAAGTGTCGCCTTGAGAGCAGCCCAAAGAGTCTCGTCAGAGGTCTGTTGATTGTCATTTATTTCTAGAAAACTATAAATTTTCTCTTGTATGGTTAACTTTGTGGATGGGTCCGTCAGTATGTAATCTCCAAGCCGCCACTGTGATTTGGGCCCATATATTAAATGGCCACTAAATGACATGTGTAAGGCGTCATGATCCGACCAAGAGATCGGTGCAATCTTGACCTGCGATATGTTGTCTAATAATTTAGAGGGGATGAAAAAATAATCTATTCTGGAGTGAGATTTGTGTGGGGAGGAGTAAAAGGTGAAATCTCTATCTTGGGGGTGTAAAGATCTCCACACATCGTAAATGTCATATTGGCAAATAAGAGATCTGAATGCTCCTGATAGCGGGTGTATCGACCTGTCTGCTGTGGAGATTTTGGGGCCCATTCTGTCCATGTTGTGGTCCCATATGAGGTTAAAGTCACCTCCTAATATGAGAGTTCCCTGTTTTATCTCTGTTACTGTGTGTAATATCTTATTGAGGAAGCGTATTTGCCGGGTATTTGGGGCATATATGTTTGCAATCGTAACTAGTTGATCATTTAATTTGCAGACAACAATTATGTATCTAGCTTGGGGGTCGATTTCAGTGAGTAAAAGCTCTACTTTTATATCTTTACTGATAAGGATGGCAACTCCTCTGGATTTTGAAGTGAACGATGCTTCCAATACAACTGGGAACTTTTTGGTTATATGGGGGGTTTGAGGTGAGGAAGTCCAGTGGGTTTCTTGGAGCAGGGCTATATTTATTTTATTTTTGTGGAGATAGTTAAAGAGTAAGCTGCGCTTCGTTGGGGAATTCATACCTTGTGTGTTAAGAGATAGAAAATGGAGTTGCTCCATGTTTTGTTGTGTCAGATTGTGGGTTGTAAGTTAATTTGTATGAGGTGATTGGGTGGAATTCGGGAGACACTCTATTTTAGGGTATATAGATGTGGTGCAAATGGTGTGTTTTTAATATTTATTTTCATGTTTGATTGTAAGTCATAATTGCACTGTCACGATTGTCACTAACAGTACTAGCATTATTAAATCAGGTTTTAAAAGTGGTAAGATGTAGATGTAGGAGTCCTGCAATAACTTTTCCTGTAGATCAACATAAAAAACAGTATAGCTGCACCATCCAAAAATGTAAACTTTTATTGAGCCATCAGTGATAAGGATCAGCAACGTTTCAGGACCCAGCCTTTATTTATGCCCATATTTATGGTAGATATGAATAAGGGCTGCGTTCTGAAACGTTGCTATTCCTTATCACTGATGGCCCAATAAAAGTTTCAGTTTTTGGATGTTGTGGCTACACTGTTTCTATTTTGGTTTTGAGTGCAGTGGCTCAGTAGTTGCACACTTGCTGGACAATTGGACTTTTATGTTTTTCCTGTAAATCCCTTTACCTGTACAGAATATCATAATATATATACTGCATAAGTGTATATGAACCTGTACACATGTAAATGTATGCCCTGTCTATTGTATAAAGCCTCTCCAATCAATACATTGGCCTCTAGTTATCAAGCCGTCAACCACAAATACGCTGGAATTCTGCAGCGTATTTGTGGCGAGGCTGATTCGCTGTAGTTATCAAGCCCTACAGCCCGGCAAAAGTAGAATTTAGTGACGTAACATAAGATCTGCCGGACTCAGTCCGACACAGATCGATGGTTACGTCACTACAGATGTTCCGAACGCAAGTTCGGCACAATCTGACTACTTATGCTAGTTATCAAAGAACTAGCAGGTACGCTCGCCACTATTCCGGGCCAGTGTACCTGGTTTTCAATCCGCCGCCTGGAGGCGGCGGATCCCATAGGAGTCAATGGGAGTCTGACAGCAGCGAGAGCTCATGTTCGCTGCTGCCAGATATCCCATTGATTTCTATGGGAAGTGTCTGCACCTAACACCCTAACATGTACCCCGAGTCTAAACACACCTAATCTGCCCCCCCTACACCGCCGCAACCTACTTTATACTTATTAACCCCTAATCTGCCCCCCTACACCGCCGCCACCTACTTTATACTTATTAACCCCTAAACCGCTGCTCCCGGACCCCGCCGCAACTATAATAAATATATGAACCCCTAAACCGCCGCTCCCGGACCCCACCGCCACCTACTTTATACCTATTAACCCCTAATCTGCCACCCCCTATACCGCCGCCACCTACATAAAGTTATTAACCCCTATCCTGCCGATCCCAGACCCCGCCCCAAATTAATGAATTTTTTAACCCCTAAACCGCCGCACCCGGAGCCCTCCGCCACCTACATTACATTTATTAACCCCTATCCTGCCCCCCCTACACCGCCGCCACCTACAGTACATTGATTAACCCCCTAATCTACCCACCCTACACCGCTGCCACTATATTAAATGAATTAACCCCAAAACCTAAGTCTAACCCTAACCCTAACACCCCCCTAACTTAAATATTATTTAAATTAATCTAAATAAATATTCCTATAATTAAATAAATTAATCCTATTTAAAACTAAATATTTACCTATAAAATAAACCCTAAGATAGCTACAATATAATTAATAATTACATTATAGCTATTTTAGGGTTTAAAATGATTACAAAATTACCTGTAAAATAAATCCTAACCTAAGTTACAAATACACCTAACACTACACTATCAATAAATTAATTAAATAAATTAACTACAATGATCTAAAATAAAATACAATTAAATAAACTAAACTATATTACAAAAACAAACACTAAATTACAAAAAATAAAAAATATTACAAGAAGTTTAATCTACTTACACCTAATCTAAGCCCCCTAATAAAATAAAAAAGCCCCCCAAAATAATAAAATTCCCTACCCTAAACTAAATTACAAATAGCCCTTAAAAGGGCCTTTTGCAAAGCATTGCCCCAAAGTAATCAGCTCTTTTACCAGCTCTTAAAAGGGCTTTTTGCAGGGCATTGCCCCAAAGTAATCAGCTCTTTTACCTGTAAAAAAATAAATACAATACCCCCCCAACATTACAACCCACCACCCACACACCCCTACTATAAAACCCACCCAATCCCCCCTTAAAAAAACCTAACACTACCCCATTGAAGATCACCCTACCTTGAGCCATCTTCACCCAGCCGGGCCAAACTCATCATCTGATCAGGGCAGAAGAGGTCCTCCATCCAGCATCCAGTCTTCATCCAAGCGGCATCTTCTATCTTCATCCTTCCAACGATGAGCGGCTCCATCTTGAAGACCTCCGGCGCGGAACATCCTCCTCGGCCGACGACTACCCGACGAATGACTGGTCCTTTAAATGACGTCATCCAAGATGGCGTCCCTCGAATTCCGATCAGCCAATCGGAATCAAGGTAGGAAAAATCCGATTGGTTGATTTAATCAGCCAATAGAATTGACGTCACATTCTATTGGCTGATCCAATCAGCCAATCGGATTGAACTTCAATCCGATTGGCTGATTACATCAGCCAATCAGATTTTTCCTACCTTAATTTCCGATTGGCTGATAGAATCCTATCAGCCAATCGGATTTCGAGGGACGCCATCTTGGATGACGTCATTTAAAGGAACCGTCATTCATCATTAGTCCATCGTGCTGGAAGGATGCTCCACACTGGAGGTCTTCAAGATGGAGCCGCTCATCGCCGGAAGGATGAAGATAGAAGATACCGCTTGGATGAAGACTTCTGCTGGATGGAGGACCTCTTCTGCCCCGATCGGATGAAGACTTCTGCCCGGCTGGAGGACCACTTGTGCCCGGATCGGATGAAGAGTTCGGCCCGGCTGGGTGAAGACGGCTCAAGTTAGGGTGATCTTTAATGGGGTAGTGTTAAGGGGGGGATCGGGTGGGTTTTAGAGTAGGGGTGTGTGGGTGGTGGGTTGTAATGTTGGGGGGGTATTGTATTTATTTTTTTTGCAGGTAAAAGAGCTCAGCTGATTGCTTTGGGGCAATGCCCCACAAAAAGCCATTTTAAGGGCTGGTAAAAGAGCTGATTACTTTGGGGCAATGCCCCGCAAAAGGCCCTTTTAAGGGCTATTTGTAATTTAGGTTAGGGTAGGGAATTTTATTATTTTGGGGGGCTTTTTTATTTTATTAGGGGGCTTAGATTAGGTGTAATTAGATTAAACTTCTTGTAATATTTTGTTATTTTTTGTAATTTAGGGTTTGTTTTTTTTGTAATATAGTTTAGTTTATTTAATTGTATTTTATTTTAGATCATTGTAGTTAATTTATTTAATTAATTTATTGATAGTGTAGTGTTAGGTGTATTTGTAACTTAGGTTAGGATTTATTTTACAGGTAATTTTGTAATTATTTTAACTAGGTAGCTATTAAATAGTTATTAACTATTTAATAGCTATTGTACCTAGTTAAAATAAATACAAAGTTGCCTGTAAAATAAAATTAAACCCTAAAATAGCTATAATGTAATTATTAATTATATTGTAGCTATCTTAGGGTTTATTTTATAGGTAAGTATTTAGTTTTAAATAGGATTAATTTATTTAATTATAGGAATATTTATTTAGATTAATTTAAATAATATTTAAGTTAGGGGGATGTTAGGGTTAGACTTAGGTTTTGGGGTTAATTCATTTAATATAGTGGCGGCGGTGTAGGTGGGTAGATTAGGGGTTAATCAATGTACTGTAGGCGGCAGTGGTGTAGGGGGGGCAGGATAGGGGTTAATAAATGTAATGTAGGTGGCGGAGGGCTCCGGGTGCGGCGGTTTAGGGGTTAAACAATTAATTTATTTGCGGCGGGGTCCAGGATCGGCAGGATAGGGGTTAATAACTTTATGCAGGTGGCGGGGGTATAGGGGGCGGCAGATTAGGGGTTAATAAGTATAATGTAGGTAGCGGTGGGGTCTGGGAGTGGCGGTTTAGGGGTTCATATATTTATTATAGTGGCGGCGGGATCCGGGAGCGGCGGTTTAGGGGTTAATATATTTATTATAGTTGCGGTGGGGTCCGGGAGCGGTGGTTTAGGGGGTAATAAGTTAATTTAAGTGCGGGGGGCTCCCGGAGCGGTGGTTTAGGGGGTAAAACTGTATAGTATAGTGTGGGTGCTTAGTGACAGGCTAGCAAGAAAACTGCAAAGAAGCCGATGAGCAGCGAGATCGATGACTGTTAGTTAACAACAGTCCGCTGCTCATCGCACCGTACTTGGTGCGCAGCTTCTTGACAGCTTTTTCGATAACTTTGGCGAACGTATTCAGGTCCGCGGCGGCGATGTTAGGCGAGCTTAGGCGAGCATATTGGGGCCGTCGAATGCAGGTAAGTAGACGGCTTGATACATAGGGGCCCATGTGTATTAATAGACTTCTCCAATGTCTGCTGTGTCTATTTCAGAGCATTTTACATATGCGTAAGATAATTGACTGTTAGCAAATAGCTGTGAAATAGTTTTAAAGATGTCCAACATGCCCTATCAAGAACTTATCAAGTGCCTAGCAGTATCAAATTCGAAAGTCAAAACTGGTCTTGTAGCGGAGAGGCAGTAGGATCCGCAATATCTTTTAGTTAGGCAGAGACATCCTCATCTTAAAAATGTTGTCTAAATAATTCAGTCCAAGTTTAAGTCTAAATCAGCTATTTATTTTGCTTCTAGCCACTGCTTAAAAACTGGTGCACAACTAACTGCTAACAACAACTGTCTTAGACAATACAGTTACTCAAAACTAACAGTTACTCAAAACTGAAGTTAACCCCTCCAGTACTGTTGGATTTGCACCCTGTACCTATAATGGGCACATGGTGACTTAACATAATGCCCGAATCCATAATCCGTAGGGAGGTTGACAGAGGGGTCTGTCACAGGTCTCAAAAAGGTGTTGAAAAATGTTGGCCCCATAGGAGAAATAGTACTTTTATCTAGGATCCGAAAACCCATTTGATAGTGCAGGAAAGAAAATGTACTATTGCCATCTCCCCAAATCGTAGACTTTTAGATCTGAAAAAGAGCCAAAAAAGCTGCAGATTGTTATTGAGGTCTTAATAAAAAAAACTATACTCCTATCTTCCCCTTATGTCCAAATTTTCCTTAAAAAATTGTGTATTTCCATACTACACCCCATCCACACCCCACACTGTACAGTTCAGACTCTAATCGCCAAGCACAAGGACCTTTTCCCTCATCTCCTGGTTCTTGTACACTTTTAGAAATCTTGGACAGTATTTATAATGGACTCTGTACATCTTTTTTGCACTCTTTGACTGTGTGTGTCTGACTTCACTTTTCATCACACAGTGAATAATCTAAGAGGAGGTTATTGGCAAACTGCATTAGACCAAATGAATCTGAAAAGTTACCTGGAACTGGCATTTGAGTAAAATGATATGCTGACTGAATGGTTACCTAACCATCTACAATATCAATTTACAAAGGCTCTTTCACTTCACCATTAGCAATATAAGAGTTAAATTCTATAGTATTTTGTGATTATTTCATTCTTTATCTAGGGAGATCATAGACTTAGAATTAAACCATTCGTGCTATTTTAAGCTACAACATCCAGGGTGTGCATAATATCATTATTTGCACAGGGGGAGGGAATGACAGGCTCCAGGAAATATTTCTAACATGTATAAACCACATCAATGCATGTTTCAATACTCCACACCTTTAAACACTGAAAAGTTCTATGTGTATAATGTGACGAAATAGCCATTGCCGGTGATATACAATAATATATTTTTATTCTTTCACAGTATCTAAAGAATTGAATCACTGTTTCCAAAGGTTACACCCTCATTCCACATCTTTAAGCACAAAACCAGCAGAGCAAGCTCAGCCTTTGACTATAAAGGCTTCTGTCTGAGATGCTGAAAATAAAATGTATTTTCCAGGATTTACTGCATTCAGGTGACAATTATCTGACAACCCTAAAAAAGTCCATACGCTATAATAATTGTATAGCCCATCTGCACTTTTTTTTTTACAGAAATTCTGAACTACCAATGGGTAAGGAATAGGATATGGAAATTTACCAATTTTGCTTCAAAAATCAATATTGATCATGTATTCCCTCATTTCAGTGACGTGCTACTGTAGACAGCTTTTAAGCATAGCAGGGATTGAAAAGTACAGCAGGAGAAATCACATGTGGATCAGCTGTTTTGACCTTAACAGGCCTCATCAGCACATACATGTTTTCAATAATTTGAACTAGCAGTGCTTTCCACTAAAGCAGAGGATTCTGGATAAAGAAACAATTATCTATAGTGTGCAACTATACTCATCTTTTATATTCACTTTAATTTATATTGTGACTGGTTTGGATGCCCTATAACAGCTTCACTATACAGCAAGCAGAAATCTATCATGTGTTGATGGGGTCCAATAAAGCTAACACAGTTAAACATGTGATTTTTCTCTTGATCTGCACTTAAATGGGCAGTAAACTTACAAACTAATGTTATATAATTCTGAACATAGTGCAGAATTATATAACATTAGCTTACCGGCAGCTTTATACATTAAATTATTGCAAAGTAATTATATGTAAAAGCTCCTTTTACCAGAACGCCGCTCTTTGCTCTACTGAGCGGGTCTGTTTTTTCCACAGCGCATCCAGCAACACTGTCTAGTCACAGTATGCCCGGTCGCGCCATTAAAATGAATATAGCTCGCTCCTGCTCTGGTCTAGTAGCAGGAGCGAGCTACATTCATTTTAATGGCGCGACCAGGCATACTGTGACTAGACAGTGTTGCCGGATGCGCTGTGGAAAAAACAGACCCGCTCAGTAGAGCAAAGAGCGGCGTTCTGGTAAAAGGAGTTTTTACATATAATTACTTTGCAATAATTTAATGTATAAAGCTGCCGGTAAGCTAATGTTATATAATTCTGCACTATGTGCAGAATTATATAACATTAGATTGTAAGTTTACTGTCCCTTTAATTTCTTTAATGCAACTTAAAATGACTAGAGCAGCACTCCACCAGCACATGGGAATCCATGTTTAAAAAGGGATGCTTGAAGCAAAAAGTGAGACATTGTTTAGGTTTTCTGACAGAAAAAGTGCAGATTGGCTATAAAATAATCTATTGAGTGTCCCTATATTAACAGTGGAAAGGGGTTTAATCACCATGACCTTTATTAACAGGTTCAATGTGTGTGGACAGATGAGAATGGGTCATCAGGCAATTTGCTGCCTGTGATCACGACCCCCTTTCTCATCATGAAAGGGAATCACTAACAGATTGACAATTTCCCTCACACTGCAGGCCCAATCTGTAGTGGTACTATTGGGCGGCACACATAGAGGGGACAGGATCACAATGTGACAGGCAGGGCCGCCAGTAGGACTTAACCATTGATCAGCCCCCCCCCCCCTTTGACGTGTGTCATTTTTGACCAAGTGACTAAAACGTATATACACTTTATTCTTAAGTGTCTATTTAAACTTGGAAATGTTGTAAAGGTAGTAACATACAAACACACAGACACACTCATACACTATAACACACACACACACACACACACATAAGGATTCACATATAGACACTCTAGCAGACACGCAAAGAAACACACTCAGACACAGACACCCAAACAGACACTCAGCACTTGTTTACATTGACCTGAGAAGTAATGAGGTAAACTATAGTTTTGTAAAAAATTGAGATTTAGAAAACAAAATATGAAGTTCTGATTATCTTTTTGTAAAGGAAGATGCCAACTAAATGATGACAACAGCATGCAGTGGCTGAAAGGAAGGGCCCTGAACTGCCTAAACAATAATTTAAAGGTTAAATGGTAGATTGGTGACTTCCGGAAAGGTCTCATTACTCTCAAAGTCTGTAGAAAGATGTGAATAATCAGTAGTAAGATCAAAATGTCCTAAAAATGAACAGACAATGGACACACACACACAAACTCAAACTTGCAAATACACCAAATGAAACACTGACAGAGACAGACTCAGAAAACACACAAAGACATACACACACACAAGAGAGAGACACCCACAGAAAACACACAAATACATACACACACAGAGAGACAACCACATAAAACACAGAAAGACATACATACACACACCCTCACTGAGACATCCACAGAAAACACACAAAGACATACACACACCCTCACAGAGACACCCACAGAAAACACACACCCTCACAGAGACACCCACAGAAAACACAGACATACACACTCACCCTCACAAAGGCATCCATAGAAAATACACAAAGACAAACATACACACCCTCACAGAGACACCCATAGAAAAAGCTCAAAGACATATGCACGCACCCTCACAGACATCCACAGAAAATGCACAAAGACATACACACCCACCCTCACAGAGAGACCCACAGAAAAAATACATACACACTCATAGAGACACAAACCAAAGCACAAAGTCATAAACACAGACATACACAGAAACACTCACAGGAGGAAACATTTATGCACCTTGCATCCCCTAAATCAACAGTGTGTGACATGCATGATAAAAAAATGGCAGAAATTAAGAGATCACTTTTTAAAGAATCATATTTGTAAATGTGCAAACGAAAATAATTCTGTGAATTCAAAATTATACATTAATGATCTGGGTAGATGGCTAGATGAAGAAAAGTACTTTTAAAAAGGCTGACATATGTTTGTTTGATTTTTCCCCATTTTCCCCAACCAAAAGCACCACTTCAAATATAGTGTACAAATGTTCACATCTGTCAGCTGTACTTATGGATTTTGAAAATGCTGTACTCTATATGGTCTTGGTGGAACCATAAGCTGTAGTACTTATACCATTAGATCTGGTTAAATGCAGGATTTAGGCTTGTTGGTATGTATTTCAAAATTAAGTCAGCTGTAGTGTAAACTGAACAGTTTTAAGTTAACTTGTCTGATTTCAAACACTGAGCAATCTTAGTCTGAGAGTATAACATGTTATGCAGATGTAAAAAAATCTTAGATAAAATGCCTCCTTGCATCTGGAAAGTCCTTGCATAAAGGGGCAGTAAACTGGAATGTAATATATATATATAAATAAAAAAATGCATATATGCCAAAAGGGCACCAACCATTTGTGTATTGAGGAGGAAACATTTCTGCTTGGTTTTAAATATAGAATTTCTATAGCATTATCAAATAATAATAAATACACTGCTGCTAAAAAAATATGTTTTTATGGACCCCTGGCCCCACCATACAACTACTACCACACTGAAGTTACAATCCGAAACTGCACAAAGAAATAAAAAACATTTGCTAAGTAAGTCCTACCTCCTCTGCAAATGAAAGTGATCTGCCGTCTGACTCAGGCACACACTGCACAAACAAAGTGCCAAGTCTGTCTCACACTGTGCATAGTGGTTTAGTGCACAATCAGAAATCCTCTCAAATGCTAATACTTTACTCCTTAGGTTAAAATAGAACGCAGACCTCCTCCAATTAAAAGTTCATCATTTATTAGGACATATGGTTAAAATTTCCAGCAGCAGGAAAAAACAGAACAGTGGTGAAGGGTCTGACTAGTTTCGGCTTTTGGTCGTAATCGTAAACCTGACACACCAAAAAATTGAGGTGGTTTAAAAAGGGAACATACTACTCTCTGATTGGTTAGAGGGAAATGGGGGATGAAGCTACATATTAACTCATTGTGTACTGGAAAGGTACTGAGGCAAGACCGTGCGATGACTTTTTATATACAATTACATATCATACCATAGTGGATTATACCTATAACATTTTATATAAGTTAAAAAAGATCTTATAAGACTTAAAACAGTAGTTATCTCATACTGCATTTATAACTAAACTTTGTCATTATATCGCATAGAAATTAATTATTGGTGTGGTTTTACAAAGACCTGCATTTCATAATTACATATATACATGTGTTGAATAAACAAGATATTTCAGAAATTAATATTTAAAAGACATATTCATCATTATGGTTGTTATACACATTTCCTGATACATAGAGGAGACATATTGTGCATGGCTTATTGACAAATGATATACTAGCTCACATTCAACATATTATCATCAATATATGATACTGAATCCCAAACAACATAGAATATTAGCTTTCGATATACATGTGTTGATGCTTAACAGGTATTGTCCAAAAGGCCATATCTAATATATACATAAATGGAGCAGGATACATTTTTATGTGACTAGCAATATGAGGGGTATATATATCCTCACCCTAACCATATATTCCATTCCTAACTCCAATTTTGAAGTAACAAATAATGATGATTTTGTTAAAGAGTGGAATGATATATTATCAGATTGTTCACTTAGACTCATGGGTATTTTGGCAAGGTATAAGGCTGAACAGCTACAAGCAGTCAGAAATGATATTGTTAAATTACAGTCAGAACTGAATAATTATAAGGGGATTGCTGAATATGGGGAGTTTGATAAAATGTTGGCTGAAGTTGTGTAGACTTCCAGGAAGGAATTAATACACACTAAACATACCAATTTCTTAAGAGACCAGAGAGATTATCAAGAGAATAAAGTATTTATTTGGTATAGACCCAGAAGAAATAGGAATAGACGTAATATGAATAAAAAGACTAAGGGTGGAATAAATTCCTCTAATGTACTTGCCATTACCAATGATAATGTAATCGAAAAATCAACAAGTGATAAAATTACATATAAACATAAAAGGAGACAGCATAAAAAGAAAAAAGTGACATTTGTAGAGATGGACACCACCGATGATGATCAATCATCGTGGGTGGCATCCACCTCTGGGGAGGATTATTCACTCTCAGAAGGTGAAACAGACCACATAGATCAGGGTCCCAGCAAAACTATTCCTACACACACTAACATGATTACTGATGATACCTCTAAGTTAATGAGTCAGGGGGCGAGACCTTAAGTGATAACACATAGACAACCAGAGAGTACCCTACATGATAATAGGGAGAAGGACATTAACATAGATAACACCAAATCTAAAGACCAAGCACAGGTTTTTCGGCCTGCCATGAAGCCACCCAAAGGGGGAGGGAAAGAATTCCCCAACAAAAAACACAGGTACACTCTGAGGGAAAACAAAACGGTAAGTCGTCCCCAGTAAACAGTGTGATAAACCTTTCATCTTATTCTCTCAATAAGACTGAAATTAGGGTCCTTAACTATGGTCTTGGGTTTTGTCCAGATAATATATTTAACTTATTCAATACTATTATCAACGTAAATAGATTTATTAGAAAGCTCACTTTACGTAAACACATTCTAACTAATACCAACACTAGGGAAGGGGTGTAAGTAAGCGCTAGAACAGCTTAAAAGGCTAAATGCAAATAAACAAGTACAATTTATTACAATAAAATTGTTAAAACTAATATCATGGATCCATGCATAACAGAAATTAAAACCAAAAGAGTACAGACTAGCAGTGATATAGCATACCACAGAGTCAAAAATAAGAGATATCTCTAGGTGGGAGGTTATACCGTGTTAGGATGTGTATATACCTCAGTGGTTCAAAACAAAACTGAAAAATAAGTGCGAATGTGAACCAAACAATGCCAAAAATAAAATACAATATTACAATCAAGAAACCTATAGATAAGGTGAAGAAATTCCAGTGGGGAATGTGTACAATAACGCTGAATTGTCAATGAATTCACAATAATAATAATAATAGTCCCAAGTAAGTCTAATAAGTGTCCTCCAGATATCGTGAAAATGTGCTGATGAGAAAAAGGTGTTATAAAGTGTTGAAAAAATTCCAAACCTCCAAATTCAAAATCCGAAACACAATGTGAAACAAGGGCGATGTGTAGAACGTCTAAAAATAATATCTGAGCTCAATTTAAAAATTTTCAAAATTTCAAAAATCAGAAGTGGTGAAAAAATGTGTGGAAAAAACATGAAAAATACCAAACAAAATCTATAAAAAAGGCAGAGTCACATAAGCAGGAGTAAGGACTGGATTCAGAAGTCAAGTACTCATAATAAAATCCTCAAAATGATAAAATCCTAAAGGGAAAAAAAGAGAAAACAAATAGTGCAACACTGTATACAATAAACAATATTGATAATTAAAAACAAGGTCACCAGTATGCCAACGCGTTTCGGCCTAGATTAGGCCTTTCTCAAGACTATACTGTATAAGTGAGTCTGGGAGCTTATATAGGGTAAGTATGAAGATGATTGGTGATGTTTTGGCGCCAAAAAGGCGGAAGGCCCTCCCCTTCCTGTTTGACCCAGTGCATCTCTGGGAAATTGCCTAGTAGTATCTTCTATCTTGTATTGTTTGTCATTTATACCATCCTAAATGTAGTTGTGTATATAAAGACCGATCTTTAATTCTAAGCCTGAGTTTTTTTCTTTCGGTTTCGTTATTTCTAAAAATCGTGGATCTTATTAATATATTTGCGGTAAAATTTGCGTAGTTCTATACTGAAGCTCATATTGCGGCTCTGTTATAAATCCAAGTGGCTTGATCTACTCGGAATCTTCATAGCCTATTATACTGGGTGTATTTCGATCTCTTATTGATGATAGTGTGGTGAAGGAATGTCCTTTGGTTTCGGTCTCGATCTTTTGTTATTATTACAAGTTTCAGCCATAGATCGGGTTTAACCGGATATTGTCATATCGCCCTACGCTTTGACTTATGGGGCATGAGGTCCACTATTGGACCCGTCTATGTGTAAGTTAAGCGGGTTGTGGCTAAATCCCGGATCTAACCGGATGTGGCGATACAATGTGACGCTTTGACTCATGGGACATGTAGTCCACTATTGAGCCCGTCTAAGTTTAACTCGAGCGGGTTGCTGCTGAATCCCAGATCTAACCGGATGTGGCGATGGCGATTTATACTATGGTCCTCTGGGATATGTAGTCTGCTACTAAACCAATCTCAATGTTATATCAATTCATTTTAATATTTAGAGGATGTGTAAATCTGTAGTCCGCTACCGTACCGGTCTCTATGTTGTCCCACTTATATTAAGTATGTGTATTTTGATCGATGATTAGGAAATATTCCATATTAATTAGATTCTGTCCTTCAAATCCCTGTCTTAATCCAATACATTATCTGCTCGGTCGTGTCTGTCACTCCTTGTCACAAATTGTGTCTATAACTCGAATTGTCATTTCTTTGCTGTTTGTCTACTTCTTATTTTGGTGTTTTAATAAAGAACTTCTCAAACTCACTTTTGTGTTTTTAAGATTTGTTGGTACTAACGTCTGGAGTGGTAGAATATTCTTGCATCTTTACAATTCTATTAATAAACGGTGTGTGTCGAAAGTTAGATAACCAATATTATCCCATAGTGTCTAAATGTTCACTATCTATTTCAAATACCTGATTCCCAGTTTAGGGAAAAGTCTGTTCATGACAATTTTCTATTTTGTCCTTAAAGTTAGAGGAAGAGGAGGTGGGGGGAAGTTCGCTTTGAAGGAGTATATAGAAGAACTGTAAACTATGAAACTTTGCTGTAAACTGTACACTGTTCACTGGACTGTGAATTGTAAAATCTCTAGGTAAGTATACTCCTTAGGATAATTGATCTTAGGGCTGTGGGCTGATACAGGGTAGATAATATGATAATCCTTTAGTTACAATATTTTACTTTATGCACCAATTATATGTTGGTAAGTCATATATTGTGAATTTAGGGCTTCATCTCTCTTCAGGAATGTGAAAGTCTGAATTAACTGGATAGTATAGTGCTCCATGACTTCCTGTGCTGAATATGTTGTCCTATTTCTAGCTAATTCCAGGACCTTATATATGGATCTGTTGTCAGATGTTATACCCTAAATGACGTTTTCATTAGTTTCTCTCTAAGCTGAGAGGGTCTTATGTTCCGTGCTATGGTCTTTACTTAAGTGGTATCATGCTCTTGATAGACGCCTGGCTCCTACAATAAATATGATTGTGTTTAACATATCTAAGTGTGTGCTTAGCTTTATTCGTAATGTTTATTCTAATTTGTTAAAATTATGCTTATCAGTCCAATGATAGGTGGGTATTTTTGATGGTTTACCCCACTTTGAGTTACATCTTGCCATGAACTCACTCTTATCTGTTGGTCTATATAATTCATATCTGGATTAAATAAGTAAATATCATTGATGACTCACTAGATAGGGGAAATGCTGTGGAGGAAACCAGTTTGGCCAGATGTCAATATAATGAAAAAATCGGTGCTATTTATTAGAGAGCAGATATGCAAGGTCTTCCTTATGGTTCAGACCTTTAGGATAAAGACAATCCATCATAAAAATCCATCTTGACTCATTGAATAGTAGTCTCTGTTCATGGTTCCCTCCTCGCCAGTTTTTCTTAACCTTTTGTATCCCAACATAACTGAAGTCTTTCACATTTCCCTTGTGGGTAGTCGCAAAGTGTTTGTATAATGGAGTGTCCGCTTTTCCTTTTTCTATACATAAGATGTGTTCCCTAATCCTATCTTTAAGGGCTCTTGATGTCTGCCCTATGTACTGTAGACCGCAGGAGATTAGATAAATGACGTTTTTGTCGCTACATCTGATCAACTCTTTGATCCTATGTTTCTCATTTCTGTGAAATGATGAGAATGTGTCCATTTTGTATCCATTTTACATGCCTTACAGCTTGGGCATGGAAAAAAACCTCTGATGTTTTTGCCTTGATGATTGGTGGTGTTATTGGTATCCCCTTTTCTTGGGATACTGGGTGCTATAATCGTTTTTAAATTCCTGGTTTTCTTATAGATGAATTTCGGTTGGGGGATCAACTTCTCCCCAATGACGTCATCTTCTTTCCGTATCGCCCAATGCCTTTTAATGATCTTCTCTAGGATGTGTCTATTCTCACAATATTCAGTTATTATAGGTACGTCAATTACCATATCGTTCCAAGTTTTCCCTGGTTTGGTTTTATAGCCAAGGAGATTCTTTCTGTCAACCTTGCTTACTTCCTTGATCTTTTCCTCTAGAGTGTCTTTGTCGTACCATCTGTCCAGAAAATGTTGTTTCAGTATATTCGCCTGTTTGGTCCATTGTTCTGAGGTAGAGTAGTTCTTTCTGACCCTTAGAAATTGTCCTTTGGGAATGTTTGACTTCCATGTGGGGTGATGGAAGCTTGTGTTATGAATGTAATTGTTACAGTCAACCTCCTTAAAGAAGGTTGACGTCTCAATTTTTCCATTCTTCACCTCTATTCTTAGGTCCAGGAAGTCCAGTCTTTCATGACTATATTGGTATGTGAACTTGAGATTCCTCTCATTGTGGTTCATTACACTAATGGTGTGTAACAGATCTTCCAATGTTCCACCCCAGATCATAAAGATGTCGTCTATATATCTTGAGTATAGGACCAGGTCCGCGCCAGCCGGGTATGAGTCCCAGAAGATGTTTTCCCATAGGCCCATGTAGAGATTCGCATAGCTTGGCGTGAACCTGGTCCCCATTGCTGTACCGCACAATTGCTTATAAAACTGGTTATTATTACAAAAGTAATTGTGGTTTAGAATGTAGTCAATACAGTCCAGTATGAACCGCCTCTGTTCATCCAGTATGTCTTTGGCTAGGAATGAGTTGACCGCCTGTATCCCTAAGTCATGTGGGATGCTTGTGTAGAGTGACGTAACGTCACATGTGGCCATTATATAGTTGTCTTGCCAAGGTATTGAGTTTAGTAGTGACAGGATTTGGGTAGAGTCTCTGAGATGTGATGGTAATGACACTACATACTTCTGTAAAACCTTGTCGACATATTCCGACAAATTGCTTGTCAGGGATCCTATCCCGGATATAATGGGCCTTCCTGGTGGATTGTTTAGGGATTTGTGGACTTTAGGTAAATGGTAAAAGACGGGGGTTATTGGATATGTGACCCTTATATAGTTGTATTCCTTTTCGCTGAGTATCCCTTCTGCTTTGGCTCCACCAAGGAGGACATCTAGTTCTTTCTTGAACCTTTCTACTGGATTGCTGCAGAGCTTTTGGTAAGTCTTATCATCACTTAGAATCCTCAGACATTCGTCGTCATATTTCTTCTTGTCCATGATGACAATCCCGCCCCCTTTGTCGGCCGGTTTGATGGTTAGGTTATGGTTCCTCTCTAGACATTTAATCGTTTCCAGTTGTGGTCTCGTCATGTTGTGTCTGATTTGATTACACTTGGATAGTTTTAGATTTCTAATGTCTTGACAGACGTTCATTTTGAATGTCTCGATGTGGCTCCCCTTGCTGGTAATAGGGTAAAAAGAGGATTTGACCTTGAGATCAGTGTGCATAAATCGATCATTCACTTCACCATTTTGTTGTGTGGGGTAGTTGTTAATGGGTGATTTCAGGAAATGCCTTTTTAGGGTCAATTTCCTCACCAGTTCCTTAGTGCTGACGAAGGTTTGAAATTTGTCCATTTTTTTTAGATGGAGCAAAGCTTAATCCATATAAGAACACAAGGGTAGGACCAGCACACCTGAGTTCATCAATGATCCATAAATTTCATGGTAGGTGCAATCATACAGAGTCCAATCCCATAGACTCCAAATAAGTATCCAAAAGCAAATGATGATGCACTCAATGAAGTGAAAGGGCTTTTATTAAAGTGAACAGCAACGTTTCGGGGCTACTGCCCCTTTGTCAAGCTAAAAATGTAATGCACAAGCAAACACTTTATAGCACAGTCAATTAAAACAAGGACCAATAGGAGCACATGTAGAAGGCGGGGTTACACAAGAGAGACAAAACTTTTCTCATACCTAGTAACATTCATTTAATTAACCCCATATTGCCAAAATTGGTATCCTAAAGGGCCTAAATTAAAAACATCATATGAGAGGGGACAATTAAAGATGAATACATAGCCATCTAGATAGAAAGGGATATAAACTAGAGAAACATAAAAATAAAATCATAGTAATGGATTGAGATCAAACTCCCTATTCATGCCTTTAGGGTAAAGTGTGTCTAATTTCCATATCCACTTAGCCTCTCTGTATAGAAGCTCTCTATGTCTATCACCCCCTCTAGGTTTTCTTTTTATTTGATCTAATACCATAAACCAAAGTTGGTTTACTTGATGTCCCATTTTTAAAAAATGAGCAGGCACAGGAAGGTCTTTAGTACTGTCATTTCTGATAGTGGACTTATGTTGTCCTATACGGTCCCTTACCCTTTGGGTGGTCTCACCTATGTATAACAGCCCACATTGACATTTAAGGGCATATACAACGTAGGATGAGTTACAGGTAAAAAACCCCAGTATTTTAAATTTACACCCGGAGTAGGGGTGACAGATTTCACCCCCTTTAATGACACTGTTGCAGTGTGAACAACTCAAACAGGGGAAGGTGCCATTCTTAGGTTTCCCAAAAAAAGGAGACTTATTGCTATCAGAGTTGACAGTAGATCTAACGATCCTTTTGCCACAGGTGTACCCCTTACGGTATGCTGCTCTAGGGAGTTGGGAAAATTCTTCAATGTCAGGACATGACTCTTTTAGGATATGCCAATTGTGCTTAAGAATACCTTGTATCTTATAGCTTAGAGTATTGTATGTACTGACAAAAGTTAACCTATTATTGTTGGGGTGACTCTTTCTAGACTGGAAATTTGACCTCACTTCTGTTAACTCTTTCTCAGAGTATCCTCTCTCTTTAAATTTTAATTGAATCTCATTAAGTCTATTTACCTTAACTGAGGGGTCCGAGACAATTCTTTCAACCCTGAGAAATTGAGATTTAGGTACTGATTTAAATATAGCAGGAGGATGGAAACTATTCCTATGAAGTAATGTGTTTTTGTCAGTTGTCTTGACATAAAGGTCTGTGTTTAAATGACCATTCTCTTTGTAAACCAAAGTGTCAAGAAATTCAATTTTAGTGTAATCATGTTTGGCAGTGAATACTATAAATGATGCTGATCTTTCAATGTCATTTTTTAATTGATTTAAACACTTGGGGCTGCCCTGCCAAATAATAAAAAATAATAAAAAAATAAAAAAATAAAAAGGTCATCTATATACCTATGCCATGCAAGGCAATGTTTCTGAAACAGAGGATGATTGTAAACAATAGATTCCTCTATGAAATCCATGACCAGACAGGCATAGGATGGGGCTGTCTTCTGCATGTAAAAATTTTTGTCAAAAAGAAAGTAATTTTGGGTCAAAATAGCTTCCAATAGGTCAATCATGAAACCTATCTGAGTATTATTGTAGTCGCCACATGCATGCAGTTTTTTGCGAATGCACTCAATACCCACATTATGTGGGATAACAGTATATAAACTGCAAACATCCCATGTAGCAAGTACAACATCATCATCAAGACCACTAAATTGTTTAATCTTAACCAGGAAATCATTAGTGTCTTTAATGTAGGATTTGCCTGTGTGTACCAGAGGTGCCAAAACTTTATCCATGAACTTAGATGCATTGCTCATGATAGAGCCAATACCGGCCACTATGGGGCGCCCTGGGGGGTTTATGGGGTCTTTATGAATTTTTGGTGCCAAGTAAAAAGCTGGTACAATGAGGTGCTGGATAAATAAAAAATCATATAATTTCTTACTGATTATACCCTGGTGCAAGGCACGATCTAACAAGCCCAAAAATTGTGTCTGTATCTCTAAGGTTGGATCCCCTGACAATTCAGTGTACACAGATACATCATTTAACTGGCGTAAGGCCTCAACAATATATGCATTAGTATCCCAGACAACCACTGCCCCGCCTTTATCTGCATTTTTAATGGTTATACTAGCATCATTCTGTAACATGGTCAATGCACATTTTTCATCATTAGTTAGATTACACATTATAAACTCATGTTTATTACAGCATTTCTTGTTGATTAAAGATTTAAATTGGTTATCTACCACCTTAATGAATGTCTCAATGCCAGAGTTAGTGCATGGTGGAGAAAAACTACTTTTATTGCGTAAACCAAATTTATCTAAATCCAACATCTCATTATCAGTGACCTGTAACTCAGCATTAGGTAAATGTGGAATATTGCTGAAAAAATAATCTAAAGAACCGCATCAAGTCAAGATTAAGTTCAAAAGTGTCCGGTAGCTCAGTCGGGCAAAATGAGAGACCCTTACTGAGCACACGTAATTCAATGTCACTGAGCGGTCTTGGAGATGCTGTAATAAACATGAGTTTATAATGTGTAATCTAACTAATGATGAAAAATGTGCATTGACCATGTTACAGAATGATGCTAGTTAACAAGAGAGGAGACAATGGCACTACTCAGTTTATTGGTGTATTTTAACGTTCCCCTATTATTTCATAGAAAACATGAGTGTACTTGGTGTTAGTACACTCCAATATTGTGTATCTGATAGGGATAGGTGCTTGTACCGGTAGACAAACTTATACAGAGAATCAGTAAGAGACTGAAAAAGGGTACAAATGTAGCACTCTGTGAACGTATTAATGTAACATAGGAAGTGTAAGAATTGAAACAAATTAAAATATAACTTTTACTAGATCAAGTTAAAAACAGGGGATTTACAAACATTTTAAAAGAATTTGGATGTACTACCTATTAGCTATGTAGTGTCCCTACTAGCTATTTGGAGACCTATATCCTTGTTAGGTTTATGTATAGTCTCTAGATAAATCAAATGACAGGGTTATCCCTTGGTATGTTACTCTAGGTACTATATGCCCCTAAGTTGGGTAAGTTGCCATAAACACTTGAGACTTATGAGTTTTGATCACTGCTGTAACCCACAAATTACCAAAAGGACTGAAAAGTCTTGTTGATTCTAATTTATTACCTCTTAGTACCACAGTAAATTGTGCTAGGATTCCTTTAAATAATAATATGAGAACTCAGTAGATAAACTCTGATACTGGGTTATTGATTCTCATTTACTACCTGTTAGTACCATAATAAATGGCGCTAGAATTGCCTTAGATAATATTGTGAAAACTCAGTACATAAACATAATATTAGATTACCTCTTGTTGTCCTTTTTACTGATAAGTATATAGGGGGGTAATGGTGTTAATACCTGCAGTACTATACAACGTGAAGAGTCTGATAAACTCCTTATATTACCTATTAATACCGTGATAAACTGTACTTATATTTCCATTGGAGTTGTTATGTAGAGTCAATAATTGACCTCCAATAGTAAATTAGAACCATTCATTAAGTATCGCTGGTCAGTATCAAAGAGGTCAGACCTTTATGATGGCATCTGCAGTGCTATAGAAGTAGAAGAGTCTAATAAACTCCTTGTTTTACCTATTAATACCGTGATGATAGTACCTGCAGTGCTATAAGAGTTGAAGAGTCTAATAAACTCCTCGTTTTACCTATTAATACCGTGATGAACTGTATCTATATTTCTACAGGAGTAGTTATAAGGAGTCAGTTATTAAACTCCAATTGCATATTAGAATCATTGACTAGTTAGTATTAAGGAGATCAGACCTTTGTATAGATGTTATCTTGTTGGTACCACTAATAGTACTGTAAAAGGTAAATTATACTTGTTAATTACTTCTATAAATATCTAGGTATATTATAGATTTGAATCAGTCTAGTATGACTTCTATAAATATCTAGCTAAAGTATAGATTTGTGTAAGTCTAGTCTGATTTTGGTATTTCCTATGAGTAAACCAAGTTGCTGGTCTAGCTAGTATGGCTGAATAGCTTGCACTAGACACCGCAGCTGCGGCAATAAGATTTTTATGCTATTATTCCATTGTCATTTGAAAAAGGTAGTCTATCAACAAATTTTAGTTAAAAACAACATGTAAGGAAGAACGGGGGGACGCCACTGACGCGTTTCGCCGTTGTGGCTGTATCAAAGGGCAGAATGATGCTAGTATAACCATTAAAAATGCCGAAATTATATGATTTTTTATTTATCCAGCACCTCATTGTACCAGCTTTTTACTTGACACCAAAAATTCATAAAGACCCCATAAACCCCCCAGGGCGCCCCATAGTGGCCGATATTGGCTCTATCATGAGCAATGCATCTAAGTTTATGGATAAAGTTTTGGCACCTCTGGTACACACAGGCAAATCCTACATTAAAGACATTAATGATTTCCTGGTTAAGACAAAACAATTTAGTGGTCTTGATGATGATGTTGTTCTTGCTACATGGGATGTTTGCAGTTTATATACTGTTATCCCACATAATGTGGGTATTGAGTGCATTCGCAAAAAACTGCATGCATGTGGCGACTACAATAATACTCAGATAGGTTTCATGATTGACCTATTGGAAGCTATTTTGACCCAAAATTACTTTCTTTTTGACAAACATTTTTACATGCAGAAGACAGGCACAGCGATGGGGTCAAATGTGGCCCCATCCTATGCCTGTCTGGTCATGGATTTCATAGAGGAATCTATTGTTTACAATCATCCTCTGTTTCAGAAACATTGCCTTGCATGGCATAGGTATATAGATGACCTTTTTATTATTTGGCAGGGCAGCCCCGAGTGTTTAAATCAATTAAAAAATGACATTGAAAGATCAGCATCATTTATAGTATTCACTGCCAAACATGATTACACTAAAATTGAATTTCTTGACACTTTGGTTTACAAAGAGAATGGTCATTTAAACACAGACCTTTATGTCAAGACAACTGACAAAAACACATTACTTCATAGGAATAGTTTCCATCCTCCTGCTATATTTAAATCAGTACCTAAATCTCAATTTCTCAGGGTTGATAGAATTGTCTCGGACCCCTCAGTTAAGGTAAATAGACTTAATGAGATTCAATTAAAATTTAAAGAGAGAGGATACTCTGAGAAAGAGTTAACAGAAGTGAGGTCAAATTTCCAGTCTAGAAAGAGTCACCCCAACAATAATAGGTTAACTTTTGTCAGTACATACAATACTCTAAGCTATAAGATACAAGGTATTCTTAAGCACAATTGGCATATCCTAAAAGAGTCATGTCCTGACATTGAAGAATTTTCCCAACTCCCTAGAGCAGCATAACGTAAGGGGTACACCTGTGGCAAAAGGATCGTTAGATCTACTGTCAACTCTGATAGCAATAAGTCTCCTTTTTTTGGGAAACCTAAGAATGGCACCTTCCCCTGTTTGGGTTGTCCACACTGCAACAGTGTCATTAAAGGGGGTGAAATCTGTCACCCCTACTCCGGGTGTAAATTTAAAATACCGGGTTTTTTTACCTGTAACTCATCCTACGTTGTATACGCCCTTAAATGTCCATGAGGGCTGTTATACATAGGTGAGACCACCCAAAGGGTAAGGGACCGTATAGGACAACATAAGTCCACTATCAGAAATGACAGTACTAAAGACCTTCCTGTGCCTGCTCATTTTTTAAAAATGGGACATCAAGTAAACCAACTTCGGTTTATGGTATTAGATCAAATAAAAAGAAAACCTAGGGGGGGTGATAGACATAGAGAGCTTCTATACAGAGAGGCTAAGTGGATATGGAAATTAGACACACTTTACCCTAAAGGCATGAATAGGGAGTTTGATCTCAATCCATTACTATGATTTTATTTTTATGTTTCTCTAGTTTATATCCCTTTCTATCTAGATGGCTATGTATTCATCTTTAATTGTCCCCTCTCATATGATGTTTTTAATTTAGGCCCTTTAGGATACCAATTTTGGCAATATGGGGTTAATTAAATGAATGTTACTAGGTATGAGAAAAGTTTTGTCTCTCTTGTGTAACCCCGCCTTCTACATGTGCTCCTATTGGTCCTTGTTTTAATTGACTGTGCTATAAAGTGTTTGCTTGTGCATTACATTTTTAGCTTGACAAAGGGGCAGTAGCCCCGAAACGTTGCTGTTCACTTTAATAAAAGCCCTTTCACTTCATTGAGTGCATCATCATTTGCTTTTGAAAGCTTAATCCATATGAGAGTACTTCTTTCTCTTTTTCTGTCAGTGCTTTGGAACTTAGGTTAAACAGTCCTCTGGTTGTTTTATCTGTGTCTTCACTAGTGGAGTTGTTCGTTTTAAGTCCTAGTTCTGTCGATTGTTCAGGCTTCCGTTTCTTTGATCTGCTGCCCCCTCTTGATCCTCTAGGGGTCTTCTCTTGTTTGTGGAGCTTGATGGCTCTACTACATCCGGGTTCTTTCTCTTTAGTGTTGGTTTGTTTTTCTCTTTCTCTCTGGGTGGTAGGGGGCTCTCCACTAAAAAAACCTTATCAATGTCCTGGCCTTTCCCCTGTGTTGTGTTAGTCCTATGTTGTTGTGGGGTTTGTTTGTGTTGGCCCGCTGACAGATTGGGTTGTTGTTGATCATCCCTCCATTGTGGGTTTTTTGACCTATTTTGGTTGTATGGAGGGTATTCTCTCCAGCTCTGTTTCCTATATCCGTTGTTTGTATAGTGGTTATGGTCTCTATAACCTATATGGGGAAATGAACTGTCCTCAAACCTGGGGCAGTCTTTTCCCTGATCTTTTGGTGGTGGACTCTTTCCAAAAGTACTCCTCGTGGGGGTGATGTCCTTCTATTGTCTTGATAGTGGTGCTGCCGTCTACCATTATGTGACTGTGGACGAGAATGACTATAAAATGGCCTCATATTACCAAAACGTGGTTCATTCTCCTGATATGAGTGATCCAGATATCTTCTGTTGTTATACCATGGTCTCCTTTCGGAAAATCCGTAGTTGTCGTGGTCTCTATGATATCGCTGATCTGTCTCATATGAAGTGTATCCATATCTCCTATGATATGGGGAATTCCTTATATATGGGTAATGGCTATTGTTCGACCTTATTGGGGAACGAAAATGCGGCCCTCGTGTTCTGTAATATTCGTTTGTTGCTTTGAAGTAATACCCTTGTCTTTTCTTCTTTCCATAATTCACCTCTGTCCAGGCTTCCTGTGTATCTCCAACTACCCCATCAGGCTTTTGTTCTGTTGTATGTTGCACATGGTCCATCCTGTCCTCATTTAGTAGATCAGTTTCTTGGACACTGCTCATATCTGTAATCTTCCGACAAAGCAATTTGTCGGAATATGTCGACAAGGTTTTACAGAAGTATGTAGTGTCATTACCATCACATCTCAGAGACTCTACCCAAATCTTGTCACTACTAAACTCAATACCTTGGCAAGACAACTATATAAGGGCCACATGTGATGTTACGTCACTCTACACAAGCATCCCACATGACTTAGGGATACAGGCAGTCAACTCATTCCTAGCCAAAGATCAAGACATACCGGATGAACAGAGGCGGTTCATACTGGACTGTATTGACTACATTCTAAACCACAATTACTTTTGTAATAATAACCAGTTTTATAAGCAATTGTGCGGTACAGCAAGCTATGCGAATCTCTACATGAGCCTATGGGAAAACATCTTCTGGGACTCATGCCCGGCTGGCGCAGACCTGGTCCTATACTCAAGATATATAGACGACATCTTTATGATCTGGGGTGGAACATTGGAAGATCTGTTACACACCATTAGTGTAATGAACCACAATGAGAGGAATCTCAAGTTCACATACCAATACAGTCATGAAAGACTGGACTTCCTGGACCTAAGAATAGAGGTGAAGAATGGAAAAATCGAGACGTCAACCTTCTTTAAGGAGGTTGACTGTAACAATTACATTCATAACACAAGCTGCCATCACCCCACATGGAAGTCAAACATTCCCAAAGGACAATTTCTAAGGGTCAGAAAGAACTGCTCTACCCCAGAACAATGGACCAAACAGGCAGATATACTGAAACAACGTTTTCTGGACAGAGGGTACGACAAAGACACTCTAGAGGAAAAGATCAAGGAAGTAAGCAAGGTTGACAGAAAGAATCTCCTTGGCTATAAAACCAAACCAGGGAAAACTTGGAATGATATGGTAATTGACGTACCTATGATAACTGAATATTGTGAGAATAGACACATCCTAGAGAAGATCATTAAAAGGCATTGGGCGATACTGAAAGAAGATGACGTCATTGGGGAGAAGTTGATCCCCCAACCGAAATTCATCTATAGGAAAACCAGGAATTTAAAAACGATTATAGCACCCAGTATCCCAAGAAAAGGGGATACCAATAACACCACCAATCATCAAGGCAAAAACATCAGAGGTTTTTTTCCATGTCCAAGCTGTAAGGCATGTAAAAATGGATACAAAATGGACACATTCTCATCATTTCACAGAAATGAGAAACATAAGGTCAAAGAGTTGATCAGATGTAGCGACAAAAACGTCATTTATCTAATCTCCTGCTCCTGCGGTCTACAGTACATAGGGCAGACATCAAGAGCCCTTAAAGATAGGATTAGGGAACACATCTTATGTATAGAAAAAGGAAAAATGGACACTCCATTATACAAACACTTTGCGAATACCCACAAGGGAAATGTGAAAGACTTCAGTTATGTTGGGATACAAAAGGTTAAGAAAAACTGGCGAGGAGGGAACCATGAACAGAGACTACTATTCAATGAGTCCAGATGGATTTTTATGATGGATTGTCTTTATCCTAAAGGTCTGAACCATAAGGAAGACCTTGCACATCTGCTCTCTAATAAATAGCACCGTTTTTTCATTATACTGACATCTGGCCAAACTGGTTTCCTCCACAGCATTTCCCCTATCTGGTGAGTCATCAATGATATTTACTTATTTAATCCAGATATGAATTATATAGACCAACAGATAAGAGTGAGTTCATGGCAAGATGTAACTCAAAGTGGGGTAAACCATCAAAAATACCCACCTATCATTGGACTGACAAGCATAATTTTAACAAATTAGAATAAACATTACAAATAAAGCTAAGCACACACTTAGATATGTTAAACACAATCATATTTTATTGTAGGAGCCAGGCGTCTATCAAGAGCATGATAACACTTAAGTAAAGACCATAGCACGGAACATAAGACCCTCTCAGCTTAGAGAGAAACTAGTGAAAACGTCATTTAGGATATAACATCTGACAACAGATCCATATATAAGGTCCTGGAATTAGCTAGAAATAGGACAACACATTCAGCACAGGAAGTCATGGAGCACTATACTATCCAGTTAATTCAGACTTTCACATTCCTGAAGAGAGATGAAGCCCTAAATTCACACTATATGGCTTACCAACATATAATTGGTGCATAAAGTGAAACATTGTAACTAAAGGACTATCATATTATCTACCCTGTATCAGCCCACAGCCCTAAGATCAATTATCCTAAGGAGTATACTTACCTAGAGATTTTACAATTCACAGTCCAGTGAACAGTGTACAGTTTACAGCAAAGTTTCATAGTTTACAGTTCTTCTATATACTCCTTCAAAGCGAACTTCCCCCCACCTCCTCTTCCTCTAACTTTAAGGACAAACTAGAAAATTGTCCTGAACAGACTTTTCCCTAAACTGGGAATCAGGTATTTGAAATACATAGTGAACATTTAGACACTATGGGATAATATTGGTTATCTAACTTTCGACACACACCGTTTATTAAGAGAATTGTAAAGATGCAAGAATATTCTACGTTAGTACCAACAAATCTTAAAAACACAAAAGTGAGTTTGAGAAGTTCTTTATTAAAACACCAAAATAAGAAGTAGACAAACAGCAAAGAAATGACAATTCCAGTTATAGACACAATTTGTGACAAGGAGTGACAGACACGACTGAGCAGATAATGTATTGGATTAAGACAGGGATTTGAAGGCCAGAATCTAATTAATATGCAATATTTCCTAATCATCGATCAAAATACACATACTTAATATAAGTGGGACAACATAGAGACCGGTACGGTAGCGGACTACAGATTTACACATCCTCTAAATATTAAAATGAATTGATATAACATTGAGATTCGTTTAATAGCAGACTACATATCCCAGAGGACCATAGTATAAATCGCCATCGCCACATCCGGTTAGATCTGGGATTCAGCAGCAACCCGCTCGAGTTAAACTTAGACGGGCTCAATAGTGGACTACATGTCCCATGAGTCAAAGCGTCACATCGTATCGCCACATCCGGTTAGATCCGGGATTTAGCCACAACCCGCTTAAGTTACACATAGACGGGTCCAATAGTGGACCTCATGCCCCATAAGTCAAAGCGTAGGGCGATATGACAATATCCGGTTAAACCCGATCTATGGCTGAAACTTGTAATAATAACAAAAGATCGAGACCGAAACCAAAGGACATTCCTTCACCACACTATCATCAGTAAGAGATCGAAATACACCCAGTATAATAGGCTATGAAGATTCAGAGTAGATCAAGCCACTTGGATTTATAACAGAGCCACAATATGAGCTTCAGTATAGAACTACGCAAATTTTACCGCAAATATATTAATAAGATCCACGATTTTTAGAAATAACGAAACTGAAAGAAAAAAACTCAGGCTTAGAATTAAAGATCAGTGTTTATATACACAACTACATTTAGGATGGTATAAATGACAAACAATACAAGATAGAAGATACTACTAGGCAATTTCCCAGAGATGCACTGGGCCAAACAGGAAGGGGAGGGCCTTCCACCTTTTTGGCGTCAAAACATCACCAATCATCTTCATACTTACCCTATATAAGCTCCCAGACTCACTTATACAGTATAGTCTTGAGAAAGGCCTAATCTAGGCCGAAACGCGTTGACATACTGGTGAGATTGTTTTTAATCATCAATATTGTTTATTGTATACAGTGTTGCACTATTTGTTTTCTCTCTTTTTCCCTTTAGGATTTTATCATTTTGAGGATTTTATTATGAGTACTTGACTTCTGAATCCAGTCCTTACTCCTGCTTATGTGACTCTGCCTTTTTAAAAGATTTTGTTTGGTATTTTTCACTTTTTTTCCACACATTTTTTCACCACTTCTGATATATATATATATATATATATATATATATATATATATATATATATATATATATATATATATATATATATATATATATATATCAGAAGTGGTGAAAAAATATATATTATTTTTTGGATTTAAATTTTTTTTTGGATTTAGAATTTTTAAATTGAGCTCAGATATTATTTTTAGACGTTCTACACATCGCCCTTGTTTCACATTGTGTTTCGGATTTTGAATTTGGAAGTTTGGAATTTTTTCAACACTTTATAACACACTTTTTTTCATCAGCACATCTTCACGATATCTGGAGGACACTTATTAGACTTACTTGGGACTATTATTATTGTGAATTCATTGACAATTCAGTGTTATTGTACACATTCCCCACTGGAATATCTTCACCTTATCTATAGGTTTCTTGATTGTAATATTGTATTTTAATTTTGGCATTGTTTGGTTCACATTCACACTTATTTTTCAGTTTTGTTTTGAACCACTGAGGTATATACACATCCTAACACGGTATAACCTCCCACCTAGAGATATCTCTTATTTTTGACTCTGTGGTATGCTATATCACTGCTAGTCTGTACTCTTTTGGTTTTAATTTCTGTTATGCATGGATCCATGATATTAGTTTTAACATTTTTATTGTAATAAATTGTACTTGTTTATTCGCATTTAGCCTTTTAAGCTGTTCTAGCGCTTACTTACACCCCTTCCCTTGTTCTTTTTTCTTTAGCCTACTAGGAGGCTAGTCTGTTAGTAAGCCTAAGGCCCCCCTTCTAGCGCTCGGTCCACTCATCTAACTATTAATACCAACATTAGTCCAAGAGCAAATGAACCAGACCCTAATCTGGTGTCTTTGAGAAACACTGTGTCTTCATTTTCAGAAGTAAGTGATGTTACTGCACTAGAGGAACTATACCTAGAATCAAATACTCCTAGTACTTCCACTACCTCTCCATCATTTCCCAAATTCAAGGAATCAACCCAATTCTATCCCATACATAGTAGGGGCCAGGCATTGGAATTATTCCATAAACGTGTGGTTGAAGACTTTATTACACCAATCCAATAGTACCACTTCACATAATCTATCCCTCAAAGAAAAGGAGGCACTCAGTAAACTCAAGAACAACAAATCTATAGTAATTAAGAACTCCGATAAGGGAGGAAGTGTTGTGGTCCTGAATAAAGACACATATATTGCTGAAGCGCTAAGACAGCTTGATGATTCGAACACTTATGCCACACTTACATCTGACCCTGCTAATAGATTCCAAAAAGAATTATATGACTTGTTGAATGATGGTGTGAATTGGGGGTTTATGGATATGGAGACTTTGAACTATCTATATGTGAGTAATCCCATTACCCCCATTTTCACCATCTACCAAAAGTACATAAGGGACTAACAAATGTAAAGGGTAGACCTATTGTGTCCGGCATAGGTTCCCTTTTGTAACCGTTGTCAGAGTGGCTGGATGCCATTCTGCAGCCCATAGTGGAGACACTACACAGTCACATCAAGGACACCACTCATCTTTAACGAATAGTAGAGGAAACTATCTGGTCTCCTGAATCTAGTTGGCTTACTATAGATGTGGTGGCTCTTTATTCGAGTATCCCAAAAGAAATGGGAATAAAAGCCATCACACATTTTTTGGAACCCATCTATGGTACAGACAGTGAAGCTACACAGTATATTCTCAGAGTCACCAAATACCTATTAGAACACAATTATTTTTTGTTTGAGGGGGTTTACTATCTGTAGAAACAAGGAACAGCTATGGGGGCAAAATTTGCCCCCTCATATGCTAACATCTTTATGGGATGGCTGGAGAGGACCTTTGTTTATGCAGATAGTAACCCCTACAAAAGACATATTTTTTTATATAAGCGGTTCATAGATGACCTGCTAATTGTATGGTCATCAGACAAGGTAAAACAGAGAACTTTGTGCAATACCTGAACACATGTGATAATGGGGTGCACTTCACAGACGAATATGCAGCTCTGACAAAGACTACACAAAAGAAAGCAATTGTATGGTCTACAGATTAATTGAGAGAGGATACCGACCGGAAATGGTGAGGAACGTGGCTAAGGAAGTGGTTGGGGTCAATAGGCGGGAAGCACTAGAGCAGAGGCGCCATACATGGCCTAGTAACGTCAGGGCACACAAATACAGAACCAACAAGATGAAATATACTCACAAATGAGGCGCACCCAAATGGTGCTATTGTGGCAGACTGGAAATTAAGCAGTGGTCCAGCTGAAGCTGATCTGGATCTGAAGTTGAGCTGGTGGATATCAGTGAGCTGGACCACTGCTTAATTTCCAGTCTGCCACAATAGCATCATTTGGGTGCGCTTCATTTGTGAGTATATTTCATCTTGTCGGTTCTGTATTTGTGTGCCCTGACATTACTAGGCCATGTATGGCACCTCTGTTCTTTTCTTTCCTTAGACCACTATTTACCAGGATGACCGTCCTATGACAGAGAGCTGCCTCCTTTTCTCTTCAAGATTGTTTGTATGGACATTTATCCACAATTGCTTATTATTCACAACATATTTACCAGCATGACCGTCCTATGACAGAGAGCTGCCTCCTTTTCTCTTCAAGATTGTTTGTATGCAAATTTATCCACATTTGCTTATTATTCACAACATATTTTTTATATTTTTTTGTTTTTGACTTTTTGATTTATTGCCTCATTTTGTTATGGTGTTATAGTTATCAGGAAGCGCCCCCTATGAGTGTGGTATACGTTTGTGTACACCACACTCTTAATTTTGGGAAGCACTAGAGCACAAATTTAGAGATAATACGGTAGAACTTTGTTTATTACAAAATATTCATCAAAATATTATGAAGTTTGTGCCATTCTAAAAAAATATTTTCCAATACTCTATATGGTGACAAGGCCCTCAAGGAAGTTGTAACTAAAGGATTTAAGTGTATATATTCCAAAAACGTGACATTAGGTAATATTCTATCCCTAACCCTATTACCACCTACTAAGAAGCCATCGTCATGGTTGAGTGTTCAGGGAACATACAAATGTGGTGATGGGAGGTGTAAAGCCTGTGATTATATGGTTGAGGGCAAGGAATTTTATTCCTGCATCACAAACCAAACCTTTAAGACCAATGGACTTATCAAATGTTCAACACCCTACGTTATATATCTGATAGAATGCACACAACACCATCACCAATATATCGGTAGAACTAGTCGAGACGTACGTACTAGAATACGAGAACATCTAGGTTACATTAAAAATAAAGTAACATGTTCAGCACTATCCAGACACTTTATTGAAATACACACATGTAATGTAAGTTTATTTAAATGGAGGGCCATTGAAGTCATCAGAAAACCACGGAGGGGGGGGGGGAGACAAGGACAAACTTTTAGCTAAACAGGAAACATTCTATATATATTCAAACTCAGGACACAAGTACCTGAGGGGTTTAATTCAGAATTTGATTTGATTAACCATTGGCAATAAATTCTTGAATATAAGCTAATAATACCTCTATAGGGCTTTATTAAATTTTGTGCTCTGGGGCTCCCTGTCACACCCAGTCCACTTGGTACCCTTTACATGTTCTGATTATACTATTTGCGTCCGGTATCACCGTCTGCAGCCTGATCTATGATATATCAAAATCACTGCAGTATTAAGACTATCCATACATGATGATAAATATTTTCATATTAATTACCAACCTAGCCGGCTTATACACAGACGTCTTTCACATTATTTATAAAATCTATAATCTCAACATCACTATGATATATATATTTGTTAACATCAAGAGGATGTATATTTTTGCCCAAGCAGTTTTTATTGGTATCCATCTATTTGGACCTATGTATATGTATATATATAAGAGCTTTTTCAAACTGATGTTTGAAATACTATACATATATATATAGCTCTGTGAGATAACTTTAAGTGATAGAGATACATAGACTAGCAAGATGAATCTAATAATTCATGCGTTTTTTGCATTAGGAATGGAATATATGGTTAGGGTGAGGATATATATATACCCCTCATATTGCTAGTCACATAAAAATGTATCCTGCTCCATTTTTGTATATATTAGATATGGCCTTTTGGACAATACCTGTTAGGAATCAACACATGTATATAGGAAGCTAATATTCTATGTTGTTTGGGATTCAATATCATATATTGATGATAATATGTTGAATGTGAGCTAGTATATCATTTGTCAATAAGCCATGCACAATATGTCTCCTCTATGTATCAGGAAATGTGTATAACAACCATAATGATGAATATGTCTTTTAAGTATTAATTTCTGAAATATCTTGTTTATTCAACACATGTATATATGTAATTATGAAATGCAGGTCTTTGTAAAACCACGCTAATATACCAATAATTAATTTCTATGCGATATAATGACAAAGTTTAGTTATAAATGCAGTATGAGATAACTACTGTTTTAAGTCTTATAAGATCTTTTTTAACTTATATAAAATGTTATAGGTATAATCCACTATGGTATGATATGTAATTTTATATAAATAGTCATCACACGGTCTTGCCTCAGTACCATTCCAGTACACAATGAGTTAATATGTAGCTTCATCCCCCATTTTCCCTCTAACCAATCAGAGAGTAGTATGTTCCCTTTTTAAACCACCTCAATTTTATGGTGTGTCAGGTTTACGATTACGGCCAAAAGCCGAAACTAGTCAGACCCTTCACCACTGTTCTGTTTTTTTCCTGCTGCTGGAAATTTTCACCATATGTCCTAATAAATGATGAACTTTTAATTGGAGGAGGTCTGCGTTCTCTTTTTTACCTATCTGTACTTGGATTACAAGGAATCCTTTTTGCAGCCTCCACTGACACAGTCCCTGTTCCTGGCTACCTGGGGATACATCTTTCTTTCAGAAGCGGACCACATTGGCACTATGGGAGTTTCAGATAAGAGGTTCAGCCAATAGGCTTGCAGATTCACACACACCCCCTACGCTGATGTCAAGCCTTGGCGCCTGGACAGTTGAGACAGCGACGGCTTACACGCTGTGTAAGTGGACTCTATCTGCACGTTCCAGATGCTGTACCGAGCGACTGGCGATTTTTACAGCCGTGGACACCGGCAGAAGGGTGAGCGAATAGTTACACCCTACTCCGCTATAGTGGATGCCTATGTTCCATATAATTGGGGTTTGATAGTGTGTTGAATACTGCCGGGGAATATACAGCTTATACTGACTATCACTTACTGCCTCTGGATTACCCCACTCTGTGCACAGGAATCAAGTGTTGCATTCGTCTGGGACACATTAGACACAGCTAGGGAAATTCCTCTGTTACAAACTGCTGTTTGTAACTGGCCCTTTAAATGAAAAATTGCCCTGCTTCCCTGGATTTTGGAGAAGCCTATTTGCCAGCCTCCTTCCACATGACTATGGCCCCTGGAAGATTGTGCCCCTGAGGACATATTGACTTTTGTTGGGTGTGTGTGGCCCTTTAAGAACCATCTGGGGACATATTGTGACTTTAATGAACAATGCCCCTTTAAGACTATGTCCCCAGACCTGTGAAATGACTTGTCCCTGGCTTTCTCCCACTTGGTTCAGTTTCATTGTGTGCCATTAAGAGTTAAATTTTGTTCAGCTTCAAGAAACCTATTCTAAATACAAGTCTGCTGGGATTAGCTCTAATTAGGTTTAGTGATCAACTTTCCCATTGTCTAATCAGACTAGTAGTGATAAGGTGGACTGCATTGTTTTATTGTGTGTAAAATGTTATCTGCTGAAGTAAATGTTGTGGCCTGTCAAAGGGAGTGTCTCTCTTTCTAATATCAAATGTGTGATGGGGGATTTTATGCCTCCCCCTGAGAGTGTCCTGTTTGCATGTAACCTCAATAAAAAGCAGGCTGTGTGCTCCAGCACATCAGACCTATGTTGACCCTCTAACTTGAAGCTTTGACTCATGTTTGTAGGATACAGCTTATAATCACTACAGGGATTGCTATGCTCTTCATACTCCCTTAGCTACAGGGATTGCTACAGAAGGAAGAGGTTCGCCTACTGGAGCCTGGTCGTAGGTCCAGGGCGCAGAGCAGACGGCGAGATACCAGCCCAGCAGCGGTGGTTCATATAGTCTGCATTACTGATGGTGGCTACGCAGCAGTTATAGTGTCCACGGTGCTGCTGCTCCTTTGGTGAGCGCTAGGAGCATCCTTTTCTACGGTCCAACTTCCAGCCAGCCTGGAGGCAACCATAACATTTGGTGGCAGCGGTGGGATTGGCGTCCTAGCGCAAGGAGCAGCACCACAACAGCACTGGTATCGTAGGAGAGTTATTGAGGGCAACGCTAGCCACTGCGCAGCGTCCCTACCTACAGCAGCATGGAGCTGACAAGACACTATTCAGAACCCTGTGAAGAGCACCTCAACCTGATCCGTCGCTATGAGGGCGCGGATTTCGTTCCAGAGGTAAAGAGGCGGCTAGTCCGATATGGTCCAGACCCTGCACAGGAGGTAGTCAGTTGCATCATCCGGGAATTGGATACGGAGAACAAAGCGGCACGAGCCTTTGAGCGCCAACTGTGGAGTTTGAGGGTCTGGACACCTGGTCTCCAGCGAGAAAGTGAGTCACAGGGAGCGGAGAGCAACGACCTCCCTTCCCAGCGGCAGCCAGAGTTACAGGGAGAGGAGAGCAGCGACCTCCCTCCCCAGCGGCAGTATACCGTGCAGAGGGAAGAGACAACCAGTCCCCTTCCCCAGCCAGAGATACCAGAGGCAGCAGGCCTCATAGACTGGTCCTGGGAGGACCCCCAGCAGGCAGGTGGAGATGGGCCCGCAGTCTCTCTACCGGCCCTACAGGGATGCTGGGCAGGCGGCCCAGATCCCCAGCGACAGACCCAGCTACAGGGAGGGGAGAGCATCGACCTCCCTCCCCAGCCGGAGTGTGCCTTCCAGGGAGAGGAGACAACCGGTCTCTCTCCCCAGCCGCAGCATGTTCCACAGGAAGCGGAGAGCATCGACCTCCCTTCCCAACGGCCACCGGAGTATCAGGAGGAGGAGGTAAGCCAATCTCCCCCTCCCCAGCTAACTCCTAACTTGGGCCCAGGGTTAACAGTGGAGATGTTAACCCCCACTGACCCCCACGTTCCCTTTGCCACCGGGCAGGACTATGCCCCAATTCCCCCAGCAGAAGAGCTGGCATCAGAACAGAGCGCTGCTGGCCTCTGCCCTACAGACCCCCTTGTTACAGGACTGGCCTGCAAACCCCTCACCCCAGCAGAAGCGCTGGCACCAGGGCAGAGTGCCACTGGCCTCTGCCCCCCAAGTACCATCAGCTATTTGCCCAGCTGCGCCAGGAAGGCCGAGGATGCTGCACTTTCATCCTGCAACCTGGAACTTACAGGCCAGTACTACGTATTGTGGGGGGGCTACTTTGCTGCTAGCGATTATTTGTGGGTGGGTTGCGAGACTAACTTGGGCACTGACCGGCAGAAGGTCAGGTGCCTGGTTAGTCTCCCTCCAAAAGGGGAGATATGTTACAAACTGCTGTTTGTAACTGGCCCTTTAAATGAAAAATTGCCCTGCTTCCCTGGATTTTGGAGAAGCCTATTTGCCAGCCTCCTTCCACATGACTATGGCCCCTGGAAGATTGTGCCCCTGAGGACATATTGACTTTTGTTGGGTGTGTGTGGCCCTTTAAGAACCATCTGGGGACATATTGTGACTTTAATGAACAATGCCCCTTTAAGACTATGTCCCCAGACCTGTGAAATGACTTGTCCCTGGCTTTCTCCCACTTGGTTCAGTTTCATTGTGTGCCATTAAGAGTTAAATTTTGTTCAGCTTCAAGAAACCTATTCTAAATACAAGTCTGCTGGGATTAGCTCTAATTAGGTTTAGTGATCAACTTTCCCATTGTCTAATCAGACTAGTAGTGATAAGGTGGACTGCATTGTTTTATTGTGTGTAAAATGTTATCTGCTGAAGTAAATGTTGTGGCCTGTCAAAGGGAGTGTCTCTCTTTCTAATATCAAATGTGTGATGGGGGATTTTATGCCTCCCCCTGAGAGTGTCCTGTTTGCATGTAACCTCAATAAAAAGCAGGCTGTGTGCTCCAGCACATCAGACCTATGTTGACCCTCTAACTTGAAGCTTTGACTCATGTTTGTAGGATACAGCTTATAATCACTACAGGGATTGCTATGCTCTTCATACTCCCTTAGCTACAGGGATTGCTACAGAAGGAAGAGGTTCGCCTACTGGAGCCTGGTCGTAGGTCCAGGGCGCAGAGCAGACGGCGAGATACCAGCCCAGCAGCGGTGGTTCATATAGTCTGCATTACTGATGGTGGCTACGCAGCAGTTATAGTGTCCACGGTGCTGCTGCTCCTTTGGTGAGCGCTAGGAGCATCCTTTTCTACGGTCCAACTTCCAGCCAGCCTGGAGGCAACCGTAACATCCTCTTTTGCTATATACTTTACTCCTTGTAATAACATTTCCCATGCTCAATTAGCACTCTGCTGTAGTACCCACTGGTGGCTGCCAAAATTTAAAATTTTTAGTTCTTGCCTCATGGGGCCCCCCTGGCCCATTGGGCCCCTGACAGGAGTCACCCCTGTCACCCCCTGATGGCGGCCCTGGTGACAGGCAGGTAAATAAGCTGGAGGGGGGGGGGGTTGTTCAAACCCTCAATCTCAGCTTCCTTACCAACCAGAGACCTCCAAGACCCCTCATTAGAAAGAGAATCCCCTGCTCTATAAAAAAAAACACAACACATGGGGTTTTGTTGTGGAATGGAACTTTATAGGTTCAATAAAAAAAACTTTTATATAATATAGAATAGAATCCTCTAATAAAGTATATAGTAGACAAGTCCCTCTCCTAAAAAAAATATATATGATTTTTTACCTTGCAAGAAAAAAATATTTTATTTCTGTACTGACACAAAGGGGCCTCTCAAGTTTTTATATTATAAACCTCAAAAGCCTGTAGGGGCCCCTATTGCCCATGTGGCTATCCTTGATGACAATTTTCTGAGGTGACACAGTAACAACAGTGGTCACTTGGCCATTTTCAACATTATTTGCTAAAATTGTAACAAAAATACACATTTCTTATTAAATGTTTTGCCACAACTATCTCACATGCCATGAAATATAAATATAATAATGGTATATTCTGAATCTGCTGGGCCTGCTAATATAATATTTATTTATTTATTTATTTATATAAAATCACATATCCCTTTAACAGTTTACTTTGGTATGAACAATCATCTGTTTCACCACTGTCTTAGCTGCATTCACATATCCCTTTAACAGTTTCTTTTGATTGCACTTCCTCCCAAGCAAAATAGTGGATCCAAGAAAAACCATGTAGAATTTCACAATCAACAAATCCACAATAGCCTTACTGTGAACTTCAAATGAGCAGTAGAAAAGTTCCTTTTGTTTTCCTGCCTCTTGTATCATCTGACAGCAATCAGCTAATCACAGACTCACATACATATACACTGTGAACTTCTGCACATGCTCGGTCATAGCTGGTTCATCAGCTGATGTGCATATAAAATGACTGCACACAATATAATAATATAAGTGAATTTAAATGTTTTCTTAAAGTCGCATACACAGGGACTGATTTATTAAAGTGCTAGCGGACATGCCAATCAGAATCTAAGGGACACCATCTTGGATGACGTCATTTAAAGGGAAACTTCATTCTTCAGAAGACGTCGGAAGAAGAGGAGGCTCCGCGCCGGATGTCTTAAAGATGGAGCCGCTCCTCGCCGGATGGATGAAGATAGAAGATGCCGTCTGGATGAAGACTTCTGCTGGCTTGGATGAAGACTTCGGCCCTCTTGGATGAAGACTTCTGCCGGCTTCGATGAGGACTTCTGCCACTTCGTTGAGGATGGATGTCGGGTCTTCAAAAACTGTAAGTGGATCTTCGGTGGTTAGTGTTAGTTTTTTTTAAGGGTTTATTGGGTGGGTTTTAATTTTACATTAGGGACTTTGTGCGGAAAAAGAGCTAAATGCCCTTTTCAGGGCAATGGGAATCTTAGGTTTTTTAAATAGAACTTTATTTGGGGGGGTTGGTTGTGTGGGTGGTGGGTTTTACTGTTGGGGGGGTATTTGTATTTTTATTTACAGGTAAAAGAGCTGATTTCTTTTAAGGGCCATTGGTAGTTTATTGTAGGCTAGGGTTTTTTTTTTTATTTGGGGAGGACTTTTTTTTATTTTCATAGGGCTCTTAGATTAGGTGTAATTAGTTTAAATATTTGATAATTTATTTTTATTTTGTTTAACTTAGAGTTTTTTTTTGTTACTTAGTGTTTGTTATTTTGTGTAACTTAGTTGTTAATTTTTTGTAACTTTGTAATTTGTAATAGTAGATTTAAATTATTTGAGTTGGGTTAGGTTTTTAACTATATAATATATTTAATTTAATTTGTAGTTTAATGTAATTTTAGTATAACAGGGTAGATTAATTATTAGTTTAATATAGTTTAATACAATTTTAGTATAATAGTTAGGGTAGGTTAAATAATAGTTTAATATAGTTTAATTTAATTCTAAAGGTAAGTTTTAAATTTATTATAAGATAGTGATGTTGTAATTTTAATGTAAAGTTAGCGGTTTGTTAGGTTTAGGGGTTAATAGGTTAATTTAGTTTATGGCGATGTGAGGGGCTGGCAGTTTAGGGGGTTAATAGGTTTTGTAAGTGGTAGTGATGTGGGAGGCCAGGGGTTTAGGGGTTAATACATTTATTTAGTTGCGGTGGGCTCCGGGAGCGGAGGGATAGGGGTTAATACCTTTATTAGAGTTGCGGTGGGCTCCGTGAGCAGAGGGATAGGGGTTAATACCTTTATTAGAGTTGTGTTGGGCTCCGGGAGTGGAGGGATAGGGGTTGATACATTTAGTTAGTTGCGGCGGTGTCGGGGAGCGGCAGAATAGGGGTTAATAAGTTTATTAGAGTTGCGGTGGGCTCCGGGAGCAGCGGTATAGGGGTTAGTAAATTTATTTAGTTGCGGCGGAGTCCGAGAGCGGCGGGATAGGGGTTATACATTTTAGTATAGTGGCGGTGTTTAGTGACAGTGTATAAATAAAGCTGGGAAAAAGCAGAATAGCAGCAAGATCGATGACTGTTAGTTAACAACAGTCCGCTGCTCATCGCCCCGTACTTGGTGCGCAGGTTTTTGACAGCTTTTTAATAAATATGGAGAGCGTATTCAGGTCCGCGGCCGCGATGTTAGGCGAGCGTATTGGTGCCGTCGAATGCAAGAAAGTTGATGGCTTGATAAGTAGGCCTCAATATCTGAATCATGAAAGTTTCATTTTGACTTGAGTGTCCCTTTAAAGATTTGCAGTACCTTGCACATTAATTTGTTTTCAGAGCAAACACATTTTCTCTTGATCTAACATTCATAGTTAACTTTTTAAAATATTTAAAATATTTTCAAATAAAATGCAAAAACAAACTGGTATGG